>NW_027509658.1:505000-1110000 GCF_048541705.1 Temnothorax americanus | reverse complement strand
CTTAGGCCGAACGGCATGTATACATATTCGTATAAGCCGAAAGGTGTGATGATGACCGTCTTCGGTATATCCTCCGGGCTGACTGGTATCTGATTGTATGCTCTGACCAGATCTATTGTTGAAAAAATAGTCTTTTTGTGAAGAGACTGTTAGAAGTCTTCGATATGTGGTACCGGGTACCTGTCCGACTTGGTCCGCCTGTTTACTGGGCGGTAGTCTCCGCATGCTCTCCATTGGTCCGCTTTCTTGGGGACCATATGCAGTGGTGCTGCCCACGGGCTCTTCGAAGGCCGGATTATTTCTTCTCGTTGTAATAGGTCGAATTCTATCTTTGCTGCTTTTAGTTTGTCCGCGTCTCGGTCGGCAGGCCTCCGGTGGATCCTCGCATTTCCGTGCCTTGTCTTTGAAGGTCCGGTGATAAAAGCAGTGTTCCGTTGTAAATCCCCTGGTGTGGCTACGGCTGCGGCTGCGGCCGCGATTTCGCTCTCTGCTGCGGGACCGGTTCTCTCTCCATCGCTTTCCTTGGAAAACTGTGTCGTTAGAGCTGCTACGTGTTTTGTTAGCGCCTGGATCTGCGCTTCCAAAGATGTCCTTTCTGTGCCTGCTGGCTCTACTGCCGCGACGATTGCGCAGACGTTGACTTTATGTATGTGGTCGGCTTGCTCTGCAACCTCTTCTAATCGATCTCCTTGACGTGTTGCTAGGATGACCTGCATCTGGGCTGGTAATCTCCCCAGCCACAGTGTTCGGAGTAGGCTATCTGACACTGCGGTGCCTGCCAGCCCTCACAGGTGGCGTAGGAATTGTGATGGCTTCCTGTCGCCGAGTTTTTCGTGTGCTCCAATAGCTGTCGCGTTCGTTACTCCTGGGATGCTGACAGCCGCTGTATGAACGTCCGTTTCAACGTCCCGTCTGGGAAAAATTTTTACCGATTTGGACCCTGCACAATTAACCACTTCAACATTTTGGTTAGTGCCCTTTAAGTGAAAATTATCTTTGCGTAACTGAATATCGACAGAACTAATTGAGAGAATTGACTAGTATAACTTAAAAATCTTTGAAATAAATAGAATAGCTATTTACAATTTTTAGTTACGCTGTGTTATTTCTAGTCCAAATACGTAAAATTTGGGTTACAATATCTAAATAATTTGATTATTATAATTGTAGGCCCCAAATTTTTCCCAATCTATTCTCCGCTGGTAGAGATGTAACAACGTCTTTTATTTCCTTGGCAAATCTCGTATCTGTTTGCGATAGATATTTGAATTAAGTTCATGTTCATAAAAATTAGAAAACCCTTTCTTAATTGTGTAGGCATACCGCGTTGTGTCTTGCGTGATTCCGCATATGACGAACTGGTTCTCCAGTTGAGCGAACCACAGCTCTAGTTCCTCTGGCCAGAATGATGACATTCTCAATCCCACGCGGTTTATAATTTATTTTGATGAAACCACATTTTGGATAAACATTTGATTGGCTGTCGTATTCTCCGGCCGCCATTATGCGCAATGTTACACCTGTCTTCTAACACTATGGTTTATATGTAGCTCTTCTTGGCTTGATGGGGATTATCCCCTCCTGGTGGCTCCTTCTGTGTCGCCATCTCGTTCTTTGTTCTTCCGTCGGGGTATACTGTGGTCGGTGTCACCAGTTATGGCAGTAGTCGTGGATAACGGGAACCGGTGATGTTCGTTGAACGCTTGTGGGGCCCTAAAAAGGGCCGTTTATAGTTTGGTTTGATGTGGCCTTGAAAAGGGCCGTTTGATTGTGCTCTAGTGGTGTGGCAGGCGTTCGCTCCAAATAAGGCACTGCGTTGTTCGCGTCCGGTGGAGCGGTTGACGTAACCCCCACAGGCCGGGTTTCCTCCACGCCGGCGGTGTACCGGTCGGCGTGTACGACTCTCGGCGGTCGAAATCCGAGTCCTCCAAGGGATCCGAGCTGGACATCGAATCCCTTGAAGGGACCACGACAAAATATTTTTATGATAACGCGTTGGCTACCACGTTTTCGGCGCCTGTAATATGTTGGATGTTTGATGTGAACTGGCTTATGAACTCGAGATGTTGGGCTTTTCTTGGCGAACTTTTCAGTGGATTTTGTATTATCGCGTATACCAATGGTTTATAGTCTGTGTACACAATAAAGTGCCTTCCTTCTACTAGGTGTTGGAAGTGCTTTATTGCCGCGTATATTGCCATCAGTTCTCTGTCGTATGGGCTGTATTTCGTTTGTGTTTTAGACAACTTTTTGCTGAATAACGCTAGTGGCTGTGCTTGTCCTTCCACCAGCTGGAGTATGACCGCTCCTATGGCAGTGTCCGAGGCGTCCGTCGTCAGGATTACCGGGGCATTGGGCTGTGGATAAGGTAGAAGCTTCGCCTGGGCAAGTCTCCTCTTACAATGCTCGAAAGCGGCTTCTAGTTTCGGTGTTCATTCGACCGGCGTCTTATTTCCTTTTTTCTGTTTTTCGGCGAGTACGTCGTTCAGTACTGCTTGTTCCTTTGCTGTGCTTGGCACGAATCGGCGATAGAAATTGATCGTGCCGAGAAATCGTCGGAGCTGTTTTATGGTCTCCGGTTTTCGGAAGTTTCGTATTGGTTCTACCTTTTCTGGCAGTGGTCGTGTTCCGTCCTTTAAGACGAGGTATCCCAGGAATCGTACCTCTGATGGCACTCCAAAGGTGCATTATCCGGATTCAGTCGTATCCCGTACTGTTGCAGGCGCCCGAATACTTCTCTCAGATGGCGCTCATGCTCTTCCTCGTTTGTGGAAGCTATCAATATGTCATCGATGTAAGCTTAGCAGAAATCTAGTCTTCGTAATACTTCGTTGATGAATCGTTGGAATGTTTGTGCGGCGTTTCTTAGGCCGAACGGCATGTATACATATTTGTATAGGCCGAAGGGTGTAATGATGGCCGTCTTCGGTATATCCTCCGGGTTGACTGGTATCTGATTGTATGCTCTGACCAGATCTATTGTTGAGAAATAGGTCTTTTTGTGAAAAGACTGTGAGAAGTCTTTGATGTGGTATTGGGTACCTGTCCGGCTTGGTCCGCCTATTTACTGGGCGGTAGTCTCCGCATGCTCTCCATTGGTCCGCTTTCTTGAGGACCATATGCAGTGGTGCTGCCCACGGACTCTTCGAAGGCCGGATTATTCCTTCTCGTTGTAATAGGTCGAATTCTATCTTTGCTGCTTTTAGTTTGTCCGCGTCTCGGTCGGCAGGCCTCCGGTGGATCCTTGCATTTCCGTGCCTTGTGTTTGAAGGTCCGGTGATAAAAGCAGTGTTCCGTTGTGAATCTTCTGGTGTGGCTACGGCTGCGGCTGCGGCCGCGATTTCGCTCTCTGCTGCGGGACCGATTCTCTCTCCATCGCTTTCCTTGGAAAACTGTGTCGTTAGAGCTGCTACCTGTTTTGTTAGCGCCTGGATCTGCGCTTTCAAAGATGTCTTTTCTATGCCTGCTGGCTCTACTGCCGCGACGATTGCGCGGACGTTGACTTCATGTATGCGGTCGGTTTGCTCTGCGACCTCTTCTAATCGGTCTCCTTGACGTGTTGCTAGGATGACCTGCATCTGGGCTGGTAATCTCCCCAGCCACAGTGTTCGCTAGTAGGCTATCTGGCACTGCGGTGCCTGCCAGTCCTCGCAGGTGGCGTAGAAATTGTGATGGCTTCCTGTCGCCGAGTTCCTCGTGCTCCAATAGCTGTCGCGTTCGTTGCTCTTGGGATGCTGACAGCCGCTGTATGAGCGTCTGTTTCAACGTCCCGTCTGGGAAAAATTTTTACCGATTTGGACCCTGCACAGTTAACCACTTCAACATTTTGGTTAGTGCCCTTTAAGTGATTATTATCTTTGCGTAACTGAATATCGACAGAACTAATTGAGAGAATTGACTAGTATAACTTAAAAATCTTTGAAATAGATAGAATAGCTATGTACAATTTTTAGTTACGCGGTGTTATTTCTAGTCCAAATACGTAAAATTTGGCTTACAATATCTAAATAATTTGATTATTATAATTGTAGGCCCCAAATTTTTCCCAATCTATTCTCCGCTGGTAAAGATGTGACAACGTCTTTTATTTCCTTGGCGAATCTCGTATCTATTTGCGATAGATATTTGAATTAAAGTTCATGTTCATAAAAATTAAAAAACCCTTTCTTATTTGTGTAGGCATACCGCGTTGTGTCTTGCGTGATTCCGCATATGACAGTGTATTGTGGAGAAGTGTAGCGTCGAAAGCGTATATCCCACGTCGTCAGGTGGTCCCTCGGAGGCCGAGTAAGCGGCCACGGCGGTGACTCCAAGCGTATGAGCTTCCACGCGGCGGGTCGTTGATCCTGCGGCTGCACGAAATGTTGTGGCGGCAGCGATGAGCGGGAAGTCGGTAGCCTTGTATGATTTTATTGCCACAGCGTGGTTATCCCAAAAAAACTTCTTGTCAGGAGCTTCCTCATCGGAGCACTGCTGAGCGAAGACAGTCGAAAGTGTCGTTGCTACCGGCCTTTATATAGCCTTCCTTGCCGAATCTTTCTTACGCGAAAGCTCATCCGCCTAGCGGTGCAAGCTTGTTGTTATCCTTTATCATGCCGAAAGCACGTGTTTACTACGCGCGGCCGGTTGCCGTGCTGCTGGCGCTCTTGCCCGGCAGGACACGGAGAACGGGTTGCCGTTCTGTAGGGGCGCGCTTGCAAGCGCGCGGTGTGGCGGTTGAGCCGCCGTCTCTCGGGGCGCTCCCAGCCGCCATAAAAAAACTTAAAAAAACTAAATAAAAACAAAAATTATAATAATAAAAAACAAAATACAAAAAACTTAAAAATTAATTAATTAGAAAATTAGTTTAAAAATTAGACTTCTGACAGCTGCCTAAAGTAAAGTTAAATAATAAAAAAATAAAAAAATAAAAAAATTAAATGGTAAAAAAAACAGGTTCAAAAAGTTTGAAATAATTATAAATAAAAAACAGTTTTAAAAAGTTTAAAATAATAAAAAATTTGAAAAGGTAAAATTTTCTAAAAGTTTAATACATATATAGTAAAAAATACTTTATTTTTACTAGAATAAATTGCATATTTAAAAATAGCAGTCGGGAGACGCTACGCCAAATCTAATGTTCTCAATCATATTTTCTATTTTACAACATTAATACTAAATATACATACGCGCGCACGCGTATGTGTCTGTGTATGTATATGTACGAATATATCTATATAAAGTACACACACACACACACATATATATATATATATATATATATATATATATATATATATAAAGTATATTTGTGTAACAAGTGCGGGAAGTTGACAATTGGACACGAGTGCGGAATGAACGCACGAGCCGAAGGCGAGTGCGATCACCCGCACGAGTGTTCAATTCTCAACCCGCGCGTGTTAAGGTGAAATTTCATGGGCAGTGAAAAGCAGCAGCAGATTATACTGATTGGCTGCAAAATAGAGAAGTTCTCGAGTTTCTAGAGCTTCTTTATTTTGTAGCTAATCAGTACAATCTGCTGCTACTTTTCACTGCACATGAAATTTTACCTTTACACACCTTATTTTATATTACAAAGTGCGTGGAAAGTGGCCTATTGCGCGCGCGCCATCTGTGCGACGGATGGCCGATTCCTGCACGCGCGAGAGATTTCTCACTCGGGAATATCTCAAGGGCAATTTCACCAACTACGGTTAGCTTAACCGACGGTTAAAGTTAGCAGGATTGACCAATAGAAATAAATTCACCCTGCTTTCTATTGGTCAATCCTGTTAACTTTAACCGTCGGTTAAGCTAACCGTGGTTGGTGAAATTGGCCCTCATTCCTGCACGGATTCAAGTAGGGACTTTCTCGCGTGGGAAATTGGCTATTTGTCGCACAAATGGCGCGCGCGGAATGGGCCACTTTCCACGCACGTGTGATATAAAATAAAGTATTTTTTAATATATATGTATTAAATTTTTAGAAAATTTTATCTTTTTATATTTTTGTGCCGTAACCAGGAGTTGGTGCTCAGGGTCGGCACAGGATTCGAGAATTCCGGGTTGGAGAAAGAATTAACTCGTCGCACTGTGTTTAATGAACTTGAAATATATATTTCTTGTGTCAAGTTAACAATCATATGCATAATTACCTACAGTTTTAAAAAGTTTAAAATAATGTGTTTTTCATAAATTTTAATTTTTAGGAGAGGACAGGAGGTCCCATCGATAAGTTCGATAGGACAATATGGGAATTAAATATGTACACTTAATGTAAAGGTGGCGCCAGGGAAGTCGCCGAACACCGTGTCGAAGATTTGCACGCAACTCTTCGGCAGAGTGGTCGCGTTAATGTGCTTTGGGAGATTAATCTGTACAATTAATGTGTTTTTCATAAGTTATCGCCTGTCACGGCGTATCCTTCTCGCGCAGCTTGAGATTTACACTGTTATTTAGCGGAGGATTCGCCCCGAGTGTAAATCTCATTTGGGGTGAAGAACTCTCTTTAAATAAATTTTAAATTCTTAGGGGAGGACAGAAAGTCCCATCAATGAGTTTGAAAGGGATGGATGAGGAGGTTACAGAGAAAACACTTGGCTTCCTCATCAAATTAAAATTGTGCAAATTAGAAATTTGCATTTGGCTTCCTCATCAAATTGAGATGTAGAAATTTGCACATAGCAAAGTCACAATTTTGAAGTGAGAGAGTAGGAAATTAGCAAATTGAATCCACAACGGGTGGTGTGGAAGTTCACCATTTTAATATCCTAATTTTTTATATAAATAAGAGTGATTAAAAATTACAGATACAGAATGTAAAGGTGATTGATTTGGGCGATGATTGGTAAAGGGATTTACAAAAAAAAGCTAGTTCTATATAAAAATTACATATACAACTTATACTTGTGTAACTTTTCGAGCAGAAATCAGTAACACTTTCATCGATCTTCGCCAAATCTTAAAGAATTATATATGAAATAGAGGTACAAAAGACTGAAGAATATAATAAAATTCGAAATAGCCCAATATTTCAAAATTTACAAAAGTTAGACTACAAGGGTTGACTTACAAAGGTCAACCACGGGCATTTCTAAAAAAACTCAAAATTAAAAAAAAACTTCTTTACCGATTATCGCCAAATTCAATACCAACCTTCCTTGAATAATACTCTATCGATTCAAAAAAAAAACATCCCAATATCTTAAAAATTACGAGTTATACCACAAACAAAAAAAAAGATAATTTAACACCAACCTACCTTTAATGATACTCTACGATTGTTCGACGTTTTTGAACATAAGCAACACATTGGCATCAAAAACTCAAAAAACAATTTTTACTTCGGTTTTTTCTACTCCTACTTCATACATAATTTTTTTAAATTCGGTAGATTAGACTTAGCTTTATATGCGATCCAAGTTATGGACATTTGATCGCGTATAAAGCTGGGTCTAATCAACCAAATCTTAAAAATTATATATAAAATATAGAGGTAGAAAAGACTGAAAATATAATAAAATTAGAAATCGATCGATAACTCCAAAATTGCCGAAGTTAAAGCAACCACGGACATTTCTAAAAAAAATCAAAATTTTAATTAAAAAGAACCGCTTTACCCATCATCGCCAAATTCAATTCCCACCTTCCTTTCCTGATACTCGATCGATTAAAAAAAAAATACATCCCGATATCTCAAAAATTACGGAAGTTAGAGCACATACAGACAACAACTTACACACACACACACACACACACACACATACACTCATACATACATACATACGCACGGACATTTTATACAAAAGTGATTTTTCGACGTATTAGAACATTCTAAAAAAGAAGAAAGAGGGTATTTACAAACTATTGAATTAGGGAGAGAGGGAAGAGGAGACGGAGAATGTGACAGAAAAATAGACAGGAGAACGGAATTTCCCGCAGGGAGGATTGATCCGCGCAATCCTTTGGGCCTAACAAACCTTCGGACCCGAGTTCATCATCGCGGACAATTGCACACAGTGACATACATTGCATGCACACATACATATACACACTTTCAATATTTTTTTCTTATTATATACTAGACATAGTAGACATATCATCAGACGCGCGCTTCACGCGCACTATTTAACTTTAATATTATAATATTGTTATTGGTCTAGTTTACACCGATCACTTGATACGCATATTAAATAGTAAATAACTAGTAAATAAATCTGATTATTGGCTGATCAGTTCAAATATACCATTTGATACGCGTATCAAGAGATCGGTGTAAACGAGACCAACTATTACACTATTAATTCCCTAATACACATAACTATCAAAATATGCGATAAAAAATATAAAAATATTGATATATACGCGTTTATCTATTTAATTTAGAAGAAGGAGAAGGATGAACAGACGAAGGAAAACAAGTATGAGAGAGAGAGAGAGAGAGAGAGAGAGAGAGAGAGAGAGAGAGTAGAGTGGAAGGATATATAATACAATAAAGAAATATATATGCGGAGCGATAGAATTGTAAGAAAGCGGATATTGTAAAAATAAATATGTAGCGAAGGAAAGGAGAGAGTGGCGGAGAAGAGAAAACGGTAAATGCCGTGAGAGGAGAAGATAAAGGCGATATAAAAAGGCAAAGAGTTTCAGGTAGACATTAGAATTGAAAATTTGTAAAAGGAGCGGGAGTCCTTCTGTACCCCGTAAAAAGAACAGAATAAATCCACTATCTATCTATCTGTGTGTTTCTCTATCTATCTATCTATACAAAAAGACCAGGTATAATGACAAAAGAAAAAAATAAATATATATATATTTATAAATATATATTTAATAATAAATATATATTTTTATATTTATACTAATTAACGATTATACGGAGCTCTCATATTTTCCACAACGCGTAGGGAAAAAATTGAATGGTTTTTAATATGTATTCAGAGAATGTTGATTCATCATATTATTCTTTCAAACTTGCTTTCCTCCTTTTGAAAATTTACACCAAGATTACTTTACATTGATTTTTTTTAACATCTTTATTTCTTAAAAAGGAAACGAAAACCGTAGAAGAAAATTATTAAACTTATTTTTATCGTGTTGAAAATTCATTCAATTTTATCGCTACATGTCTCAATTTCTCTTGTTAAAAACAAAAAACTAATTTATTTTCATTTTACATATAATTGTAATTTCAGTTTTGTCAGATGCGATTTGTGCGAGCATATTTCGTGGAGCAAATATTTTGTTGCGTTTTCGAGAAAGTGTTTATCCGATCATTAGCGAAGCAACGCGATGCATTTATATTCGATCACGAGGAACTATGCGCAAATTTTCGCATTGTTTGCGGATTTTATAACTTTATTGACGAATATAAGATCTACGATCTTCGCATAATTGATTTACGATTAAACTCGCGCTTTATTGAGGCTCAGATGTACACCCGTCTGTATCACGTCAATAAAAATCTGGCAGCAAAACGTGTATGAATTCATATATATATAATAATATATATATAATATATATATAAGTATAGATATATATATATATATATATATATAATATATATATATCTATATATATTATATATATATAGATACACTATATATATATATATATATATATATATATATATATATATATATATATATATATAAAATCAATAAGTATCACAAGTAATTAATAAGTACGACAAGACCTATATTTGCGCGCGTGCGCGAGCGCGAGCGCCGAGCAAAGAAGCTTAGCACGATTCTCGCCGGCTCGCGGCTCCGGGCTCGCGGCTGACCGAGCACCGAGCATCGAGCATCTGACATCACTGCGCTGAAATCGGGCTATCGGGCATCGCTGCAAATTTAGTCCGGATTCGCACCAGGGGCAAAGTCTGTAGGTAAAATCGGGTATATTTAGTCCGGACTCGCACCAGGGGCAAAGTCTGTATCAGCCAAGAAGACTAGAGACCAGGAGACCGAACTCCAGTGGTGAGTGGTGGGGGTGAGTCAAAATGTGGTCCGGCGCTGTTCGCAGTATGGTCACAGTATAACCATACCAGAGAGAAACCTGAGAGAGGCCATCCCGGCATTTTTCGTCAATTTTTCTGTGTCACATTTTCCGACGCGCACCCTGATAAAGTGCGTATCAACTACGTCGTTTCGCTCGGTAACCGCACATGGTTTGCGTCCGTGCTAATGGTTCGTGTCCGAACTAGCCAGTTAGTGGGGATATGCTGCGGCCTCGCTCGGCCACGCTCGGCCGCGCTCGGCCGCGCTCGGCCGGCCCGGCGCCTCGGCAAGCTTCGAGCGAGGAGAGAAGGACAGACATACGATTTACGATTTACTGTCTCCGTCTATGACTGCTAGCTGCCTTGGCACGCGCCGGCTATGCGACGTTGCCACGATGCCACGCATTTCGGATATCGCGTACGGTGTCTCGCCGAGTGCCGAATCTCGAGTTGTTAAATATATATATATATATAATTTATTAACATAAAAATTAAAATTTGTTAACGTAATACTATTTTTGTTAAGTAAGGAAGGAAAGGATTTTTAGAAGTCAGAGGAACAGCTACGCATAAATAAAATATATCACCTATATGTATATTAATATTGTTATTTTATTTCAAAGTAAATTAAAAGAAGTACGATATAAAAGTATGATATAAAAGTTATATATTATTTCTCATAGTAATGAATTTGGATTCCGGTGATTTATTTATCTTCTCCAGCTTCGCCTCTGCCTCTTCCTCTACCTCCACCTCGTCCTCTGCCACTGCCTTTGCCTTTGCCTCTGCCTCTGCCTCTGCCTCTGCCTCTGCCTCTGCCTCTGCCTCTGCCTCTGCCTCTGCCTCTGCCTCTGCCTCTGCCTCTGCCTCTGCCTCTGCCTCTCCCTCGCATCGCGTTGTATACCGCCCGCACCAACGAGCTTAACGTTTCAGGCTGTAACAAAAAATAAATATTTTAAGTAAAATGACATTTTCGTGTATATATATATATACGTAAATAAATTTCATTATTAACACTTTGTCGAACGCTGTCACGTATGCGTCACATGTGATATGTGCGACTGTCATTGCAAAGTGTTAATAATCATTATCAATAATGATAAGAAATTATCCCATTATTTCAACACTTACGTTTAATACGATCGGCTGAGTCGCCGTCGGAGCCGTTGCTGTGGTCGACATCGTCGCCGTGGCCATGGGCGCCGTTACGACCGCCGGGGTCGTCGTTGACGTCGTGGCTCTAGAGGCCGTCGCGGCCGCCGTCGGCATCGTGATCGTGACGGCCCCCACGGCCACGATGCCGACGACGGCCGCGACGGCTCCTACGGCCACGATGCCGACGACAGCAACGACGACCCCGAGGCCCGTGACGGCCCTCACGATCACGATGCCGACGGCGGCCGCGACGGCCTCTAGAGCCACGACGTCAACGACGACCCCGGCGGTCGTAACGGCGCCCATGGCCACGGCGACGATGTCGACCACAGCAACGGCTCCGACGGCGACTCAGCCGATCGTATTAAACGTAAGTGTTGAAATAATGGGATAATTTCTTATCATTATTGATAATGATTATTAACACTTTGCAATGACAGTCGCACATATCACATGTGACGCATACGTGACAGCGTTCGACAAAGTGTTAATAATGAAATTTATTTACGTATATATATATACACGAAAATGTCATTTTACTTAAAATATTTATTTTTTGTTACAGCCTGAAACGTTAAGCTCGTTGGTGCGGGCGGTATACAACGCGATGCGAGGGAGAGGCAGAGGCAGAGGCAGAGGCAGAGGCAGAGGCAGAGGCAGTGGCAGAGGACGAGGTGGAGGTAGAGGAAGAGGCAGAGGCGAAGCTGGAGAAGATAAATAAATCACCGGAATCCAAATTCATTACTATGAGAAATAATATATAACTTTTATATCATACTTTTATATCGTACTTCTTTTAATTTACTTTGAAATAAAATAACAATATTAATATACATATAGGTGATATATTTTATTTATGCGTAGCTGTTCCTCTGACTTCTAAAAATCCTTTCCTTCCTTACTTAACAAAAATAGTATTACGTTAACAAATTTTAATTTTTATGTTAATAAATTATATATATATATATATTTAACAACTCGAGATTCGGCACTCGGCGAGACACCGTACGCGATATCCGAAATGCGTGGCATCGTGGCAACGTCGCATAGCCGGCGCGTGCCAAGGCAGCTAGCAGTCATAGACGGAGACAGTAAATCGTAAATCGTATGTCTGTCCTTCTCTCCTCGCTCGAAGCTTGCCGAGGCGCCGGGCCGGCCGAGCGCGGCCGAGCGCGGCCGAGCGTGGCCGAGCGAGGCCGCAGCATATCCCCACTAACTGGCTAGTTCGGACACGAACCATTAGCACGGACGCAAACCATGTGCGGTTACCGAGCGAAACGACGTAGTTGATACGCACTTTATCAGGGTGCGCGTCGGAAAATGTGACACAGAAAAATTGACGAAAAATGCCGGGATGGCCTCTCTCAGGTTTCTCTCTGGTATAACCATACCCAGTAGCGACACTGAGTGTCGGCACCTTTGATGTAGTTGTCCTCAAGTCACGTGGTACGTCGCCATATTGTCAGATGTACCGGCGCTACAATTGAAATGTACATATATAATTAAAAAATGTATATGAGTATATATAATCAAAAAAGATTTTTTGCGCAATTTTAATTATAATCCAAAGAATTTCTTGAAGTAGAAGAAATGAAAATAATACTTCTGTGTATTTTGTATCATTTTATTTCAAAATTTTTCGTAACTTATTGTGTAAATAGAATTGTAAAATGTATACAAAATATATATAATTATTGAGCTCAAAAGCGAATATAGATCATTGGGCGCAAAAGCTAATATTTTTATTTGTTCTGTCATTGAGTAAAAAATGCATAAAAATATTTAAAAAAATACTTATGTTTATTCCGAATACTTGCGTTAAAATTTCATAATTTTTACTGAAAATTTTAGTAATATATAAATATTAAGATATCCATTTTTTTTTAATTAATTGTTCCTCATGGACATCCTTCAGTAGAAAGAATGTGCTCCAAATGTCAATGTCAACTGAAACAATAATTGGAATAAGTGAAAACATGTAATATTCACTATCATTATGTGCTGTTACTGTATAATACTTACATAAAAAATAGTAAAAATGTTAAAAAAAGTAGCAGAAATGTTAAAAGGAGTAGCAGAAATATTAAAAATTTATTTCAGAAAGTAACACATGCATTTTGACATTCACAAAGTTGCCAAACACATTTAGTTTTATAACAATAAAATTATAAACGAACTTCAATAATAAATTTAATTAACGAAAAACACATTTACTTTTATAAAAGTAGATATTAAATAATTTGCATTTATAAGGAAAATACAGACATTAAATTCTAATCGTGACGTAAAATTATAGTTTTTCTGTGTCCGGATTGCGATTTGAAACGTTTATTAATAAATTTTAATGTATAAAATAGTCGAACTCGAGCATATAATTTCAATAAATAATTATGCGGAAAATGTTGACACGGATGAATAAATTCAACTTCTTTAAAAATGGTAATGAGGATACGAATTATATGCTTTTGTACAATCAATTCCTCAATTTTAGAAAAAAATAAATTTTCCAACGTTTTAAGATATATTACGAAATCATCGTGCGGCATAGATAAATTTCCGAAAGGATTATCTTCAGTAGAATTGTAAGCCCTAAAGAAACAGTAATATGAAGTTTCATTTAAGTCGATGTACGAGTGTGCATATTGAGAACAAATCTCACACGAATGTTTTTGAAGACATTTACGTATTACGTATCCACAAATATATCGGAACGCATCTTGTTCGTTTACGTCCATCTGACGATAATCATGATCATCCAAAAGTATTGGTGTAATGTCATCTGTCTTAGGTTCAACATCCATATAATTCTTCTCTCTAAAGTTTGTAATAGCTACAAATATATCAGCACTGTCTCTTTCACAATTTCCAGTTTCAGCAGTACAATATTTCATAGAAAAAATTTTTCTGAATGAATAAAAAAACTGAACTGGGGTAGGATTAATAACATTGCCGTTCAATCCTCGAATAGCCGAAAAAAAGTGTTCCAAACAGTCCTGAGTAAAACGGCGTAATAATAGAAATTGCATTTCTGGAAACACATTTTGCAAATGTTCCCACATTTGAAGAAGAGAATTTATATTGTGTTTCATGCATTTGAAAACTTGAACTTTATTAGAAATATTAACACCAGTTTTATTAAATATCGTTATTTTGGATAAATAATCTTCAATTTTTGAAAGAAATTCTAATTGATATTGCGCTCCCCGAAAAGCTTGTTTAAATTGTGATGGATGTTGAACCGAAGATGAATTGAATAGATCAAAGTAATCGTTCATATTTTGGATAAAATCTGCTGTTCTAAGTGCAATTGGAGCAACCGCAGGTTTAAAAGCTCCAGAAATTACCATTTTCCTCAAGCTACTACTCACTGTAAAACTCAAAATTTGTGTAGCCAAATATACTTTCATTTTATCGAAATTTGAAAATTTCATATGCTTATCAGTGAGTTTAGGTGCAAGTCGAAATTGCCTAGTTTGATCTTGTTGAAATAAATCATCAACGCACTTCCAAGATATAGGTTTAGAGTCATACTCAATAATATTGTCATGGAAATTATTCCTGACAGCTTTAATTATATGAGGTGAATCAAAAAGATGTGAGATTCGCTCGTTATTAACAAAAAAAAATGGATTGTTCTCTGTCACACCTAAGTATTTAGCGGTTAATTTAAAATTCCCTCCCATGTCTGAAACAAACGCTACTACTATAAACCCCGCATTTTGCAGTTTTGTAATTGCTTGAGGAATAATGGTTGTTAATTTCCTAGCAGAAAATGAAGAATGAAGAAAGAAGTAAGCCAAAGGTTGTTTCCAATTGTTGCAAATCCCTCTGATCATTAAAACTGCAACATTACATGCTGGAAGATATGATTTACCATCACCCAAGTCTTCAAATCCAATGACTTCATCCTGACTTATATTATAATACAGATTTGCTTTAATTGATGCTTCATCAATGCATAAAATGCAATACTTCTCGAGAGGTGACGAAGAAGCCTGTAACTTTTTTTTCAAAACATCGAAAACAAAATCATGCAAACCTGGAGTAATTTTCAAATGTTCAATCATGCGTTGTAAGGTTCTTACACTGGGAAGGATAAATTTTTGTGCAAAAGAATTATAAATTCTGCCTCCCCCAGAAAACAATATATCTAAACAAAACTTTTTAAATGGAAGCGAATATTTTCGTCCTTTGGCTGACTTATATCTACTAAGACGTACTTGAGTTTTTACAAAATTTGCAATCTCTGGTGGTAGAAATTCGTCTGTAGCTTCACAATATTCATTCAAGGACATTTTTTGTCTTATTTTTGAAGTTTGTATCTTATTTTTCTGTCGTTCTAATTGTTGTTTTAATTTTCGAATTTCTCGATGTAACGCTTCAATTCTGCCTCTCAAAATTCTTTTGCGCGGGGAATGATTAGAAAATTTTGGCTCTGTTTGACTATATTGATGCAACTGTTGTGGTTCTGTTTGAGCATATTGATCCAAATATTGTAGCTCTGTTTGAGCATACTGATGTGACACTGATTCCACTTGCTCATGTTCATATTGCCCATGATGGTCGTTAACTATAATATTTAAAAATACTACATCACTTATGAAACTTAAAAAATTAATGATTATATTCCATTCATTACAAAGAAAGAACGAATATATAAATTATAATAACCATACATCAATTTTATTTTCTAATTCACAAAAATTTCATGTTACTAGCATTAGTTAATTCTATATTGAACTAAAATTATTACCTAATATTGACTGACATTCAACTTTGTCTGAAAAGCCAGTTTCAAATAATTCCAATTGTTGCTTATCATAGTTAGATTTAATGATATCACACTCAACTGAAATATAGTAATTATGTTCACAAAATTTTTGATATTTCCAACCATACACACACACACACACACACACACACAGAGTTCAAAACTGCTTACCTGATATTACTGTATTTTCCTCAGAATCATCACTCAAATTAAATGTTGCGTTGTTTTCACTTGATAATTCAAAAGATTTATCATTTTCCATTTGTTCGGGGATTGCATGTGGTTGAAGTCTGTTTTTCAAATCGTTTAAAAACATCGACGATTTAAAATGATCACCACAAACTTTGTAATTTTTATATAAATTTTCTGGTGACGTGTTAATTTCGCGACCACATTTTTCCAACCACAATTTTGCTCTGAAAGATGTTTTGTATAAAATATTAATGAAAAAAACACTTGATATATAATTCAATTAACAAATCCGCTAATGGAAATTATTTTTACCTATCTGGGTCTTTTGGAAAACGAAAAAAACTGGGACCAGATTCACGCCCAGAAATATTTGAACAATTCTTCATGGCACAACTATATCCACCTCTCTTCATTAACTTCATTTTAATGTAGCACGTCACACCCGGAATTTTCTTATCACTAATAAAAAGACACAATTTATTCAAATAAAAAATATGTCATAAAACTGTGGAGGTTGAGGTTACCTACGATGTTCGAGACGCAACTGGGCGCAACCATGTTGTGAGATGTACGGACTCGCACATGCGCACTAAAATTTTATTCCGGGTCGGACGGCTGAGTGTCGCTACTGGGTATGGTTATACTGTGGCTACGTGCTGGATAAGTTTCATAAGTTCGAATCTTTACGTTGTTTGTTCCATGGTGGAAGTAATAAGGGCCTTGGCAGTGGTGTGACGTATCGGGAGACGTCCGCGATCGGCGTGTCCGGCGCCGTACGTCGTACAATGAGGAGGGAGTGAGATATGCGCTTGAGAAGATCGGCGACGTTGACGAGGACGACGGCGGCGGTGACGAAGACGAGGTCGAGGTCGAGATCGACGACGACGACGGCGGCGGCGGCGAAACGCCGACGGATCATCTCTTGACGTTCCTCGCGCCGGCGTTTCTCGTTCGGAGCAATCGAGCGCGCAGCGGGCCCACCAGGTCGGGCCAGGTCACCGTTTGCGCCGGCGGCCGGCGATGCCGATTCCCGCGGGCGACACGATGATCAACGGCCGCAGCCCGCGGCGCCGTGGCGGCGCGACGCGGTGATACGGCGAACGGCGACCGGGGATCGCGGCGGCGGCTTGGCGCCCCCGCGGCTCATCGCCGTCGTCGTTGGCGGCGTTTTCGTGAATGGTGGGATCTGTCCCACGGTGGATCGCGGCCGGATCGTTCCTGAGACCACTGCTGAGGTAACGGTGCATTTCCTGGTGCTCCCACGGCTGGATAAGAGCGTGTTTCGTTCGGGAAAGTGAGGCGATAGAATTCGCGCAAGTGTGGAACAATTTGTTTTGCTTGAGTTCGAATTAAATGTGTGTAAATAAGATATGATTCGTAATTAATTATTAATTGTAATTTATTACAAATAATGATGGAGATTGTGAGAATGAAAAGTATGAACTCTGAAGAACTTGGAGATTTATTTAATGCTTGCAGAAAAATAAACAAAGAATATTTATTTGATATAAGTTGATTTTTGAGATAAAAAGAGATTTATGTGGATGTTACATTTTTTTCAAAAGTAATATTACAGAATTCTCGAATTCTGTCGTGTCGAGAATCTTATATATGATTCAGGTATATAATGGCTGCATTCCGATATTCACTGTCAGCAACTTTCAGTACTGAAAATTTATAGTATACGTGACGTAAAATATAGATTTGCAGTACTTACTGACAGTGAATATCGGAGAATGCAGTCAATATATTAAAAATTGAAAATGTATATTATTCGAATTGTAATTAACGTAATATGATGGTGCTGTTCCTAGTCGTACACACGTGAAATGGGTAGCTCTTGGTGGCAGTGCGCCGCGTGTCTGAGAACCCAGGAAGAAGACATCTGCGAGCTACAGCTGAATCACTGTAACCTCTACGATGTACCACCCGATGTGTTCATTTACGAAAGAACGTTGGAAAAGTTGTATCTCGACGCCAATAGAGTGAGTGCCTCGGTCATCATCTCAGAGCGAGTCTCCTCGGTAATTATATTGTGCAATTATGACGACACCTAACGTTTCTTTTCGTTCTTTCGCAGATAAGAGATCTTCCCAGGCCGCTATTTCAGTGCCACGAATTGCGAGTACTGTCGCTTAGTGATAATGAAGTTACTACGTTACCACCTGCCATAGCGTCGTTGATCAACCTGGAATACTTAGACCTCAGCAAGAACAGTAAGTAATTAAATACATCTTGAACTTTATTGTCACATGTAAGATGCATTCCAAAAGCTGCCATCTTGGAATACACAGTTTTTTCGGATCTAACAATATTTATATTTAACTGCATATCCTTTTATCGCAGGTATAAAGGATTTACCAGACAGCATAAAGGAGTGCAAGAGTCTCCGCTCGATAGATATCAGTGTCAATCCCTTCGAGCGTTTTCCGGATGCTATAACGCATATCGTCGGTTTGCGCGAGCTGTACATAAACGACGCGTACATTGAATACCTGCCGGCTAACTTTGGACGACTGTCAGCCTTGAGGACGCTCGAGCTGCGGGAGAACAACATGATGACGTTGCCTAAGAGCATGAGCCGTTTAGTGAATTTGCAGAGGCTCGATATCGGCAACAATGACTTCACGGAGCTGGTAAGAGCGCGACTTCTCCTGTGAAATCGTTGTTGCTTTTAAACCTACTCATTTTTCACATGCGCGTAACGTATAACTTTACAACATCGCTGGTCATCCTGGAAAAGACATTTGTGGCAACACTTTATGACTTTCCATACTGTACATTTTTATAAGTTTGATATTAACATTCTATTGAAATAAAGTCAGTTTTGAGTGAATTCAAGTATATGATTCTGACATCAATTTTCTTTCCTGATGCTTGGTTTGGTTATATATTATGGCTGGGTTCGTCTTGACGCTTTCAGCGCTGAAAGCGTCAAGATAAACGCAGCCTATATTTGTATGTAAGAAATAAGACATTTTTATATAAAATATTGTTTAAAATATAGTTATTTATACATATCTTTAGAAACAATGAATATATTCAAATATATCTCTTCTCTGTCGTTTAGTGGTAGAAAAATAGGAAGAAAATTAATGACAATTGTATCCAGTAATCCATTCAATTTTTACACTGACTTTTAATTTCAATTTTAGTATATGTTAGTAGAATGTTATACGGGAGTTACATATGTATTATTGTTTTCAGCCTGAAGTTGTAGGAGATCTCATCAATCTCACGGAGTTGTGGATTGACGGCAACGACATCAGGCGTGTTCCCGCGAATGTCGAGCAGCTCTACCGCTTGAACCACTTCGACTGCACGATGAATGCGATACACGCGCTGCCGATAGAGATACGCGGCTGGCGCGACATCGGGATCATGAATCTCTCCTCGAACGAGATGTACGAGCTGCCCGATTCGCTGTGCTACCTGCGCACGATCGTCACCCTCAAGATTGACGACAATCAACTGAACGCACTGCCGAATGACATCGGCCAGATGTCGAACTTAGAGGAGCTTATAATCACTAAGAATTTTATCGAGTATTTGCCATCTTCGATCGGCTTGCTACGCAAGCTGCACTGTCTCAATGCGGACAATAATTATCTGCGCGCGCTACCCGCCGAGATTGGCAGCTGCACGTCGTTGTCCCTGCTCTCATTGCGATCGAACAATCTGACGCGCGTGCCGCCCGAGCTGGGCCACCTGTCCTCGCTGCGGGTGCTCAATCTCGTCAACAACTGCATCAAGTTTCTTCCAGTCTCCATGTTGAATCTCAGTAACTTGAAGGCGTTGTGGTTGAGTGACAATCAGAGCCAGCCGTTAGTGCCATTACAGCAGGAGTTTAATTGTGAAGAGGACATGATGGTGTTGAGCTGCTTTATGCTGCCACAGAAACCGCGGCAAGACTTGGAGCGTGAGTATTCATTATTTCCACCGTTTTTGGCATAAAGTTTCGTTGAATTTATTCATAGCTCTAATGTCTCTTCACTAATCTCGTGCATCAGAAATTGCTTGAAAATTTTCTAATAATTTTCTAATAATAGAAAGATAATTGCATCTCTTTCTGTAACATAGCTTTATTTATATCTATATACATATATCTGAACTAATAAAGAATCAGCTTCTTGCTTACCTCAGTTACACTATTACAAAAACACGCTTTATCTGGCTTATTAACTAACCATGAAATGCGATATTTATTCACGCTGCTAGTAGAAGAGGGACAGGAAGACGAGGAATGAAATGGTAAGATATGAAGAAAATGGTATCGAATAGTGCCTTCGTTGAAAAACATCGCACACGTTCGCGCCAGCATTTTATTAATATAACCCTTTTTACGTTCACCGTATCTTCGCGTAGTGATATTTATAATTCCAATTGTAGAAATGGCGCAGACCGCAGGACCGATTTCGAGTTCGATCATCGGAAACGGTAAGAGGATATGTTTCGCTGCTGAGGTAGATTCCGAAATCCCCAGGCAACTTCATCGAGCACCGACCCCCTATCCCAAAGAGCTACGCAATCTCGCTAGACACGCTCGTAATCTGCATCATCAGTCCATTCACGATCAAAGAGTAAGTATTCGTCGCTCGTTTGCGCGATACTCTTTTTGCCAAACAATAAAATTGTTTAGCCATAAACGAATTTATGATATACAATATTTATCATACGATATGGTGATTATATATTTTCTTAGGTAAATATTGAAGTTTTGAACTTTATGTCGTTATGTATATACATTTGTTCCATTATTTGTATATACACATAATATATATCTATACACACAGTATTAAATTTTACGTTAAATCTTTTACAAGAGTCACTTGAAAATCGCAATAAAGTTATAAACAGATGGCACTTATACGTTGTAGGAACACTTGGTAAAATAACAAGACTTCGCCATTTTTATCAAATATTAATGTTTAAGGTAGTCCTTTCGTGAGAATAAGTATTAGAGATAGGTACCTAAATTTTATATATGTTAAAATAAGGGGCATGTGTACGAAAAATCAGGTGAGGTTATCGACACTTTACAAGAAATAAGTCATTCTAAATGTGCGTTCGCGGAGCGTGCTATTGTCATTCTATCCTTGTTTACATCTAATAAACGAGAAAGATAGAATGATGCAAATCGCCACGGCCGAAGTTTTCAAGGATAATACAGGTACTTAGCGACCAGGTGAATATATTATTAATGTCAAAAACTATTCCTTGAAGTTTCCGGATTTCGTACGTACCTTGAAACTAAGGGCTTGTCGAATGTTTTGCTCTGATATATGAGGTTAAATAAGTAGTGGATCTAATCGCATATTGTTTTACTCGTACCGTCATATCTGATCTAACCTAAATCGAGTCCAACCGCACTACTATTGTGATATTTTTTTAATTAGTAAATAATATACGATTAAATCGTGTATGTAAAATCATATTTTATATTATTATAATTATTGGGATGGTGCAATATGTTTGTTTTCAATTACTTCACGGACTATTACTTGACTAGGTGCTGCGAAAGGACTACCTTAATGAAATTGAAATTGGTAAATAAATGATGAAACCGGCAGCATGCGGTAAACTCTCAGGGTCGCCACATAGTCGCCACAGCCACAAGTCATACCTTAAACTGTTAAATAGAAAGTTCGAGCTCTTCTATGAACACGTGTAAAATTCTAATTTATTCCATCAAATAGTTTATTTTCTATAGATTTTTGTGTACGAATATCTGCGTGATTTTTGAAAAATGGATATTTCCGAAGTGTGTGCTGTAATCAAGTATCTTGTGAAAAAAGGCTTATCAGCAAAAGATATTCATACTGATATGCAAAATACGTTAGGGGACACTGCTCCTTCGTTTTCAACTGTTTCGAGGTGGACTACTAAATTTAAACAAACTCGCGAAAACGTAGAGAATAAACCTCGCGGTGAATGTTCAAAAAATATGACAACATTGATAACCCCAGAATCAATTGAAAAAGTTCTAAATATTATTTTGATGGATCCCCGACTAAAACTGTCCGAAATTGCTGGGGCTGTGGGCATCTCAATCGAGTGTGCACTAAATATTTTAGCTGAAGAATTGTTTATGAAAAAGCTCTATGCAAGATGGGTGCCATGTTTGCTAACGAATAATCAAAGAGATACGCGGATTACGATTTCCCTAACATGTTTGGAGCATTTTCAGAAGAGAACGTCCGAGTTTTTACTCCGATTTGTAACTACCGGAACCTGGGTTTACCACTATTCGCCAAAAACAAAACAGCAATTGAGACAGTGGACACATAGCGATTTTCCGTCATCAAAAAAGGCTAAGATAGTTCCATTGATTGAAAGGGTAATGATAACGATTTTCTGGGACGCTGAAGGAATTTTATTGATAGATTACCTTCCAAAGAATAGAACTATAACTGAAGAGTACTATGCTGACCTTTTAGATCGATTAGACAAAAATGTTCTTGAGAAAAGACCAGGTATGGCGAACAAGAAAGTGGTTTTATATCAAGACGATGCACTTCCCTATACAAGTGCTGTTTCAATGAATAAAATCCAAGAATTAGAGTACGGTTTGTTGGAATATCCTTCTTATTCACCTGACTTAGCTCCGTCATACTTCTATTTATTCCCATTGTTGAAGAATTTCCTTGCTGGGAAGACATTTTCATCAGATGAAGAAGTGAAAGAGACAGTTGACGGATATTTTGCATCACTTGACAAATCAGAGTTTTATACAGGAATAATAACCTTGCAACGTAGGTGGTTTGAGTGCATTCGTGTAAAGGGAAATTATGTTGAAAAATAAAAATAATTATGAAGTAAACTTCTAATAAATAAGGTACAAATAAGAAAATCGCAGGTTTGATCTTATTGTTACCAATGCACATTATTATTTTTTTTTACAGAGCACACCTTTGTCTACAACCTCTGTCGATCGTCACACGGCGAAGAACTGCAGCAAGAGCAACAGATCGGCTGATCCTGGAGCGGCGGAGCACTCGATGTCCGAGGAATCATCCGACGAAGCGAACAAGACCGTGCTGGCGAAGGAGAAGAGCCCGGACATCCGGGAGGCCAAGTATATCCGCAATCCCACATCCGATTACATCGCGAAAGCGCCAACGGTGGCTGATTATGTCAACTCCACGTGGAAGCCGGACGAGTATTCGAAAGCGAACACGGCGAAGATCGTGGAATCCGAGAAGTTCATCGAACCCTATAGGACGACGATCTCCGTCGACGCGACAGACGGCAAGTACGGCGAGCCAACGCGAATAGCCGTCGCGCCGAAATCGTGCGACGTACCGCCGGCTCCGCCGCCGTATCACATTGCGGCGGCGTTCTCCAAAAAGGCCGCTTTTTTCCAGCAGTTTAATAATCGTACGTTATCATCGTTCACTAAAACTAATAGGTTAAAAATCGTACGATTCTCTGTAAAGAAATTTTATCCGCAAAATCGTATGGGTGAAAAAGACGATAACGTTAAGATTACGTGTGGATCATCTGTATAGTACAGTATAGTTGGTAGAAAAGGAATTGATATATATCCTCTACGGGATGATTTTACGTGAATAATATTACGATAGAAACGTTTTGCAGTATTTATTTTGTGTGCACATATTTTCTTTATCACGTATTTTTATCATTTGTAGATAGCTGACGTTTAAACAGGAAAAAATTAAAATCTAACGTGAATCTTCGTTTCTTTTTAGCGATTGAAACGGATATGCATCTGGTATCACCTTCGTTACCTTTCAACTCGCCCTTAAATTCAGCCGGACCGTTAACGGATGTAACGAAACAGAAAAACTTTGACACCAACGCGGAATCGGCGAATGCTGAGGAATGCGCGTCCGTATCGTCAGGCGATCGGGCAAATCTCACCAATTCGTACGACAAGCCGATGGATAACGAACGAACGAGTTCTCTTGATCAGACCAGCGCGGACCAAAGTTGCACGCCGACCTTGAATTCCGGCGCCGATCCCGAACAGAACGATCGCGCTCTTAAGCCGAGCAAAATTCCCGTTCTCAAGGCGAAACACGTGGAGAGCTCGGGTAACGACGCGAGCTCGAGCAGGAGTCCATCAAGGGAGGAATACGACGCGAGCAGAAGGTTGAGCACGTATTCTGGCATACCCACGTCGCCGGTTACGGGGAAGAAGTATCGCAGTCCGTTATCAGCGCTCGATCGATCGAGGAAGCTGACGAACGGAAACGCCTCGAGCAACAGTTCGTGTGATAATACCAGCGCTCCGACGAACGAGGCGACGACGAACGTCGCTCAGGCGAATGCCGTCACTCCCGTTCAAACGAGCAGGAGCATCATCGACGCGTCGAACGTCACTTCACCCACTACCGCTGTCGCTAAGGACGAAAGCAGCTCGAGTCAAGACATATCGAACCACAGTACGAACGGCAAATCTCAGGACGACACGAACTTTGACGCCGAAAGTTTCAAGGAACACACGAGTCCTACGTCGAACGAGACACCAAACTCGGAGAGGAAGCCGAAGTTCAAGTGGATGTTCGGCCCTCACAAAAACGCGAATGTGGTAGGTATTCTGATTTATGAAGGAATTTAGAAAATGGAATATATGTTTTATGTGAAATGTTTTTTTTATATAAACACACAATTTATGAATAAAATACTGCAAGGAAACTTTATAAAAATATATCTGTACTTTAGAAGTAAAGAATTGTATATTTTCCATTATTATAAATTTAGAGAAAACAGGTTTTAAAGTTTATTATTTATATGAAAATTTCTAATCCGTCTTTTTCTGAACATTGTATCTTAGGAACTAGTAATAATGAACACACATAAGACCCTTTATTATTATATACAATTTAAGTTCCTGGTATATTAAAAAAAGTAAATTAATTACATTTTGACAAAAACTAAAGATACGACTTTTTAACTCTAAGGTACAAATGTAAGAAATAAAAATAAAAAAGTAAAAGTTCAATTTATTTTATATATAAGTTGAAAGATTAAAGAAAATTAAAGATTAATTTTATCAAGACGTATCCATGCAAAAAATAAAGTAATTTCTATAACTTTATGAATTTTCTGTAGTTGAAAAAGCAATTTACATCATTATAATGATAGCTGTAGGTATATATTGATTTTTCTAATTCTAGTACATTTCTTCGCAGCTGCCCGTTCAAGTGAAGAAGAATCCAGGTCTCGGTTTCAGCATAGCTGGCGGGGTAGCGGGTGCAGAGACCGTACGTGTAGTCATGTTAATTTACATTGAATTTTATTTGCGCATCAAGAGATATCTGAATATTCACGAGGCTTTTGTTGCAGGGAATAATCGTGACGAAAGTGAACCCCGATGGGCCAGCTCAGGGTACTCTTCGGCCGGGAGACAAGATTCTGGAGGTGGACGGCATCGACTTTACCAAATTAGATCACAATAACGCTGTCGCCGTTCTGCGTGCCACCGGTACTGTTGTATCTATGATGATAAGTCGCCATCAATGATTGTAAGTTATTGGTCGCGACTTATCATTATAGATACAATGTGGAACTTATCATCATAGATACGTGGTGAAACAAACAGGAAGAAAACCTTTTTTAATTCTTTTAGTAACTACAACTAGAACAATAATGTCTTTCTCGAAAGCTCTCTAATTCCGAGACACATCGACTAATCTGCCAACATTATCATCCACACATTCGGACATCCGCGTGTTTCGATAATAATGTTGGTAGATTAGTCGATTTATATCTATATCTATATGCGTTCCCCACGACGGGAGTGCCGACAATGTGCCAGAAAACAAAGTACTATTTATTATTCATATACATAACATATTGAGAAAAAGATATATATACTATGCATATATAAATATATACATATATTATATATAAACAAATTTATCTGTAGACAGGCCAGACGAGGTTCCCATAGGTCCCCGGCGGTGTAAATAAGTGTCTCGATTGTTCCCGCGTATCGAAGTGTACGTTACAGATATTTCCACGAGATGTTTCGACGACAAAAACTTTGCTTTTGAATTTACGATTTAGTCTTTTTTTCCAACCTAGAATGCAAAAAAATATAGACGGTTTTTTAATTATAATTTTAAAAAACCACCAATTTTGAAGAATAATTTTTTTTGTTTTTTTTTTCCTTATTCAATGAATCGGGAATTGTAACAGAAATTTTTAGTTTTAAAATTAGAAAATATTTAAAAATACATTTTATATATAAGAAACATTAAAATTTTAATTATTATTATTAAATACCTTAATTCTTAAGATACTAAAGAGTAATATTTGAAGGTGAGAGTGGTGATTAAATTTTTATTAAGATAAAGTTGGCTTAGAACTTTTCAAGGGATTCATAGGTGATTTTTGTCGGAAATATTACACGAAACATCCCATATGTATTTTCATCTCGTGAGATATATATATATATATATATATATATATATATATATATAATATATATATATATATAATATATATATATATAATATATATATATATATATATATATATATATATATATATATAAATAATGTCATTGCGCTCTTTGTTGTAATCGAATCATTTGTAACGTGATCCGATCGTGTACAGCGATCTTTATCAGTTGTTGACTATCTATAGTTGTTATTGCATACGGCAAAGCTATAAATTCTATGATTCGACGGATATTATAAAGAGGATAGCTCCGAACTGTTGTGAGTCAAGTGGAACCCTCGGATTGTTCAGCCGAATGTTCGACTACGAACGAAAAGTTCGTTGTCTTTGCGAGATGGCAATTCGAAATAATATCTGTTTATAGATAATCGAGCATTCAGGGTTATTGATAATAATTGCGCCTCACTTTGTGGGATCCTCGTCATTCTCTTGTCTGGTAGGAGAGAAAAGAAAATATTCTTCTATGTGCCGTACTTATATTGATAATAATGTTTATACTCGTATCAGTGTCAATCCAAGGACGTTCAACAATTGCGGCGTTTATTATCTATAGATATCTCTCGCATTTACGCTCTTTTCAGATTTATCCCATATCGCGAGAGATCGCTGTTCGATCGTTAATTATTCCTTAAACACTGGCGCGTACTTTCGTGACGTTAACGAAGGATATGTCCAATCCTTCGGTTATTACATTGAAGGTCATACAAAAGGAAATCTCGTATATCGTTTAACTCTTTAATTAATATTCGATGTATCCGTGTCAATTATATAAAACGTGATAAAAATTTAATCAATAAAATTTTATTAATAAGGTTATTAAGAGATAGTTTGGACATTATAACGTAACGTTTATAAATTTTATGAATCGCGTGTCTGTTATGTATATACATATATGTATTCGTTATTATTTTATACGTGCACGAACACACGTATATGTAAATTTTATAAAAGTTCCACATCTCGCGCCAGTGCTCGAGGACCAAATGGATGTATACGTGTATTGTTATTCGATCTTTTTTATTATTATAATGTTCTTAGACTGTCGAGACCACGAAACGCCTTTCGGAACTAACGCGACTGATTTAGCGACTAATTTGGCAATTACTCGCGTTTCCTCTATTTATATCTCGTTGAAGGAACAAATCTGTACCTAGGAACCGTTCCCCGCGACGATTGTTAGACGAGCGTGATATTGCCGAACGACGGGCGAGATAAGACCCTTCCTCTTATCACCTTTCTTTTATCGGCATGGCTTTTGTCGATGCCAGGCCGATAGAAGAAAGGTGATAAGAGGAAAAATCGCGGTGGAGAGGATAAGAGGAACGTAGGACTGAAAAGTAGCAGCACAAATGAAATCGTTATTTGGTTATATATATATACATATATATATATATATATATATATATATATAATATATATTAAGCGCATTGTTATATAATCTAAACCAGTGTAAATGCAGGACTATTTATTGCATGCCATGCGTTCCGCATTTTTTCTCTGTTAAAGATTTCTCCACGAATCTTCTGAATCTCGATTTTATTTATAAATATGATGCGATTGGTCCCTTCTATTTATCAATTTCCAGTGTAATTTTATCGCCAAAATTGATTTCTCTAATTAACGATAATGCGATTAACGTCAAGCCATTTAATATTATTAATCAGGATGAACCTATCGATTTTTATTACGAGTCTAAAAGGTCCCGTCAATTGAAAATTTCAAAATGCCAATCTAAGCAACAGAGAAAAGATGCCAAAGATCTGGGACTGAGTGTTAGTTAATTAATTGTTGTTATTAAGTTAGTGTCTGTCTATTTGTATCTTCGTTCTTCGTCGGTGTTACGTATCATAAGATTTTACGGTAAAATTCACGGCACTGCATTCGTACCTAGTCAGACATAGCAAAGGTTGATCAAAAAATTCGCCCGTCTCTCTCCCCTCGACTTCTATACTAATAGAGAAAGGACGAACGCTTTCTTGATCATCCTAATAATTATTATTAGAATTATTATTAGAATGTTATCAGAAGAGCGGGATAAATTACGTGTTAACTGACGGAGAAGTTTCCACTTTCATGGACCACGAACACACATATTATACTCTTTTCTACTACTCTAAACTAAACAGACTGATTACCTTTTGGATATCTATTACATGTTAAACGGCATTTCCGACCAAGACGGGTTTGGCGGTCACCCCGGGACCTATTGGGAGGCCCAAGTATAACAAATTTATACTTGGAATTGCGTTTGGATCTGATCTTTAATTATCTCGCAATAATTGCGTTTGTCGGACGAGCGCGCAAGCTGAACTCGTCCCGCACGGAAACGCCATAAGCGACGCTCGCTATCGGTATCGGTCGGAGTGAATTGCGAATTTAAGATTGAACGCATGACTGAAACTCCGAGTCATACCCATGAGTGTATATACAATAAGCGACTAATTGCGTGTATGTAAACAAACGTTGTGAGAAAGCAATCAAGTGGTCGTACCATTTTACTTGTGATGCGTTTTGTGTTTTTTTTTCTCTTGATTTTTATCGTGTCAAACGAATTTCGAGGCGAATCGAACTCGTCTTTTTTTTTGTGCCAGAGTTTCTTTTTTTTTTCTTCGATGATTCGATGATTGACGCGTTAAACATTGCGTTTCGCGACGTCCGCGTTTATCCGGAGAACGATTTGTCTCTATGAACGGTACAGCCACTTCGTTAGCGTACGTTAATTATGGTTGTCATGTATGAATAATTTATAGTTTGTAACGGTGATCGATGTACAAACAGATACTCACGTTCTACCGGACGTCGTCTTCTGATATACAATTACTATTGCATTTTGAATATGTTAGTAGAAGATGTCTGACCTTTAACGAGAAGTCCTAGTTGGTTGTGCAGCAATAAATTAATATTTACGTACAAAGCGTTTGAGTATTTGTAGCATTTTTATGCATCTCTCCATATAAACACCTTCTCGATGTTACGTCGATCGATATTACGTAACGGCTTGTATAAATGAAATAGAGGGGGGAATCCTCTCCCTTTTGTTGAATCCGTTGTAAAAAGTGAAGGCTGAACTTCCTCGACGTCGGTAATGTCAACATTTCTAATCCTGTTTTCTATGTCATATATCTATATCTGTTCTTGTCTAACGAGAGGCCGCTGTCCTTGTTTCGCGTGCTGCGCCATGCTCTCGCTACGCGCAATGTCAACCTGAATGTGCTTTTGCACATATAAAAGTTTATTTAAACTAATCTTTTTTTCTAGGCTTTCAATCTTAGATCTAATTGCACGATATTGTTCTTAAATGTTGTCCCTAGGTCATGCCGGTCTAATTTTGTGGATATTTATTGTGGAATTTTTGTACAAAGCAAATATTGTCACGTATACCAAAAATTAACAAAAATATTAATTTTTTCTCGTTTTCGATATAAATTCGACCACCATGACCTAGATTTTGATGCGTACTTTAATTCTAGACAAGAATTTTGCATTTCTATAAAGCCACGTAAAAGATTAGTGCTAAGAAAAAAAAGCCGGTATTACAGACGGCTTTAGGATCCCCTTAACAAAACGTTTTTATAAGACGCAATAATAATTATTTTATTTCGTGCACACAAAATTAGTCAATGATGAGATAAATTGATATAACAATAAGACTGATGTCTCTTAAAAACATTCGGAACGTAAAATGGACAGAGTGGAAGTAAAACGCGGCGAATAGAAATATAAAGATGTAAAACAAAGTATAAAACATAATAATTACATCGCTATATGTAAAGGAACGTGATTCTCTTTCGCAAAGGTAGTTTCCGCGAGATAATAACTTTTTTTCCGTGGCGCGGTTCGTGGAAACGTGACAACACGAAAACTCTATGGATAATTTTAAAGTTGGACATTGTATACTTTCTTAGAGTGGCGAATCACTCGAAATGCACAGACTCAATTTTCACTTTCCGTTAGACTTGCATTTCACTCGATTTTAGTAATATTTTACTCTTCGACTTTTAGAGAGTATAATGTAGACAGCTTCACGCGTCGATCAGCAGATACGCCGGATTCTCCACGTACTGCTTCCACAGATTGGAGAACTTAGCCACAGTTACGCCGTCGACGACGCGATGATCCGCGGACCAGCTGACCGACATTATGCTGGCCGGAACTACATTTCCCTTGTCATCGAATCGCGGCAGCTTCTGCGCCTTTCCGAATGCACCGATTATCACTTGAGGCGGCAGGATCACTGGCTTCGTGTACGTTCCCCCGACCTTGAAGTCGACAGTCGATTAAGAGATGCGAAGAATACGGCAACAGATAAAAATGAATATTTAGATAAAGAAGAAAAAAGAAAGTGGCAGGAAAGAAATCAAAGCTTTGGACACGTGATTTTAAAAGTGAAATAAAATTTAACATTGTTAAAGATTGCATTTAGCGAAACCGCGTTGCAGAAAACCGCCACAGACACAATTTATATTAACCCTCCGTGTGTAAACGTGGGTCAACGGCGTCCGATATCAAAATGATATCTGCTTGTAACTGTAAAACTCATCCTGGAGGGCGCGGTGGGGGGAGGATGTGTCCGCTCCCAGCGGCGGGTCGGACTGGTTGCTGGGGTGTCCCGGAAGGCGGGTTCCGTATGGCAAGTGTTGGAAGGGCCCCCGGCGCTCCCCGATGACTCGTCGCTGGTTCTCGTTGGTTGTCCCCCCCCCCCTCCTATTGCCTAGGGGTGGTAGCGGGTGGTTCAGGTCTGCCACTCGTCACCGCTGATCCTGACGGGGGGCCTACGGGCGCTCCTAAAGGGGGTGGCGGATCAGGGTTAGTCCCCTCTGGTCCGCCAAAACTAGATTTGTCTTTAAGACTTCAGGAGGGACCCCGATGACAAGGGCCAGCGTGGGGGGGTCACGGATATGATCATTGCGTTTCCCGCCTCCCCCCCCCCGTTGTTAGGTAAAGCGCTTAGGAGGGACTGATGGGGGTTTTAGCCGGTAGGCTGCGGGCATCGCCGTCTATCGCCGGGGTTTAACCCGGTGTGATACACGCGCCCGTAGAATCCGGCATAATCCCGTCCCGGACCCGACCGGGGCGGGTATAGTCTTTTGAAAATTTCCCCCACCTAAAAAAAAAAAAAACTAAAACTCACAAGCCTGCCAGAAAATATTAAATAAACTATGTTTATTTAATAAACTATGTTTATTTAATAGAACGACCATAAAATCGTCAACTACAATGTAAACAGACGTTTTGTGATAAAATCTTTTTTTTTTTTTTTTACGCTGGGAAATCTTCGACTACCGGGTTTCCGGGCCCAGAGGCCCGATATATGGCCCGGTAGCCCCCTTTTTATGGGAGGGGGAAGGCCCCCCTGCCTCCGGGGTGAGGCAAGGGGAGTGTCGGATTTTTACCGACTAAAACCCAGCGGATGTCCCTCTCGGCGCGTTTGGATGGGAGGGGGACGGGTAGCGTGATGATTCGTCCGCCGCCCCCCCCCCCCATTGTGATGAAATCTAAATTTTTTTAAATTACTTTAAGGTAGGAAAAAATAGCGTCGAACAACTCACGTTTACACTCCGAGGGTCATAAAAATAGCTTAGATACGGAGGGTTAATTTACAATTTATCTCGATCATTATTTTTTTATCTTCTGGTGCGCGCACTCACCACGCCTATGTTGGACAACGTAAAAGTCGTGCCGGTCAGATCAGCGAGCGGAATCGACGACTTGCTACCGCACTCCTGAAGTCTGTTGAGTTCCCGCGCGATTGCGTGAACGCTGAGATTCTGCACGTTCTTGATGTTCGGTACCACCAGGCCCTCTGGAGTGTCCATGGCGATGCCGATGTTATGATTGTCCAGGACCATCAGTGTTTGGCTTTCCTCGTCGAGCCAGGCATTTAGCTTGGGGCACTGTTCTAACGCCAGCGAGGCCGCTTTTACGAAAAACGGCAAAAGAGTTAGAAAGACGCCCCGTTCCCTCAGAGAGTCCTTCACTTCGTTTCGATAGCGCATCACTTGGTTTACGTTGCACTCGTCGCTGTAGACGAAGTGCGGTATGCTCTGCGAGAAATTCGTGGTGAAAATAAAGTTACATTCTGATGAATGACTCGTTTGTTTATAAAAATACAAGAAAAATATGTTCATTGGAAGATATTAATTGTAGGGACAATTAGCAATCGGGATTGTAGAAAATTAAATTTGAAGAATTCAAAATCAGACCAGAAAGAAGAGAGAAAGGGAGAATTTTTTAAAGCCTAGAATATTACAAATTAGAATTTAGTGTCTACAAAAGAAAGATTTTAGGATCTTTTAGACTTCACGAAAAGAAGTTGCTACTAGGTAACTGTTTTTTCAGCGTCTCGGTGACTCACCAAAGATTTCGTCATAGTTTTCCACATGTGTTTCGAGTATCCTTTAAGGCCGACAGTCTTTCCCGTCACATTCGTGAACGACAGAGCTTCCGTTTTAACTTCTGTTCTAACTTTCGAATCCGCGGAAATTTTCTGTAAATGTGCCAGGATGTCCTCCTTGAGCACTCTTCCTTCCTTGCCAGTCGCTGTTACGTCCTTTAACTTTATATTATTCTCTTTAGCTATCTTCCTCACCGCCGGGGTTGCCAATACCTTCCCCAAGATGATGTCCTCTGACTGCCCCATCTGACTGACTTCATTCATTTCCCTCTTCTTATTCTCCCAAATGTAAATCTTTTCGTTTATTTCCGTCTCCCTATTCTTCGAATTGTCAGTCTCTTCGTCTATTTCTCTCTCTTTAGCTTTACCAGTCTCTTGATTCTCGGCGCTCCTTACGCTTTCTTCCACGTCGTCTCTTTCGCTCGTAGATTCGTCTTTCGAATCGTCCTCTATCTCAATATCACACAATGCCGAGCCGACCATCGCGACGTCGTCTACCTTGTAGTGGAGAGTCTTGACGAAACCATCGTAGCGACTCGTGATTGTTACTGCGGCTTTGTCACTCTCCACGTCACAGATCTTGTCAAACTGGTTCACTCGGTCTCCCGGTTTCACGTACCTAAAAGGATTTCGCCGAATTCAGAATGGAGACAAAAATATTTTAGATTATTTAAAAAATGCTGAATTAACTTAGACAATTAATTTATTAAAAATTAAAGAGGATTCTGAAATCAAGATTTAAAAACTTTTAATATCTAATATAACTTAGATATCAAAATTAAAAAAGCTTTTTCACAACACCTCCTGAAAGTCCGATTTTCGATGCTTGTAGAGCGAGGCGAAAGGGGCCAATTTCACGCTGGGTTTACTTTCCTGCCTTAATAGAGAAGAAAATTGATGACGTAGCGGACAGAAAGTAAAGTAACAGGAAAATACATGACCTATTATTTCATTGTAAAAACTATATTACTTTCAATAAATAAAAAAATTATTACTACTTCAAAAATTATTTGTATTAAAACTATGGAATTCTTTTTTCTTAAATAAAGTCACTGAATAATAAGATAACTAATTGTACCTATTTACATAATATCTCTAAATAAAATCCTAAATTGTCAATCAAATTTAGTGCAAAAATTGAAATAATTTATATTTTTCTTTTTGAAATTTTATTATCATTTAAATTTTAATTTTGTGATAGGTGAGAGGGTTACATCCCCCACATCTCCACACCGGAGCTTCGCCCATGGACCGTGCGTTACTATTTTTTTCTTTTTCTATTTAACTATTAACGCACGCGTATATACAAGCTATATGAATCAAATACCAAACGCACATACTTTACTAGGCATTTGAAAGTCGAACATTTCCATTAAGTTGTTGTAAAAAATATCGTGTGGACCATGGATCGAAGGCTTTTCAGACTCATATGTGATTGCCGCCCTCGCCTTCGGCTCGGGCAATAAACTTCACATTCTCAAAAACCTCTGAAAAACGTACCCTTCTCTTTTTGGTGCATATGCACAATATACTACTCAATTGAAATTTAAAAAAGTTCTTGATACCAAATAATTTGTATATCGGAATTAAAGAAAGTTTTTGTAATTTAAATTAGAAATACTTGTGAGATACCAAATAATTTTGGTATCATAAATTGGAGGTATTTGTTTCCTAAGGGACGACTACTTCGTCCGAATAAACTTGAAATTCAAACTCGAACGATTCCGCGAATTTGGATTTAAACGTATCTTTTAATGTATACCGTTGTGGATCGTAAAAAGACATTCTTCTACAGATTATATCAAACTTTTCATGTACCATTCCTTCACTGTGACGTCTCGAATTCCCTCGCCAATGTCCGCCAAATTAAAGGGTATCACTCTACCGGAGCGCAACGAGCTTGCAGACAAAAGTCGACGTAGTATCGAGTGGCGCGATCGTTCAGCCTATATACGCAAACAAAAGTTCCGCTGATAATAAAAATAGTAATAACAATCACGATGTTGGGCACGACAAGATAAGTAAGATATATAGCGGAACCCATCAGGGCATAATAAAAACTCTGTTTAAACAAGTTTCAAACATATTAAAAATTATAAATAAATGAACTTAGTTTTGCATCAAAATATTCTTTGAAATATTCACTATAAGAAAAACAGAAGTTTTACTGCGAAAGAATAGTTGAAAAGGACGAAATTATTGTTTTATTAAAAGCGTGATTTAACTTTATGCTTTTTATATGAGGTATAGTGCGATATATCTCACAAAACTCGTTTTTTTCTCAAATATTAATGTCCAAAACTTCTTAAAAGTGACTTATTAGCATACACAATATATGTAGGAAAATGTATCTATTATTACACTATTGATCAATAATAATTATATTTATTAATAATACTTTTCTTATTATACAATATATCTACATTTTTCTTATTAAAATATATAAATGAATATTATTAAAATATAAATAAAAATAAAAATGTGGTATAATAATTTGTGATATCAATATATTGCACAGCATAACATATATACTGATACAGCACAACATGAAAAAAAATAAATAAAATATTTTAAGAACACAAGGCACATATATGTATGTCATATCAAGCTAGATCAATTACATCAAAGTTTGTAGTATAGCTTTTATGTTCGTCAAAGAGGAGCAACACAGGAGACATTTTTAAAGGTTTTGCAAAATCTAATATGAATTTCTTGAACTAAGGCAAAAAAAAGATTTTTATTTATCCGTCCAGAAGGATGAACTTTCACCCATGATCTTGGGGGTGCTGAACCAGTTTAGAATTCTTGTTGCATGCGTTTCCTTGGAAATATAAACATAGATGACATATTTACCTGTGGCAGATATGCCAACTACCGCTATGACTGTTTTCCCTCGTTCAGCAGAAGTTACTGTTCTTACGTCATTTGAATGATAAGTTTAACACATATTAGAAATAAAGAAATCAATTGCATTCGAAACCATTCCTCTCGGCCAGTTGAAAAGCCTCCAATGACCTCAGTTCTGTGAAAGTTAGGCTGAAAAATCTTTGTTCCATGTTAACTATATATTTACAGAGCTCATTTTCTTGTCCCTCGGTAAACACTGCTTTAAAAAAGCCTGGTTTTCTAACTTTGATCATTTTGTCACCACTGTTCTTCAATTTTTTTAACGTATTGTTCTAGAGTCGTTTTAAACTTAAGAGAAGCTTTACGATAGCCCAATTTTCTTTCGACGACAACAAATACAGCTCTATTCATCAACTGTTTATTCCACTTTTGCCTCTCGGTTTTTTTTAAATATAATTTCAAACTATTTATATATAGAAATAATAATAGTATTACAGTACCAATTAATATAGCAGAAATTATTATACGTATCACTTCAATGTTATCTTTAATTATCAATTATCACTTACCGTACGTTGTTTCTATTAACTCTACACAATTATGAAGAGTTTTATAGAACGGTTACATGCTCGAAGAATTGTTAACTTCACTTCTCCACAATGCATAATGCCTTAGCCACAACGCATCACAGCATTTACAGCTGATCACAGCGCACCCCCCAAACTCTATGCCTCGTGGACGAATGTCCCGTAAAATGCTCGTTTATGCTCTTAAATGTATAAGTTTATGTTAGGTAATATAAATCATCATAGATAATCGATATTAGCACAGGTACTTTACTAAATTGACAAGAAAAGATTGTTTAATAACGTAAATGTACTTACGGTAATAAAAAATAGAATTGCTTGCCATATATGCAAATGTGTCAAAGCATAACGTACTCAGTCGCAGAGAGCATATAGTCGCAGGACGCATTATGAATAATCAGTTGCATCTTCCAATTAAAAATAATATGACAACTGATAACATAACACCCGGTTAGAGACATCTAAGAGTAATAATTTCGAAATATTACATTACTTGGCAACATCTCTGTAAAAAGTTATCGACCATTATGTCTCGTGGTCCCGTTATGTTTCAACGATATTAGCAATCCACAAAAAGAACGATGCAAGTTAGAAGGCAAAGCGAAGAGAGAAAACAAGAAATTAGTTATTTGTGCAACAAGTGCTGTAAGATGAAAATTCCCGGGTGCACACTCGCCTTCGGCTCGTGCGTCAACTCTGCACCTGGGAATTTTCATCTTTACGCACGGCTTGCATACCCTATTTTATGTTGCAAGTGCGTGGAAAGTGGTCTATCACGCACGCATAGCGTGCGTAATGGGCCACTTTCCATGCACGTGTTACATAAAGAGATGTCTTGCGAATTGGCAAAATAATGTAAAAGAGAATAAAGATGAAGAATAGAAATAACAATTAAAACGATTTGAAAACAGTACATTTGTTTTATTTGTAGTAATGTATTTTCTTGCTCCGTTGATTTATTGCTTTACTCGTTTGTACGAGCTGTTCCACCTGTATTACATTATCTCTTTCTTTAATCCTGGGTACAGTCACTTGGAATAGTTTTTACACCCTAACAGCGAGAAAATAAGACTCTCAGTCACAATAGTTTTCTTCACTTACTGAGAATTTATAATTATATATAAAATATGTCTATATATGTTTTCTTTCTCCTGTATAATCTGTTTGTATACACAAAATGATAAGAAGAATTAAAAAATAATTTAAAACATAATTGTCGCATTATTTTTTTGAGAGACTAACAATAAGATATATATAATAATCATATATAGGTTGCATTCCGCTATTCACTGTCAGTACTGCAAATCTATATTTTACGTCACTTATACTTTAGACTTTCAGTATACTGAAAGTTGCTGACAATGAATATCGGAATGCAGCCATAACTGTAATAATCGTATAAAATATAATTATATATAAAATATTACCTATATATAATCTCATCGCAATTTTACTTTTTGATAAAAAAATAACACAAAAATTATTTTTCTAATTATTGTTCAATTATTCATCTCTCTCTCTCTCTCTCTTATTGTGTTTTTATACATATAAATAAAAATTATAAAGAAAGTAAATATGGACATATTTTAAATATATGATTAGATATATATAAAAAAATTTTTCTCGGGTTTTTTGACTTTTAATTAGGTGCTAAAAACACCTCAAGTGATTGTGTGTTTACGTAGAAAAAAACTTAGGTAACTGTTCCGGGGTAATGATTCTCGAGTTTACTCACAGTCAATCGAGAAAGGCCGTATAGTTTACTTTCCAATTATCGTCATTGTACGGAGAAAAACGATTTGCCGATACAGCAAGTATTTAACTCATATAAATATATAACAATGTTTATTAGTTATTATAGATGATAAAAATATTTATTGAGAAAATTGATGTTATTTGTTAAAATAGAGCCGCAAATTATTTTGTTCTAGTAGTAATAAAGCTCTTCCATTTCGTCATTTTTTACTCTCCAATTTGGCTTTGTTATCATACCGGCGTTCTACCAGCGAATTCTTTATTTTCTATTTTCCAATTTAGTTTTGTTATTATACCGACGTTCTACCAGCGAAAATTTTATTGTAACAGCAATACACACTTGCTATGGATACGCCGCGTTTGTTTTAATAAACAAACAAACTGTTTGCGTTAACGAGATATAACATGTTTTCAAACAAATTTACTCAGTAAAAATTTCTTTACACTGCCAACAGAACATATTTCACTGGAATTAATCCTATACCTTCGCGTAACACAATAAATAACACAATATTGTAAAAAATATCCCAGACTTAGAAATTTACTAAATTTACACAAAGTCAAACTTTTTTATCATTTGGATGCTGCACAAATTGTTTCATACACACTTCAAGAAGAACTTGCTTATCTTTATCTAAAAAATACACAAAATATTATCGATCTTTATTTAATTGTAAATAATGTAAATTATCAAAAATAATCATAAAAATTGATCTTAGGAGGCTCAAATGATTAAAAATCAATATTAGTAAAAATTGAGATATATATATATATATATAATATTGAGGTATAAAATATACATTCTACGTGAGTAATATAGAATTAATTATCAAGCATAAAATGTTCAAAATTTAATAAGAATCAATCACACCGATAAATTCGTTCAGCCTTTATACGAGTTATTGTTACGTAGCTAATATCGCGGAGATATGTTGTTCATAATCTTATGCAGCACCGAGTTAATTAACTAATAATCTAATAATTACAATTTTTAATTGTAATTAGTAGATTATTATGAGTTATTGTAGTAATTTATATATTAGCAAGTTTTGCTAACTGAGTGTATTGCCCAGGGCAGCGGATAAATCGTACTGAAAAATTAATGGTGTAAAATATGCGAGACAAAGAAGACAGCATGTAATTGTTGTAATTAATAAAATACCACACTTCCTAAAAGTCCCGATTTCATCACACTGGGTGTACGATATTCGTGTACTTTCAATTATCAATAACTCTTGACGTGGTGTTCTAGGGTTAAAGACCTTTGTCATATCACGTCTTTCGTTAAGATCGTAACGGCGTAACTGTCACTTCGTCAAAATTCGTCAACGACGATTTTGAAGAAAATACGTTAACAAAGTCATTAGGGACCAAAAAATTAAAAAAAATCTGGACGTTAAAAAAGTGATTATATATAGTGTGCAACTGTATATAGTAACAACGAATTTTAATGGCAGCTCAGAATTCGCTCAGAATTAGTCGAGATGATTTTAATATCCACCCGGTTTTCTGAAAGGTTCTGTCAACGAAGGACTTTTGCTTTTAAACTTGCTGCAGTTCAAGCAGTTCGAAGATTACTTAGATTACCGATACGCTATTATCTTCTCGTGACAAAGACCGGTCGCCGAACAAGGCCGAAAAATCGTTTGTTTAAAAGGTGACATAACAGCGGGACGCGTTCTTTATTCGTTTTTCATTCTCGCGTCGCTGTTCGCTTCGCGACCACTCGCAGCGTCAATGTCGGTGTCAAAGTTCAACCCGGCATGTGGCCTTGTTGATATAGCAGCGATGCGGCACGTGGTGCATTCTAATGAAGCGCTCTCTTTTTGTTGTTTGTTCTCTCTTCTTACAATTAGAAGAAACTATATAGATTTCCTCCAAATTAAATATTACACTTTGATCGCTTTTCGCTTCTTCCATGCGTGTACTTATTAATAAAATTACATTCTTCTTCTTTAACATAGGGGCTACGTCTCAAGATCAAATAAGCAATCTTGCTGGTCGAATTAATCGCTGGTTAAGTTAATTGTAACTTGGTCGCCCTTAGCATTAGAGGAGAGAAATTGAAAAACGAAATTATAAACTTTTATGATTTATATAACTAATTGGTGATAATATGTGGAAGAATATATGAACAATGTTACAATAAATTCCTTGTAAACTTAATACGCAATACTAAATTGTATATTAATTCAACAATAATTGTATATTATAACGATTCTGAATGGACGAAATTGAAAGAAAAAAAGGCTCATTTTTTAACGCATCATAACGCATGCTAGCACCAAAATCGGTCACCTACTAGGCAGCCGATAGAAAAGCAGCCTCTGTTAAAATTTACCGAAGAAAAATGAGTCCTCTTCACTTAGCAAACCGTCGCGAATGCTTGTACCTACCAGTCGCACAGCCGTCAACATTCGCCAGGAAAGAGCCATCAGCTGGTTGGTCTGAATCGTTCGGTCGGTTGAAGAGAAATGTAATAAACTCCGAAGTACGACTCGGATCGCGGGAGTTCGGGAATTGTCGTGTTCACCGATATGATACAAGCGGTCGTTATCATACGCGTGTCGTGTCGTGACACGAGCGAGGCCGAAGAAGCGTGTTTATTCCCCAGATAGAACATAAACTCAATAATGACGTCATTATGAGTTTCATGTTCTACGTGGGTTGTATTTATATGCACGAAGCGAGGCGCGTTATGCAATTTCTAGTCGACGAAACGGAACATGATCGGCTTACGCGCACGATCGACATACGTGTGATTGCTGAAAAATCGATCGCGAGCGTTTTAAACGTACTCCGAGGTTTTCTCTTGCGACGATTTTTCTTCAAAGCTCCGATTTACTTAATGAGTGATTAAAATATAGCTGTACTATTATATGTCGTTAAAGATAGAATTATTAGTCCTTTGTTGCTCAATGCGAAAAATTAAATTAAAATCAAGTCATGCAATTAGACATTTTTTTCGTTTTGGGCAAAATCTTGCCAGTTAAGTTAATCGCAACTTGATTGTCCTTATAGTGACGAGAACGAAGAAAAATTGAAGAAAAGCAGAATTTTAGGATTTATAATACTAATTCGTGTATATATATAGAAGAATGCTACAGTAAAGTCCTTATAAATTTAGTATCAGCAATACTAAATTGTATATTAATGTAACAATAATTGTATATTAACTTAATAACAAAATTATATTTCTCCAGCTTGATATAAAGGTATATTTCAAAATCGAGTAGCAATCGCGTGTGGTTCATAAATGTAAAGGTGAAATGTATAAAACTCGCAAACATCATTATATAGGCGTGTCCCCGCCTGATGACCGAAAATACCAACATTTATTTATTCATTGATTCCGTCTGATGCACACACACATCGATCGCTGTTTTATGACAATGTTTATTCCGTTTCAAAACAAACTTTTCTCTAAAGTTCTTGAAACGCTTGACGTATATTTATCGCAATCTCATGAGTCGCTGGTATAGTAAATATTAGTTTACCGATTTTTCAGAAGTGCAAAAGATACCGATTTCACGCTTGTCTCGTGAACTCTGCCCTCGATCTGATAACTGATGCAAAAGAATGCATAAATAAGGCCTATAAATATCTGAAGAAGGAAATCGTCACATGCGCCAAAATTGTCGAGTTATTTATGTCTGCCGATCGCACGGATCGTTACACCTGGTTTCTTAGAAAGGACAATGTAGGGCACCTAGTTTACTCTTTCTCTAGTAAGTCTGGTAAATTGAACCCGTACGGCATTTACACCGGTTTTCAGGAATGATGGATAACGGATGGGAATAAATCACACGCTCCGACACGCCATTCAATAATTGTTTTATTCCAGGACCAATTTATCTCCCTTTCTCGCCGCGCTCGTTACAATATAAAAGATATTAGTATTTTCTCTCTCTCTCTCTCTCTCTCTCTCTCTCTTTCTCTCTCCTGTTTCTTTGATACAATAATAACGCTCTTCTTCCTCGGTTATTCACAAAATTGATCAAACGTTTCAAAAATGCTATGAAACCGACGTAATAGGAAAAAAAAGGGTGCAAATTACAAACTTGCACATTGCTTCCTCATTATTACAGCTCGCTACCATTGCTCCTATTTTATTTCGCTTATAAAGCTTCTTGAGGAAACTTTTATTTTATTTAATGTATAATTATTAGTATTTATTTTTTGGCTTCCTCATAGAGGAAGCTTTGTGAGCAAAGGGTTCTACTTGCACACTTAAAAACTATAAAGAAGCAATGTGCAATTTCTCAATATTTGCGGAAGTTAGAGCAAATTTACCGAAATTTCTATAACTCCAGAACTAATCAACCAAATCTTAACGAATTATATATGAAATATAGGGGTAGAAAAAAAAGACTGAAAAATATAATAAAATTAGAAATAGATCGATATCTCCAAATTTAAATTTATCGAAATTTCTATAACTTCAGAACTAATCAACCAAATCTTAACGAATTATATATGAAATAGGGGTAGAAAAGACTGAAAAATATAATAAAATTAGAAATAGATCGATATCTCCAAATTTGCGGAAATTAAAGCATAAACAAACATTTCTTCAAATTCAAAATTTTATTTAAAAAGAACCCCTTGATTATTAGCAATTTTTATTAATTCTATTATATTCTTCAGTTTTTTTTACCCCTATTTCATATATAATTCGTTAAAATTTGGTTGATTAGTTCCAGAGTTATAGAAATTTCGGTAAATTTGGCACATACATACATACATACATACATACATACATACACACACACACACACACACACACACACACACATACATACATACAGACATTTTTTAAAACTGCAATTTTTCGACGTTTTAGAACATTCTAAACACATTCAGAAAAACGAAAAAAAATTTTTTTTTGTACGAAAACAAAGCTTCCCCTCTACGAGGAAGCAAAAGGAAGAAAAGAGAATTAGATGGTTATTCGTACATATTAAGAGGAATCTTTCTCTCTCTCTCTCTTTCTCTCTCTCTTTAGTTTATGTATCGCGGAAAGGATACGTAATATATGTTTTTAAAATGCGGGAGAAACATTTGAGATAATTTTCACGTAATTTCCGAAACACTCGATCAGCCTCGTAAATCGCTTTAAAATGCGTAAGAAAAGAGGGAGCAGGAGGAGGCTGAGAAGAAACACTCGAGTCGAAAAGAGTTGCATTCCCAATTAATATTTTCGATATTCCGTAGTAGATATAATTGTGCTCGCTTTAAGTACATTTATTTATTGTCCATTGTGTACGATTATCACGTCTCGGAAGGCGCTCTCGGAGAGGCGGCGGAGTGGGGGTAGGCGTGGAGGGAGGCGCGTGTTAAATGTCCGATAAATAAACGGAGGAGCTAAACGAATTAACGCGTAAGATCAACATTTACGCTCCTAATCAAAATTATGCAAGACACAAAGTGCTCGGCTAGAATTAGTGGGTCACACGGTATACACATACTCGATAAATGCACGTAAACGTACATATATGCGTTTTTTCATTTTTTTATGCGTATGTGTGTATGCGTGTTGTGTGCGCGCTCGCACACGTGTGTGTGTGTGTGTGTGTGTGTGTGTGTGTGTGTGTGTGTGTGTGTGTGTGTGTGTGTGTGTGTGTGTGTGTGTGTGTGTGTGTGTGTGTGTGTGTGTGTGTGTGTGTGTGTGTGTGTGTGTGTGTGTGTGTGTGTGTGTGTGTACATTTATATATAATTTATGCACAAGGACAACAGTAACAATAACGACGACAGCGATCATGATAACGACCAATGACCTCCGCTGAAAGAAGACGATCTCTCTCCTTTTCGATATGCTATGAACGACAGCCGCGTCGCGAGACGCTCAGCATCCTCGCCTTCGAATACCAGTTCGATTATGTATATCAGTCTCCCCGATAACAGATTAAAATTTAGAAATATAATATTAGCGATTTGCTAATTTCAATCTCTCTTTGGATGCCGCTGCATCCCCAGGTAGTCACGATGAGGGGGTGGTCTACAATTGCGCCACTTGCTCGTTGTTGGTCGTGCTGGACGTTAGCGAGATCTCGGTGACCCCCACGGACGTCCGCACCGCCGCGGTCAGGGCGCCCTGTAGGGGCACGTTCTCGCTCGCCGACTCGCAACCCGTGTCTGCAAAAATAAAAAATCGAAGCTTCATCAGTCACCTGGTTAGCCGGGTGGAGAAGGGGCGGAAAACAGGAAGCGAACGTCAGGCTGCGAGCGCCTGTGGAACGCATTGTCGCGCACGCTCGAATTCCGCCGTGGAGAGATAGATAGAGAGAGGTCCTTCTCTCCACCGTTCGAGTGTCAAGTCAACACGTGCCGTCGCGATAAAATAATTGGATTTCTTCGCGTCGACCGTTGCGTTGGCGACATTCCGCTGCTGGCGGCAAGAACTTTATTACGAATAAAATAATTTCAGTAACAGACCGATCTTTTCGAGGGAAGAAGGGAAACGCTCGTTACCACGCCGCAGCCGTATCGAATTATATGACGTCAGAAGCGAGAAGTCGCGCGAATCTTTTTCTTGGCGGACCGCGTTTTTTTCTCCTCGCGTGCCGCAAAGCGCTCGAAGCTCTTCCGCTCGCAAATCGATGACCAACTGAGAAATTCTGATCGATTATTATCAAGTGGATTAAACGGAAATCTCGCTTCTACTTTCTAACAGAATCGTTAATTTTTTTAACGAAAATGTTGAAATGCAATGTAATCCTCAAACTATAAATTCAAGGTCCATTTCCTCCGAAAGGGTGGGACTAATGCAGATTGAATCGTACGCGCGGGATAATAAAACACTAATGCGGGATGATTAAAAAAAAAAAACAAAGTATGTTTTTATCGATGAAACATGCCGAGTGCGATCGAAGAGAGGCTGGATTTATTTCGACAAAATAAGAAAGAGGGAAGAAGAAAAATTCGCCTGACTCCACGCTTGTGACATCGAGGTCGTAGTTTAATACAGCTGGGAAGAAATGGAAGCTTTAAAATTCGCTTTCTTAAACGAGAACGACCGATATTACACGTAATCCCCGTCTCCGAATGCAGCGCCGCGAGACGTACGATATCCGGCCGCGACACGTGAAATTTCTAAAATTTCCCGCGGATAATCCACCCATAAATTTGCAAGAGAATTAAGGACTGAAGGACTGGCGGTGGCGCATATTAAGTTAATAATTTAGCACCGTTTAGACCGAATCATCTGGGGGGTGGGAGGGAGGACCATTAGCGGGCGCGCGCCCGCGCGCGCGGACGCCCCGTAATCCGCCTCATGATTGCGTAGCCGCTGCTGGACGATGGTTAATCACGGGCTAGACGGTAGCAATAACGATTTTCACGCGGAAAATTAACGTTATTAATCGATCCCGACTTAAAAAGAGCTCGTAAAGGGTGAAACAACCGTTAAAGCCGAGCTGTTCTCGGACGGTCGCGCGCTTATAAATAAAGCATTTAATAAACTAAAAGCTTTCAGAATCTCCGCGCGGATTGGCCCAGATTTTCCGGCCGGGGCCGTTACAACGGCCGCGTTAATATCGAATATCAAGCCGTCGCGTCTGCTCCCGCGTATCGATTACTTTCTTTTCGTGCGAGAGCGGCCGAACGGCGGCACGGCGCGGAGGCGATTCGTCGTCTTCGTCGACGGCTCGGATCGGATGTCAAATCGGATTCTTCGATACAACGGCGAATTCAGCGCCGGATTTACGTTGCAAGGCTTTTTTCAAGCCGTCCTGCAGAAAAGGGGAGGGCCACTCCTTTCTTACGTTTTACATTATTATTTATTCCGCGTCACCCTCGCGTCGCGCGCGGTCTGACAATCAACCTCGTAGGCAAAACTCATTCGCCCGGACGCATTGACAAGTTCCCGGGCGCCCTGCGAGACACCAAGTAAGGCCACACGTAGGGTTTTTAGCCGGTAAGAGTCCGGCATAACCGTCCGCCCTTCCCCGGGGGCGGCGGTGCTCGTGATGAGTTTCCTTTACGTTAAAAAAAAAGGCAAAACCCATTCAAGATAGAATTGAGGGGTCTAAATTAACGTTACCGCTCCTCTATTTCCCTCCTTTGTAATTTTATCATCATCTTCATAATCATCTTTTTAATCTCCTCGCTACTGTTTTCTAGACTTTTTAACAAATTTTTCAACATCAATTCTGCCAATTTTTTTAAAATATCAATTTGCTCAGCATCTTATTAACTAAAATAATTATGAAACATATTATTTGTGCGCTATCCAAAACGTGCATCAAATATAGCGAGAAAATAAGTGATTAATTAACGTAATTAATTCCTCATTTCCTTGCTACATAATAATTAACAAACATATTACTTGTTCGCTATCAGAGTATAGCGAGAAAATGAGGGATTAATTACGTTAATTAATCCTCCATTTCCTATATTCGATATACATTTTGATAGCGCTCAAATAATATGTTTGATAATTAATTATTGATAGCTAATAAAGATGAGCGAATAGATGTCTTAAGTATAATTAATTGTTGTTGTCCCCAGGCAAAAGAAAAGTTTTTTGCGGTGTGCAATATAGTTTTGCTCATTTTACCCAAAAACATTTTTACGAAATTAACGTGTCAGATCACGTAGCTCGGGATCGCGGGACGAGGTCGTAATCACCAACGAGTTCAGCCTCACATTTCGTCATGGACGACGCGCCGGCGCTGCTGCCCTGCTTCTTGAACGTGCTGCCCATGCAGACCTTGCCACGTATATTCTTGTCCGGCTGGAAGACGATAATGTAGACCTTGGGCGAGTAGAGGCAGACCAGGGTGACGGACGCGCTCAGGCTGATCGCCACGCAGAGGGTCGTGATCTGCGTCTCGTGGGCGTTCCCGGTGCCGAAGTAGATCGGCACGAAGGCGAGCCAGATAATGCACGTGGTGTACATGGTGAAGCCGATGAACTTGCTCTCGTTGAAGTTCTCCGGGATCTTGCGCGTCTTCACCGCGTATACGGTCGAGATTAGGATCAGCAGGGCGTTGTACAGCTGGGAAAACAGGAAGCTCATGTCCTGGATGTTGCACTTGAGGATCACCTGACGGCGATCCGGATACGAGTACCTGGTCCCCGGCGGCTCGATGATCATCCAAACCAGCGTCAGCACCACCTCGGGAATCGAAAAGAAACCGTCTCTCTCTTTGTCTTGATGAAACAAAACGCGCGAGAACGGGACAAAGTGTCTATTTCAAACCAAATTTTAGAATACCTTTAATTATTATAAGTATACAAGATATTTTCGAAGAAAATTACAGATCTATCTTTTTTATTCATGATTATTAAAAATCAGATACGCGTAAATGAGAAGCATCTGGTTCGAAATGGGAACTTTGTTTCCCTACAATCGGGACCTGAATCCACTTACTTGGAAGGCGATCAGCGCGGCCGCTATGCAGACCTGTGACGTGGGGCTGATGTACCGCGGTCTGACGGCGGACCTCGAGGCCGAGTCGAAGATCCTGGCGATCCGGTTGGTCTTTGTGAGCAGGGCGCCGTACACGGCGCTGAAGCTCACGCCGACGCCGAAGCGCTGGAGGACGCAGGTCGCCGTGGTCGGAGTGGCGAGAAGCAGAAAGGTGTTCAGGTAACACACCAGCACGCCCGCCAGCAGGATCACGGTGAGTTCTCGTCCGGAGGCGCGGACCACCGGGGTGTCGCGGTGATGGAAGAGCAAGCACGCCACCGCCAGGGTCGCCATGATTCCTAGGCAGGATATTACCGCAGGTGCGATGGCGAAGGCGCTGCTCCACCTAACGAAAGGAAGTAAACGCGCAAACCACGTTTATTTAATTAGTATATATAATCTTTTTTTGTTAACCAACGCCCATTTTTGGAAAAATAAATAATAATGCTGCGAATTCCAGTGATAAATAATTCTCTTTCAATCTATCGGACAACACTCAACTCTGGGAAAGCAATTTTATTTTAAACTAATAATATAAATAATAATGAGTGTGCGATAAACAATCTATTTTTGGCCAATTTAATAATTTTATTTTAAAATTTTATTTTAAACTTCAACAACATAAATAATAACGAGTGTACGATAAACAATATGTTACATCCGCCAATTCTGGGAAAAGCATTTTAAACTTTGTTAAAATAAATAACAATGGATATATACAATAATTTATAAATATAATTATCTTTTAAAGTTTTTATTGGGTCGTCGCCAAATAAAGTCCGTCGAAATCCGTCAAAGTTTTACAGAACGCTTTTGCATAAAACGAATTTACTTATTATATATGTATACTTATATATATATATATATATATATATATATATATATATATATAATTATATCTACTTATTATATGTACAACTCTTGAAATTTTTAAAGAATAAAATAAAATTCTTTTTTTTTATAATCTTTAAAGTTATAAACCATAAACCCTCAAACTAAATTTATCTCTAGTTTCTCTTTTATCCCGAATTCTGCGATCGTTTCTATTAATCCTATAGGATTAACACTCCGCGATATCTCTCAATGATTCTCACGACAGCGTCGGAATGTCGGGGAGAGACGCGTGTGCGTGTACCTGATATGATGGACCGGTAACTGATAGCACCCTCGTTTGTCAGGATGCGGCCAGAAGCCCGGGCCGCAGTCCATGCAGGTGTGCTCGTCGTAAACAAACTCGTACGCCTCGCATTGGTCGCACACCCAGCAACAAGTGTCACCCTGTTGCTTCTTTATCATACCTGGCTCGCAGGGCAACGAGCACGCGGAGATCGGTATATCCTTCGTCCCCCGCGCCCACACCATCTCCTCCGTGCGGATGTCCAGGGAGTTGTACCATTTGCCCACCACCTGTCGACCAGAGATTTGGCACATGGTTGACCCGCCAGCTGAACCCCCGCACGCGCAAATGTCTCGTTTCGCGATTTCGAACCCAGTCAAATTTTCCGTCGGTTGCCAGTTAATCGCGCGCGAGAGAAAAATAGATAGATAGATAAAGAGAGAAGGAGAGAATGATTCTAAAATTTCTTCCACATTTTATCTGTATTTTTAAAAAAAGATTTTTAAAGTTCTTTCTCCATTTTATCCACGTTTGCGTAATTTTCTTTTAAATTGCATTTTTATATGGATTTACGTTGCTTAATTTGCAAATTAAGCAACAATAAAACCACGAGTAATTTATTTTTCAAATGTTCTTTATTATCGCAAATTGTTCAATTATTAATTATCAGTTTAATTGATTTAATTTGAATTATATTTTTAACGTCAATTTTATTGCTTTATTAACTTTTAATTTTCTCGTTTTCTATAAACACCGTTATATTATTTTTAGCTCGAGGGTTTCATTTTACCTCGGCTACCCCGGGCAAAAGCGGTTTCCCGGAAGCTCGCAGACTCTCGAAAGTACAGCCGTCGGGCAACTTTAATTACTCGTTAAAAAGACAGAGCCACTTCTTTGCGCACTCGCTTTGCCCGATTCCGTGTCGCGTCACATCGATCGCGCCGACTTTACGAGCTCGATGTTGTAGACAGTGGTATTCAAAAAAATAAATAGCGTGACGAGTAAATAAATAGCGGTAGTTTCCCGATTTGACAACCGTGATTACGCTAGAAACACGCGACGTTTGTAGCTGTCGAGAATTTTATTTCGACTTGTTGTATAACAGCGAAAAATGTCGGGGCAGCATTTTTGGCATTGGCTTCGCAATTTAAAGCTCCAACTTAAACACTCTTAAAATAAAGATGGACACTTTGCTTTGCCATTTTGCTCGAATCTGGATAAGGCTTGTTAGACCCTATCATCAAGAGTTCAATCATTAACGATTGCAAAGTTCGAAGTTTAAACGCTGTTCACACAGATTACTCGACCACCGGAAAATCTCTATTGATCTCTGAGTGATAATGTTAAAGTTCGAAAACCGAGAAATGTCGATGCACAGCATTTTTTATATCGGCTTTACAATTTCCAGATAAAAATTATAAGGTAAAATTAAATACTATTTTGCCCTTTTGTCCGAATTCAAATTGGGTTCGTTAAAATCTATCTTCAAACGACTGTAATATTTGAGCATGCAATTCAAACACTTTCAAATTGGTCGATCACCGGAAAATGTCATGCGATGCTTCGTGCATGTGTTAACGAGTGACGATGAGAATTAAAACTCGCGAAAACCGAAGAGTATCAGTGCAGCATATTTCATATCAACTTTACAATCTCCAGACAAACATCTCCAAGGTGTTCAAACGACTGCAATGTTCGAGCACAAAATTCAAACATTCTCAGATTGCTCGATAATCGGAAAAAGTGCGCTGCTTCATTCGTGTTAACGAGTAACAATGAGAATTAAAATTCCGTGAAAATCGAGAAGCATCAATGCATTTTTTATACCGACTTTACAATTTCCAGACTAAAATTTCATTAAAATAAAATTCAGCACTTTGTTTTGTCATTTTGTTCAAATTCAAATCAGGTGCGTTATAAAACTTATCTCCAGGGGATTTTTATCGGAAAATCTCGAGCGCTACCTTGTCCGCGTATTAGCGGAGCGATGATGAAAACTAAAGTTTGCGAAAGCGAGGGGTGAAGGGAGGGGGGCGACTTCCTGGGGAGTTCCAATTGAATTTATCGCTCTCGGCGGGCAGAGAGTTCGTTCAATTATGCATCGGCGATGGGTATAATAGCGCGTAACAATAATTAGAGCGCTCGGAATGAGCCTTACCCGATAGTGATAGCCATTGTTGTTCATCCCCTTGCGAAAATTGAGGATTTCGTATCGCGCCAGGCCGTCTCCGTGCTCGTCGAATTTCACCAAGCTGCCGGCGGCGTCTGCAAAATAACTCGAAATGGCTGCAAATTTCCGTCGCGGCCGCGAACCCCGAGGCGAGACATTCAGCCGCAAATTAATCCATAAAAGCTATTAACAATAAGTCTATATACATGAACCTAGAGTTTATTTCAACGCTTATTCATGTTACGTGCACGTCTTCAAAAATTGATGTTTTCGAACAATTTAATATTAATTATTGGCAATTTTTCTAATTCTATTATATTCTTCAGTCTTTTCTACCCCTATTTCATATATAACTCTTTTAAATTTGGTTAACTAAACCCGAAGTTGTGAAGTGTAGCCTCAAGTGGTTGAGACTTGAAGTGTAGCCTTTAAGAGTTATCGGTTTAACTTCGATGACGACAGCTCTTTCGTGTAACAATATTGTTCAACGGAAGCTTAATAATATCCCGAAACAAAGACTGAAAAATGAAACAAGAAACTCCGCGCGTGCGCGGACGAGAAGACGCAATGTGAATAACTCTCAAATTCGATTTGACAGCACTTTATTTCTGAAAGATTCTCACTTTTCATGAAGCCGACAGGATTCAATTCTTCTCGATCGATCGTTTCGCCGATTATCCCATCCAACGCTATTTCATCGAGCATTTCTTTAGCGTACCCTCTTCTCCCGCCCACCCTTCCCGGCGGTTCTTCAGGCACCCTTGGAACGAAAGGGTGTAAGACGAACGAAGGAGAAGAGACAAAGGGGAGGAAAGAAAAGAAAAAAGAAGTACAAAAAAGCGAACAAACGGCGCGTCGCGCCGTCACGATTATTCCCGTTTTGTGCGGAGGACGACGCGCGCCGTCATCAAGACTCACCTACAAAGGACACGTTCAGTAGATAATTCTTATAGAACGCGCCGCGGTCGTAGTTGGCCATTGACGAGCATATGCCCTTTCTGTGCCCGCACAGGTCGTGGCGCAGCTTGTTGAGCGCGAGGGCGAACGCGTAGACCGCGTCCACGACGAACTGCACCTTGGACTCCTGCTCGTAGCCGCTCGCCGCGTTGAGCCTGAGCTCGGGACGGCAGCTCTGATTGCCGGTGCCGGTCCTCCATCCGACCTGCGGGCCGAGACGCTCGTAGGCCGCCGTGTCTCTCCGCAGGGTGCAGCCGAACACCTCCTCCCAGTACTCGCCGAACCACGGATTCCGCCGATTGTTCTCGGGGGTGAGCGATCCCATGTAACTGTCGAATTCGGGGATGTTTTCCGATTGCAGCTCGACGGTGATCGCGCCTTCGGCCTCTTCCTCGAGACCCTCGACCAGTTTGCCCTGCCGGCCCCAGCCATCGCTGGCCAGCCACTGTGACATTCGAGTCGTTGTTTGAGGAATTTTTAGAGCGCAAAAATCACCGAAACCCCGTTTTTATTTCAGCACAATAGTAACAATGACGAAGATGAAAAACTGAGTTTTCATTAGAAATTTTATTTCAGGGAAAAAACCGCGAGACAAGCTTCAAAACAATTTCGATACGCTTCGGAAAACAACTTGCTGGCAATACGAAGACCTTACACAAGAAACGGCGAACGTTTGGACAAAACGATAGCTTTCTTTTATCCTCGATGTTTATCTATCTCCGCGTTTCTTAACTTTTTATTCTCTGCACTATGCGTTCTTTGTTTTAAATATTTAATTTACTATATTTATTATTTAATAGTCGAATAAGACTGTATGTAAATCGAAAAGTATATTTAATAGTTATTAAACTATTTTTGTTTTTGAATTTAACATCTCTTGATTGCTCGTTTGGCCCTTGAACTTTCTACATTGTTTTAAAACGATAGTTATGAATTAATAATAAGAAGAGATACATGGCTGGTTCCATGCTCCACCAGCGATGGCTTTACAATAATTACCCCGGCCACCGACCTGAAACGGCTGGCTGAGGTTCGACCGTCTCGCGGCCTCGAGGATGCCGCGGGCGTCCTCCGCCCGGGTGAAGAGGACAATCGCGCGGGCGTTCGGCTTTTTGCTCAGACGCTGGATGATGTCGTCGAACACTTTGTCGTCGGCGGCACTAGGCACCTTCAGCGCGGCCGCGATGCAGACGTTACGCTCGGTCGCCTCGCGCGTGAACACCTCAATCCCGTATTCGCCGTAGCTACCCTCAGAGTACACGGTGGAGACGTACGACCAGTTGGCGCTCTTGACCACGTCGACCAGCGCGATCGACTGGAAGGTGTCCGGCGGTACCGTTCTCGCGAAGTAGTCGAACCTGAAGATCGAATCAACGGAACACTGGGAATGCACTCGATTCGACTTGAGATAGTCAGAATGTATGTGATTATTTATTTGTTTTATTTAAATATATATGATTATATATTTTTTATATTATATATGTACAATACACACATATGTATAAAAATATTATATATAACATATTATACATATAATAATTTTATACTATATATATATATATATATATATATATTTATATATGTTAATTTATACTATATATTATTTATTTTCCAGGCTTAGGCAAGAAGGAAATACAGCAATCGTACCACCAACAAGGTGCACGCATCAAGAGATTATGCCGGAAAGATAAAAACAGCTACATGAAAAGGATATGTAAGGAGATCGAAGGCCATCAGCAGAGAAACGAAACCAGGGACCTCCTCTTCAAGAAAATCAAACAGAAAACCCGAGATTTCAAACCGCAGTCGATGAGCATACAGGACGAGCAAAAACGAACCTTGACGGAGCACACCAAAATCTGCAAGAGATGGCAAGAGTACTGCCAATCCCTCTTTGAAGATCAAACAGAGAAACTCCTTCAGGGATACCTCAGCATGGCTGACCAGGAGCCTGAAATACTAAGATCAGAAGTTTAAGCCGCCATTAAGAAACTGAAAGCGGGAAGATCCGCGGGAGCGGATGAGATTGTGGCAGAGATGATCGGTGTCGGCGGCGCTTATATGGTGGACCTGCTGCACGTCCTGTGCAACAAAATCTGGAAATCCGGGAGATGGCCGGATGACTGGGTGGCATCCATATTTGTACCCATACATAAAAAAGGCCCAACAACACTCTGCTCTAATTACCGCACAATAGCTCTGGCTATCGATCATGTAACTTTTTCCCTAGAGCGGAAACGTGAAAAGTGAAAAGTTTCATGTAACTATCTCTTTCTATTAGTGTTGAATAGAAAGAGATAAACTTTTCACTTTTCACGTTCCGTCCTAGGGGAAAAGATACATGATCAATCCCTGATCTCCCATCCAAGTAAAATACTGCTCCACATCATTCATGAGAAGCTGAAAGCTTACATCCACCCGGATATTCCCCAAGAACAGGCAGGATTTATGCCGGGGCGAGACACAAGGGAACATATTTTAAACATCAGACAGATAATAGAAAAACTGAGAGAGTTTAACAAACCTGTGCTTCGTCGACTACCAAAAGGCCTTTGATCAGGTAAGATGGGACGGTTTATGGAGCATCATGACAGAGATGGGAACCCCGCAACACATCACCCGCCTTATCGCCAATCTTTGCAAGGTTGCAGAGACACAGTTGAAAGTGCAAGGTCACTTAAGTGATCGATTCACAGTGCACAGAGGGCTGCGTCAGGGTTGCATCCTCTCTCCGATACTGTTCAACTTGTATGGAGAATGGGTCATCAGAAAGGCCGCATACAACTGGGACAACTGAATTACCGTTGGAGGAAGGAAAATATCAAACCTCCGATATGCGGACGATATAACGCTCCTGATGGGAGAGTCAGAAGAAGAAATCACAGCCTTGATTGCCAAAGTAGAAGAAGTCAGCAAAAAGGTGGGCTTGAAAATAAACACCGCAAAAACCAAAATGATGATAATCAACAGATCATTAGAGGGATAATCACTTCCAAACTATGTAGGTGGAATCGGAGTCGTGAGAGACTTTATATACTTAGGCGCAAAAATAACAAACACGAGCAGCTGTGAACCGGAAATAAGAAGAAGAATCGCTATGGGGAAGACTGCAATCGCAAGACTAGCACATGGAAATACCGCGGCATAGGGAAAGAAACAAAAATAAAACTAGTAAAAACACTAATATGCTATGAACCAGTGATTTACATAGCGGCATTCGAAAATTATTATGAGAAATTGATGGAAGCTCACACCCAAACTGGCCATGGAGGTAGAGATAAAATGCTGTATTATATCAAAGACAAATGGCGAATTTCCAAATCAGCGTGTGAAATATTTGTTTCCTGTTGCCAAACGTGTAATAGAAAAAGAGTAGCTCTCAAAACCGGCGTTGTTGTAAAACCAATAATAACAGACGGTTTCATGTATGTACGTGGTCAGGTAGATTTGATAGACTTTCAATCGTGTCGTGATGGCGAATGTAACTAGTTACTAAATTACCAAGTTCACGCTACCAAGTTTTTGCATCTACGACCTTTGAAATCTAAGCACGCTATTAACGTGGCAGAAGAACTCTCTAAAATCTTTTTCACGTGGGGAGCTCCGAGTATTTTACAGAGCGATAATGGTCGAGAATTTGTAGCTTTCGTTATTCAAGAACTTGTATCTCTGTGGCCATACTGCAGGATCGTCCATGGACGTCCCCGACACCCTCAAAGCCAAGGCAGTGTTGAAAGATCAAATGCAGATGTTGAGACCAACTGTATTACTGCAAATGACGTCCCTCCTGACATATTTCTCACCTTGAGAGAAGCTGCTGCAAAGCAGTCAGCAAGTGGTGGTCAGGGGTATAAAAAATGCAATTGTAAAATAGCCAAGAATCAGTGTCAGACGAACAGGTGTGCTTGCTTTAAAGCAAAGATTTTGTGCAACTCTCGTTGCCACATGAGCTCTACTTACATTAATAAATAATAGCGTATGTAATAATGTGTATGTGTAATTAAATGTTTTATTTACATTTGCAATGATATCCAATAGTCATTTTTCTAACTGCCCAAAGCGTGTCAGGCCGTTAGGCTAACAGCCGGTTTTTAGCCTAAGAGGCTGAATTTACTAGCCTATTACACTAATTCACGGTTCATTACTCTATTGGCCGGTGTTTAGCTAAGTTCCTAGGATTTTAGCTAACAAGCTGATTTTTCTATAAGCCTACGACATATATATATATATATATCCGATGTATAATATATATATATTTAAATAACGCTCGCGGATAAATAATCTCAGAAGGCTCAAATAATTAGAAATCAATAAATAAAAAAGAGAGGACACAAAGCCACAACAGGATGTTCATTTCGTAATCTTTAATTTAATTTAATTTAATTTAATTAAGGATTACGACACAAACATCTTGTTATGGTTCTATGCCTCTATTTTTTTCTACTGTAAGAAAGAAATTTTAAGACTATCATTAATAAGAAAGTGAAAGAGCAACAGTTTTAATATTATTAATTAAATAGGAATATATTATTATCAATCCTGGATTACTAACAATTCATCTTCTAGATGCATTTGGGAGACTAATGATTAGTAATGGGAATCGATAACTTTTAATTAACGTGCAACCTTGAGATATACGTTTAAATGATCGTTTCTGCGGATATGTACTCGTCAAAGTCAGCCATAACGAGTGTTTGAACAGTAGTAGGAAATCTTCCAATGGCAATTACTCGCGAGGTCGACAAACTATGTCAAACTAACAAGCATCTGACGGGAATGTCAGATGCTCACATTAATTATAATTGAGACCTTATCGGGTGAATCAAAAATTGTTCGAATTAATAATTGGTCAAACGTAAGTTTCGAAAAAGGAGATTATAAATTTTTCATGAAAAAGTCAAAGTATATTCGAAAGCTATGTGAATTCTGAAGTATAATAGACCGATCGTTCAAATATATAAAGTTGTAAAGCAGAGCTTTGCGAAATACGACTCGAATAACTCGATAACGAGCCATTAAAATATGTATTTCTAATTAATCGTACCCTCATGGAGATTTGAAGATGATCTACAATTATTAGATTGGCACAAAACTTGTTTTATCGTTTTTCTATCTCTCCTGTCATTTTTGTCATTCTTTATTAAATTATATCTTAAATAAGATCACTTTTTCAACTATCAAAAAAAAAATTTTAATTACTTCCAAAGAGAGAAATATTCTTCTATGACATTTGCAAGCTTACTTTTCGAACTGCAGTTTCCCATTTTACTCGTGAAGTCAACTTTTGCGTCAATAATTTAACATTTAAAAGTGTACCAACTTTGACTGAAGAATTTATCTATACCTGGTCTTGTCGCTGAGCGCCTTGGCCGTGGAAGCCGGCGATATCTGGGGGATGTGAAAGAGCCGCAGCAGATTCGCCACCTGCAACGACACCGAGCTGTAGGAGCCGCCTACGACCCCGAAAATGGGCCCCGCGCTCGCGGTCCTCTTCACCCTGGGCGTCGACTTGTCCGCGCACTCCAACACGCTGATGTCGATGTTGGACAGGGATGCTCGGACGAAGTGCAGGCTCTGATTGAGCGCGTACGTGTCGCGGCCGCACGTGTCGAGGATGTGCACGCCCAGCAAAACGCCCGGCAGGATCTTGTCCTGCTGATTGATCTGATCGACGGCGAACAGCATCGCCTCGAGACGCTGCACGCCCCGGTGATAGATGTTGGGTCCGCACGCGGTTGGGCCGCCGCCCTTCTCGTGCACCGGGAACAATCCGCCTAGGACGATGTCGCCGGGTATCAGCACCGCCTCGTTGTGCATCCTCAACTGCACCATCGACAGGGTCGTCAAACGCTGTAGCGTCAAGGTCAGCAGCAGCAACGGCCAAGGCTGGTGCATCTTAACTGCCTTGATTGCGCGCCGTGTCTCACGCCGCTCTTAACAGTCCGCGTTTTCTCGTGAGGAAATTCTAGGATCTTTGGTCCGTCGCGGCCGTTACATCTGTCGGGATGAAGTTCCTACCTCGAGCCGAGCGCCTATCTCGAAGCGAAGTGTTTTCCATCCTCTGCTCCTTGATTCTCTCTGCATTTTCGCGATCGCTCGGCACACTGTTCTCCTCTCGTTAACATTATTATTTGCCTAACATTGAATTGACGGTATTAATTGCTCGATTACGGCCGGGATCCCTTGGAATTTCGAGATTAAGAATATTTACCGCACTCCCCGCTAGCAAGATCCCGGTCAACACGGAGGAAGACGCTTCTTCGATTCGCGCGGGGAAAAAACTGAAACACCGGATTCCCCGCCAGCGATCCCGGTATTCGCGCACCACTGACCGCGAGCTTTTTGATCGTCCCTCGATCGTCGTTCGACCGATCGGACGCGCTTTTCCGCGTTAGGCATCCCTCCGGGGGAAAGTACAGACGATAAAGAACCGATAAATCCCGGGAGTGTGCGTCGAGCCCTTCTTTCACGAGTCGCCTCGGGCGTTCCTCGGATATATTTCTCACGTTGTATATTATCTCTGCCTGAGTTTTCCCCGCAGCGACTTCTTTTTCCTCTCTCTTTCTCTCTCTCTCTCTCTTTCTCTCCCTCTCTCGTCTTCGCTTTATTCCCTGAACAAATGCCAGTTCGGTTCGAGAAAATGGGCAAGCGACGAGCACGGAATTCTCTCTGGAACTCTTTCAAAGAAGGCCTTAAAGCGTCCGATGCGATTATCGTGAATCCTAGTTGTTTCCAATAATGAACGGTTGTTCCGGAATCGAAATGGGCTAAGGTATCGGGAAGACTCAGGTGCCGGAAGGATCGCTCGACGTCGTTTCCAGCCTCAACGTCGTCGTCGGCCTTAACGTCCTCGTCCTCATGGCCATCGAGAACCTCCCTCCCTCCTCCTCCTCCTCTTCCTCCTCGAGCTAGGGCTTCGTTGAATTTCCGGCTCTTCTTCTTCCGTCGTCGTTATGGAATAATCCTCCTTCCCCCTTCCCCGGACACGCGACTCTCCCTTTCCTTCGTCTTCTGTCTTCCAGGATATTATACTTTTATCTCGCTTTCCCTATACCGTTTTTTTTCCTCAGGTGAATTTCCGACTCGTTACACGGATTTAATTTCACCGAGTCTAACGAGCATGAGATAACGGCGAATCCGGCTTTAAATCCGAGATGGCATATCGGCGTAGTCTTGTTTTGAATTTCAAAGCGACCCAGTTCGAGGACGACGGCGACGAGGCGCGACCGCTTCGCTGCTTCTGTTCTTCCCCATTTGCGTTCTTCTCAAGATAAGGGCGGTCGTGTAAGGGCCAGAGTCGTAAGTTCCGCGACAATCCTGCAAAATTCCACAAACGATCGAACAGAACTGACAAGGGAAGGCTCGGAGCTCTGAACTTGGCCGATTTTGATGAAACTTGGCAGGATCACAGAGAAAGTTCCCCTAAATTTAATGATACCCTTAATTATAATTATTTGGGTGTCAACAGTCAGCCGTTCCCGAGATATTTTAATAATAAATTTAGTGGCTTCTTTAGAGTAAAGTTTATTAGAATACTCACAGACGAATATTCGTGACATAGTGAATATGGTATTGTAGACTCGAGTCGTTTAAAAATCCTGCAATCAATTAATTTTGTATATAATAATGTTTTATGATGAAAATAATTATTGTTGATATAAAAAATAAATCACTTTAAATTTTAACATAAAAAATCTATATTATATAAATTATAAAATATAAATAGTCATGATATAAAATAACGTATAAATGAAATAATTCTAATAAACTCTACTCTAAAGACGTCACTAAATTTATTATTAAAATATCTCGGAAACGGTCGACCAAATAGGGATACCATTACATTCGCGGGAACTTTCCCTGTAATCCTGCCAGGTTTCATCGAAATCGGCGGAGCTGGGGGCCTATTCTGTAACTCTTAACGACAGTTTCGTTATCGTTATATTGTCGTTGCGCAGTTTTTTTACTATAGATAATATCTGCGCAACGCAAGTATAACGATAACGAAACTGTCGTTAAGAGTTACAGAATAGGGGGGCTGGAGTTCTGAGTCTTCCCTTGGCTGCGTTCGGGGAGCGCGCTATTTGCTTATTCTATCCTTGTTCTACACTTGATGAGCGATAAAGATAGAATGATGCAATAACGCTAATAGCGCGCTCCCCGAACGCACCCCTTGTGAGATCCTGATTTACCCGATTTGTTTATTACAGACGATCGCGTATAACGTTAAAATCAAGAGTACGTCGTCGCGCGATTCGTCTAAACTTTCCCGGAAACGAATGGTAATGCCGCGGGAGGGTTGAGAGAACGAGAGGGAGAGCGGAATCTCATCCCCTCCTAGAAGGGGAAAATGATCGGCGGTGCGATGAAGGCGGCTTCCGAGCGAGCGTACTGCGCCACAGACAGGGAACTCGTATCGGCCTCTCGCCCGCCAATATCGCGCTTCCGCTTTTCGGACTAATAATTTCGCCGACGACTTCCGGCCCGTGATTGCTCGGGAAACTGCTAATGCGTGCTACGTCCTGCACAGGGTGTATATACATATGCGGGCGCATCGGCATGTCGGAGCGCATATATCGACGGGGTTGGGAAGGGGGGAGAAGGGCGCGACGGGGGTAGCGAAGATGGAGAGGAGTGGCAGCGTGGGCGAGGATCGGGCAAGGGCAAGGGCGCGAATATATACATATAAAATATCGCGAAAATATGTATATACACGTATATCTCGAGATTGCCACCATAATCCCCGTAATCCCGTTTGACTCGAACGGAAACGGGAGAACGGGTCGTTTCTCCTCTCCTCCCTCTCTCTCTCTCTCTCTCTCTCTCTCTCTCTCTCTCTCTCTCTCTCATACGTTCCTCTCGTTCCCCGCGGGGTGGAAATAACGCGCGAGCGCTAGGGCGTGATTGTGTAAACACGCGTAATATCGCGAATCTCAATCGGGATCGCCCCGGTAATCCCGGTACCATTCGACCCGTCGATGAAATGCGGGGAGGGGGGGAGGAGAGGACGAAGAAGAGGGCCGAGTAGGAAGAAAGCTCATTTCTCTCGCGTTCGGCGAAGGCGAAGGGGGGGGGGTTGTAACCGCGTGGAAATAGCTCGCAAACACAAGGGCGTGATTATGTAAACACCGGTAATATCGCGAATCGCTTCGAGATTGCCCAAATAATCCTGAATAATTGTCCGACTTATCGAGGCGCGTGGCGCGCAAGGAGGGATGAAAGGGGCAGAGGGATCGGGAAAAACAGAAAGTTTTTCCTTCGCCATTCTCTTTTCGGGGGAATAACTGCGTGGAAATAACGAGCGCCGGTGGGAGGGTGGCGGAATCGAGCGCCCAGATTGCTTCCGGCCGTTCGCTTCCATCGTGTGCATCGCCGCTAATCGACGGGCGTCTTTAATAATTTCCAACGTCTTCAACGTACAAATCGCGATCGCGATAGCAGCGCGGTGGAAAAAAACGCCCGCGCGGCGCGGCGACTCGCCTCATTTAGCTAATTAAAAAGCGGAGTTTAATGCGTCGCGCGACGTCAAATATGCGGCGACACGTATCTTTCTTTTACACACAATTTCCTCTCGCGATATTATTTTCATGTTATAAACGTAAAAAAAATCCCGCAGTAAATATAATAATATTTATATCACATATATCTCCCTGGCAAATTTCCGCGGTACACACAGTTTCATATTTAACAAAAAGACTCGATGTAAAACAATTAGCTCTTTTATGATGTTTTCCCAGTATCGCTGTTTGCCTTTTATGCGGGAAAAGGTTAAGAATCGTAGAAAAAAAGAAATATAATAGAGGTCAATACGAGACAAACACACGAATCAATGAAGATGCGAAAAATCCAATCAAAGCGTAGACTATCAAGCGAAATATACGAAAGATATTGCTATGTGTAATAGGGACGTTTCGATTTTTTTTTATCTTTAAAAGAATAATGAATCAATTCTCTGTCCAAACCTTCGACTTGAACGGCCTCTCCTGTTTCTCATTTTTACGCCTCGATGGTTTTTTCTTAACAATTAGATCTCTACCCTCGAAAATAGATATAAAAGATCATCGATATTAATTCAATATCGAAACTCACATCATATAACATAAAAGATTAAAAAATATATAATTTAACTTTCTAATAATTCTTCATCAAATATAAAATATATAATACGTAAATATAAATTAATAAGATAAAATTGATAAAAAATAATTTCTTATTTCGACTTTTTTACAACTCGACAAAATGTTTTTAATAAAATTCATTCTCGTAACTTTTATATTTGATAAAATATATAATATATATTCTATGTGATAAAAAGAGAGAATTAACAAAACATAAAAGTTTAACAAACATGTAACATTATTTTCTAGCTGAAACGTTTTAAAAAAATTTGCGCCTCCGACAACTAACTAGATAATTTCCTTTGTAACTTAACGAAGTTTTTATCGCACGGCTGTTCGTACTTATAATCGCCACGCCTCGGTGAAATTCTCCGTCGTGATAACAGCATCGATCCGTTCCAGGGGATCCAGTGGGAATTCAGGGCGATAGATCCTCCCGTCGGTTTTTGTCGCTCGTGCAGTCTCAACAGGATAAACCAATTCTTCAACAAACGAATCGTCTCGAATGGCTCTCTTCGAGTCCGCCCGTCGCGCGTCGGCTGGCAAAATCCCCCCTGTCCTTCATCGATCCAAAATCGATTCGTCCTCCCGAACGATCTCCCCGCGATCGTTTAAAGGTCGCAGATCGAAATCGCCGCCGCGTACCCCGCGCGCACTTTTGCCACCGGTCCGCGTCGTTCGACTAATTAGCCGCGATCGATCCTCTCGCAAGGCGAGAAACAACCGGACAACTCCTCGCTCGCGCTGCCTAGCTGCCTGCCTTACGAAGCACGTATCCCGATCCCTCCGACTTTCCCTCTCGTTCGTTTCGTCTTTCACTCTCTCCGCGCGGGGGTTGCCCGCGTAAAATCTCCCCTCCCGCCACGCAACTCGCGTCTACCGGTGAAGAATCTGGAAGGTCCTCTCTCTCTCTCTCTCTCTCTCTCTCTCTCTCTCTCTCTCTCTCTCTCTCTCTCTCTCTCTCTCTCTCTCTCTCTCTCTCTCTCTCTCTCTCTCTCTCTCTCTCTCTTATCGCGCTCTTATCGCATTCCCGCGAATACTTCGACACGGCGACGATGCGTGGGAAGTCGGACGTCTCGTGATCAACGTTTTATCATCGTTCTCGCGATTCGGCGAGATCAGATTCGAAGATTCTTATTCGTCACTCTGAATCCGAAAAGGACGGACATCCCTTAACGTTGCTTTTCCTGTTTTTCGCCCTCTTCGCGATCTCGCGGAATCGCGCGGATCTTTTCCGCGAACGTTCGCATCTGTGAGGAAAAACACGCTCCTCGACACTCCGCGAATCTCGAAACTAAACAGGAAGCGAAAGCTCATCACGACTTTCGCGGATTATATACCTCGGAATTTCGCGAATCCCGAGCGGCAAGAATTCTCAGAATCGGGAATGAGAGAAAAAGAGAGAAGGGCAAGAAAGAAAGAGAGAGAAGATCGTTTTCAGCGGCTCAATGTAACTCGGAGACACTCTTCCGTCTCACTTTTAATCCCTTCGCAGCGGCGATCGGTTAGACAAGCGAACAAGACGATCGCGCGAGAGGATCTCTGCGAGAGAAGGCCGGGGAGAGGACCTTTTATCCCTCGCTCTCGCGTGGACGATCGTCCACTCGCGTCCCCGCAAGGGATGTCGTAACTCGCGCGACAGCGAGCTCGAAAGAGCGGGGGAGACGTCGCGATTGCAGCCGCCACGCAGCACGACTGGCCGAACGGGCCACCGAGCGAGCGGGCCACCACCGAACCACCCCCTTCTCGAGCAAAACCACCCTCTTTCCCTTCTCATCCCTCAACCCCGCCGTTTCGCTCTCGGTTTTGCTCGGTTCCACCCGTCGTCCCTCTCTTTCTCTCCCTTTCTCTCCCTTTCTCTTCCTTTCTCTCCCTTTCTCTCTCTCTCTCCCTCTGTCGAGAAAGCGCGCGTTCGCCGCTCTCTCCGCCACGCAGTGCCGTGTTACGAGTCTGCGATTTTCGCGCGACTTCTCGTCTCCCGTAAATCTGCGAGTCCTAAGGGAGTAAGAAGAAGAGAAAGGAGAACCGCGTGGTCGAGTGAAATTTTCTGGGGTAAAAGAAGAAGCACGAGTCGGCATTTTCGCGGCATCTCGAGGGGCGACCATTTTCTACTCTCGCCACTCTCCGGTCGGCAGCCGAGAGCCGAGTGAAGAGCGTTTCTCCCCGCAGACGACATCATTAAGATTTTTCTCTTGTAATCTCTCTCTCTCTTTCTCTCGTTCCCTCTTACTTCGGAGTGTCCGACATGTCGTTGGCGGGAATGGCGGGGTCGAGAATTTCTCTTGTCTAACCGATGACACTCCCGGTCGCGGGAAAAAAGCTTAGTTTTGACACGGCGATGTCAAGCGTCATCGGCTGAGGCGATTATTGACTATTTTCGCAGAAACTAAAATACAATATTGAAGAGAAATATTGTTGAGAAAAACGCGATACCATATTGCAGAAGCAAATGGATATCCGTAAGAAAAGAAGGTACACTCGTCGGTTGTCGAGAGAACCGAGCGTTTACAAATTCAAATTCATCACTTGCCTTTCTTGTTACGGAAGAAAATAGAGACGTAAGACGGCCCCAGCAAGACGGCCTGCAGCAAGACGCCTGGATGTAAAAGTGTTCAATTTTATTTGTTATGTTTGTATTTTAAATTTGATGCACTTTTTCTGCCACAGCGAAAGATATAAATTATTCAATACCTTCTATGCGGAAAGCGGTTCTTTTTATTGCGGATTCTTTTCCGGAATCCCTTTCTCAGCGAAAACGTCGATGTGTTTACAGCTTCTGTGTAATTCCAAGAATTCAGATGATAATAATAACGAATAATAATTATAATTATGCGGCAGACTGAAATTAAGACTTTGATCGACTATAACTGCTTCGGGGGAGAGAAAGAAGAAGGACAGGGGTAATAAAAGAATATTCTTTAATTAATTTCTAAGCGAGCTTTTTTAATGGCGTTTTAATTTAAAACCTTAATCACACGAGTACACAATATTAGGTGTGTAAGTAGCATCACGTGATAAAAAAAGGGGAAAACTTTTTAACAGACCGAGCTCTAAGAGAGAGAGAAGGTAGATGAAATCTCAAGTGGCTCTAACTTTAATAGGCTCTAAATGTAATCTTCGTAGCTCGGTCACAATGTACCGACGTTAAAAATCAGAATATTGCGGCAAAAGTAACGGGGAGAGAGAAGTCGTTTCTCTTATCGGCAAAGAGACGCTCTTTCTTTCCTCTATATAATTAAGATCAAATTGGACAGCATCTGTGTAGCGGCTGTCCGGAATTCACGCGCGTATAGACCGATGATAGCCGCGCGGAATTTTGACGTCTCTCTCCGGGGAACGTCGAACATCCCCTCGTGGAGAGAAAATTCACCCCTCGACACATTTCCCGGTCGACGTCGTCGGATCATCGCGCATTTCCAGATGGGAAACGTCATGCCGCACGTCGTGCACACGACGTGCAGCAACAGGGATAAGTCATTTTATTGATCCGGCTTAATATCGCGCTCGCGGAGCTACCTGCCTGCTCGCCGTGTGTGTTCTCTTCTTTCTCTCGCACCAGGAGAGTGTGGGACGTCACGTGTCAGGACGTATACATGGTATATCCACAGTATCGCGCGAATACGTGGCGCGACGTAACGCAGATAACGAAAATGTCAATAGCAATAGGACGCGATCGACGCCGCGATATGCGCTTTCCTCGCACGCGACTTCTCTCTCTCTCTCTCTCTCTCTCTCTCTCTCTCTCTCTCTCTCTCTTTCTCTCTCCCTTTCCCCCCTCTCCTTCTTCTGTCTCTTCTTTCTCTTTTTTCTTTTTCTCCCGGTTGCTTAATTTTTGTGTTTGAAGAAATATATCCGAGAGAATTTAATAAATAACGCTTCTCTCTCTCTCTCTCTCTCTCATACACACACATATACGCGCGCGCGTTTTCGAAATCGCTCAGTTTAATCCCAGAACTAATATTTAAAATAGCGAATCTCTAATACAGCAAAATTAAAAGTAAACATTTTTATCATATTTTTTTGCAATATAAAAATTTAAAACTATTTAATTTAGAAATTACATCAACTGACCAAAACCCATGGTCGAAATTAATAATGTCTCGATGATTGATCCGAAAAAGTGCTGTGTGAATCCGACAAAGCCAGGTTGGCTCACAGTTTTCCAATGTTCACATCGAAAAGACGTTATATATTGCCAATCACGGTCGATTTAAATTACTTTAATTGCATTCTATATACTGGCGAAGAAAATTCATTATTCTGTAAACAATTTTATATGAAAATTGCATCTTTCAAAGATTTAAAATAATAATAAAAAGGATTGATATTTTAGGGTTTGCGACGCAAGATTCATTCCAAGTTTTACTAAATAACATAATTAATAATTTATAATTTTATTTGAAACTGTGCTCAGTGAGCTGGAGACTCACTATGTTGTTCCAAAATTATAAAACTGAAAGATTAATTTTTTTATGGATATGGAAATGCCTATAAAAAGGTTTTTGAAGTTGCTGACTTCAAATATGACAATAAAATTCAAAATGTACCCACCATTACGGCGGATACATTTTACGCAATTTCAGTATATTTGTAGGTACTAATACTAAATATTTTAAAAGAAATATATAGTGTGCAACACACAGATTTTCTTCCAGAGGTACATATGTGTACTGCACAATTACTGCATTTAGTACGAATATTCCAACACTGTGGTCAGATAAACTCGAACCCGAGTCCTTGCAATTACGAGTCTGGCACCTTTGCCACTAGACCACACTGTCCCCCCCCCCCTCGTGTTTGCTTTACACCAATTGATTCATCTTATTATTCTGTATATAAAAGTATTAAGATACAATTATTAAAATATGGGTTTCAGTAATAAAAATAAAAAAATAAATAAAGAAAAAATATGAATAGTTTTCGAAATATTTTATATTTTATGTTAAAATATATCAGAATAGAAAATAAAATATCTTGAAAATTATTAATTTTTTGATAACCTTACAAAAGAACAATCAACAAATTAATTAACTAACCAATATAAATTAATATTCCTTTTCAATTTATTTCTTTAATGTCTGTTTAAAACACGGCTGATAAAAAAAAATTGCTTTTTCATTATTCGATTAAATTTCTTATTTACGGGGTATATTTCAAAGCACTTAATAAATAATATTTCTTTTTTCTCTCTTCTTCTTTTTCTTTCTTTCTTTCTTTCTTTATACTTCTCTCTCCCTCTTCCTTTTTCACATTCTTTTTTGAGCTAGACTATTTCTGGCCAAATATTTGGTTGTATAAGGAGCCGCCGCGTGTGCGGTTTCAAGACTCCATTTATCTCGTTATTCGTCTTGGGTTATCGAGTGGAAAGCTGGATGAATCGCGCGTCTTGTAAAACGCACGAGGTGGTTTTGTCGCACCCTACGCCCTCGAGATTCGTCGGCGAATTCACAGACAAAAGCTTCGAGTCGATTTTCCATCCTTCTTGGCTCTGAATTTTTGATACCATCGATGCGTCCCCTGTGACCAAATACTTGACTCCATCCAAATATTAATTCCTTTGACCGATTTTTCGACGAGTGTGCACTCGGTCCATACTCTTCTCTATCATCTATCACGAATTTCCAACACCCTTTAAACATTACTCGCGCTCGTAACTGAGCTTTGTTGGAATACCGCGAGAAATTTCGTCTTTCTCTGCGAGAGGTCTTATATAATAAATGCGTGCAGAGTCTCGGTTTAGTTTGCAATTAACATCCATATATTGTAATTCGTTTGCAATTAACAGCCACAATGTAATTCGTAACTCGCTGCAAAGTGGCATCCACGTTAGCCTTTAAAATTGCATTTTCCAGCATTAAATATATCTCGACTCGGTCGAATCTTCCCGGTCGCGTTTAATTACGTTAATTTCAGAATTCCCGTGCCTGCCTGAATTCTGGCCGAAAATCGGACGTATTGACCCCTTTCGCGGGCTTCATCCGTATTAGCGTCTGGCGTGGTCCGAAACACGCTGTCGCGCGGAGCCTCCGTTGCTCCGAATCGGGGCCTCGCAGCACAGCGGGATCGTACACGACGGAAGATTGACGGAGGGAAATGGAGAATGGAGCGGCTTGGCGAACGCGCGACAATGGGCGCGAAGAAAGGGTGGCACAAAAAGCCCTCCGGCATGGAAGGCGCTCGTTTTTCTCGGGGCACGAGAAGCTATTTCAGTTAACGCGGATGCGAAGAAAACGCGGCAGCTGTTACAAAACACGCCGTGTCGCGTCGGGCAGGTGCGCGCGAATCCTCACCTCATTGCGATATGTATTTTCCCATTTTCCTCGCTGTAAGCCGCCCTCTCTCTCTACCCTTTCCGCCCTGCTGAAGCGCGCCGTGAGGCATGTTATGTGCCAGCGCACGTATAATTTAGTCTTCTTCTTTTTCTTCTTCATTGGCTCTCCTTTTTCATGTCATCCTATCCCTAATTGGGACGTATTAGTGCCGTGCTTTTTGAAATTTTCTAATTCTTTCAACTCTGTAGTTTTTAGTCTTCTTCTTTTTCTTCTTCGTTGGATCTTTTTTTTCATATCCATCTTTGGTTGGGACGTAATGTACCTTGCATTTCGAACTTTTCTAATTCTTTCACCTCTTTAGTTTTTAGTTCTTTAGTTCTCCTTTTTCTTCTTTGTTAGATCTTCTTTTTCATATTCGTCTCTAATTGGGATGTAGTACCATGCTTTCCGAAATTTTCTAATTTTTTCAACTCTTTTTAGTTTTCAATTAATTTCTTATAAATCGAGTCATGGGAGAGTCGAGATTAAATTCGGGAAGTACCGATTGCGAATCGACCGCTTCTACCTGAAACTATACGTCGTGCCATTCCCTATAATTTGGCGGTGGGTCGCGTATACTTACGCGCGATTTCTTCGCGCGTTTCGATACGCTTCACACGGACGCACGCTTTCAGCCGGAACCGGAATTAGGTCGAGCGCGCGCGACGATATCGACGACGCGACGTGCGCCATAATTAGGATAAAACGCCACGGCGAGGAATATCGAGGCGATACGACCAGTGCAGCGTAGAAGGGAATCGACTTTCCCTTCCCGCCCGGCGCGGTGACGCTCATCGGATTATTTTGATTTCGCGCGTATTTTCGTACCTCCCTTTCGAGGATGTCGCGCGTCCGAAAAGGGGATGCTCCGATATTCCGATAACTCGTCGGGTAGAAAATATTAAATTGCGTTTTATATAAGAGTACAATTTCCCGACGACGACCTCACGAGAAACAGAAATGAGCCGCAGATGAGAACCGCTCTATTTTCCCCTCTCGTTTATCTTTTGGCAAGATCGCTTTCCTCCAAAAAATCCTGCGATATTTATAAAAGCCATCGCACACAGAATCGATAGAGTTCCCTTATTTGAGATTTTATCACCAAATTGTCCGAGTAATTTTCTTCCCCGACGCGCGACGGAGAGAAGAAAATCGCTTGAACAGAGGACGTATATTAAGGTAAATATACCGGGACAGTTAAAATTTATGTCTGGACACTTTTATCGTTTTAGTTTTTAAATAAGTATAACGCGAATATTAAAATCAAAGATAAAAATATAATACAAGAAAAATATTTTTATCTTTTGATTATTTGATTTTAATTCGCGTTATAACTTATTTAAGGACTAAATTTAAATTATAAAAATGTCCAGACATTGGTACATTTACCTTAATTCGCGTTGTTATCGCGAATTGTGCGCGCTGTGAAATTTAGAACGAGCACTCGCGCGGTAATCAATGAAACGCACCTGGAATTCTACCGGCTTACTGGTGATTCCGCGATGAATCGCGCATGCCATCAGTTCCCGCCGCTTCGTCATTTCGACGACGACGTCATTTCGACAATTTTATTCCACGAGCAGCTGAGAGGTGTGCCTTTCCCTCTTCTTTCCCCTTATCTCTTTCACACTCTTTTTCGAAGCCTTTGCCCTTATCTCATCGCCACCTTTATTAAGAGAAACAGACAAACAAAAGTGTAGTCGCGCGTCGTAGATTCGCGCGTCTATCTACAATTAAAAGGGACGACGATAAACCGCGTCGTTATCGTCAAGATAAACCGCAATTATTGTTATCCGGGCGTGTAACATTGATTTGCAGAACCACGATAAATGACGGCAACCGCGGCTCTCGCGTAATCGATGACTCAGACAAACTCTCGCACTCTCACTCGTCGTAATTGGTTCTCCGTAAGTACAATTAATTTTAATTAAATATCCAGTAATATCGAAAAAATTTCTTACATCGTGAAATGTGTATCGCTATTAAATGTAATTATTTCGCTTTTAATAGCAACGTTGTTTCATGCCCCAGGAAGGGAGGGAACGGGGGGGGAGTCGGGAATACGAAGAACGTCGCGATGTGCTAACACAGTGTTTAGCCTTTCTCAGAAATTAATCGGGTTCGAAGAATTCCGATTTCTCGCGAAGCCGTCGCCGAGTCTCCGAAAATGAAGAGACGCCCATTAATTAAGCCGTCGACCTACATCGCGATATCGTTCTTAATCCGTATCTTCGGAATCGATCGATATTATATGCACTGATTATTAATCGCTTTTCGCCGTGTAATTACTCCGAGAGCGTCGCGTCGTCGTTACTTGTCCCGTTAAAAAATCTGCTTAAAAATCTTCTGATCGGCCCGTCACCTCCGCGATAAAAAATTACCCTTTCCAAAGATTTTCATCTTACAATTAGCAAAATTTTTACTTTTCTTTTAGACAGACCGCAATTTCAACTGTGATTTATTTATAAGATTTTATTATCCTGCACTACGAAAAACATTATTTTAAGATAGAAAATACGCACAAAAAACGCATGCACGTACACTGTTGAATTCATATAGTGTTAAATTATAGTTAATTTAAATCAGTTTTTACTATTCATATAGGTCCACTACTTCTACTCAATATGCTATTAATTTAATTAAAAAGAAAACAATAAAGTTAAAATAATACTGTATTTTGTACTAAAATAATAAATTTCGACATATATGATAATTAATAATATAATATCACCAAACTTCATTGACTATAACTGGCATATTTATTCACAATAAATCACAACGTTTCGGTCCAAATTCGGACCCTCTTTAGGTGAACTCTTACACAAGCATTCGACAGGCAATTCGTGAAGCTGTACCCGCAAGTCAGAAACTGAAGACTAGGCAGAAAAAGAATATCATTTTTGCATTGCGATCGCTTAAATATCAAAAGACACGGTACAGTGTCTCGCGCCAAGTACGCGCGGAGCGAGACGCACCGTGACTCTTTTACGCGAACGCACGATGAGTTGCGAGTACCCGAGATTTTGAGATTATAAATAACAAAGGAACTATAAAAGTAAAAAATCTAACAATAAGTGACTTGATTTGTGCGTTGTCAGTAAAATGTAATATAATAATGTCAGTGTTGGTAAAATATAGTGTAAAAAATAATAAGAAATTGAAATAGTCTAAAATTAAATGTGTACATATATAGAGCGTGTTAGGAAGCACGGTCCGTCCCGATTGCGGAGAACACAATGCGTATAAGGACATAAATTTTTTAAAACCAGTAAAGGTTAACTACCTATATTATTTTGTCGTAAATTGTTGTTAAGTTTTCCAAATGCCTTCCAATGTAAATGCCTTCCAATACTCAAAATAGCTGCTATATTTTCGAAACATTTTTTGTTAATAACTTTTTAACGAATAACGAGCGCGGGTTAAAACCTTCTGAAGGTCACTCAGGAGAGTGACCTTTTGACAACATACTAAAATATCAAGGTCCATTTCCGATATCTTGTGACCGTCTTGGATAGAGTTTATAACAAAAAGACGCGTGTAGGACGATCGTCTTTATTGATCCTCTACGGGGGCGTCTTTACAGCGGTAACGGGAGGATATCGCATGATCGCGCGCGATTTCTTTGAACTCTTCTTCCCTTCGCCTAATGACGGTCTCCCACTTATTTCTCCGGCGTGAGAGGAGAAGAGGAATATATATACGGATTCGCATAAAAGGCAGGTCATACCAGGCTTGGACTCGGCGCGCCGCTTCCCGAAAATTTTCCCTTGAGATGCCAATAACTCGGCGTTGCTCATGCGTGCGCGATAAGATAACATCGAAATCGTACGTATCCATTATTTGCGATGATAAGAAAAAAATAATAGTACATTTCAATGAATGAATGTCTTATAGGCAAACAGGAACGAATAAAGCACCTTGAAAATTTATTTGAAATAAAAATATCAAAAGAAAAAGAGAGAAAGAGAAACTGTTTGGAGCCGGCGTTAAATTTTAAGTTCCATATATTTTCGTAAATAAAAATACTACAAAAAGGTACTTCGGAATTATCAAAGGAATGAAGAGAGAAAATCAAAGCTCGATTGGAGTTTATTACCTTCTCTGTGAACCGACATTGGGTTGTCACATTAGATGTATGGAAAGAGAAAAAAAATGTGCTTTCAAGCACGTGGAATAATCTGCTACTAATATTGATCAATATTCTAAAATGTATTAATTCTCCTCTTAATCATATGTATTATATTTAAAATAAGATGTAAGGTAATTGTGTTCCAAATAATGTTTCAGTTTTACATTTTGAATAATTGTGTTAGATTCATATAATACATCAGTAGTTCCATACTCTATTTCCTTATTGCCACGTTTAAAATAAAATTGTATACACAGTAAAAACTGTATTTTAAAATAAGATTTTCTTTTGGTTCATATATATATTTGTGTACATTTTTAAATGTATATTAATGAAATATAAATATATATATATATATATGTATATACATATTTAATATATCTTATAATATATACGTAATTATGACAGTACTAGCTAGTTACCCGGGTTTCGCCCCGGTAACGAAAAACTATACACTCTATAGTTTCTTCCGGAAAATTCTACCCCTATTTTATATGGTCTTAATACAAAATCTGTTCAGCCGTTCTTGAGTTATAAATGGTGTAACTAACCCGACTTTGTTTTATATTTATGACATATAATGCTATTTAAGCATAAGTTGTCAATAATCTTATTCTTTGACTATCAATAATTTCATTGCTCAATTCTTACGCTTCAGGGGATTTATCCAAAAAAGTTTAATAATATTCTCTCTCTCTCTCTCTCTCTCTCTCTTTCTCTCTCTCTCTCTTTTTCTCTTTCTCTCGCTTATTCGCTCTTTCACTTTTTCGTTCTTTCATGGAACATGGGACAACAATTGTCAATCGTCAATCACAATCATTATCGCACGCCGCCATTAGTGGACGCTTTAAATTCCACGACGCAACGTTCAGGAGAAAAAAGAGAAACAAAAGAAATAAAAATCAGAGATATTCCATTACGGCGTCCAGTCATGTTCGCGATCGATGACAGCTCGAATTTTAGTTTCGCAACTCGCATCGTTGCGACCGTTTGTCGCCAAGCCGATTTCTCTACGCGCTCCACAAATCAAAAGCGTCGCGTAGTGTTCTGCGTTATTGCTCTGCCTGCAATCTGCAATCTGCATCGTGAAGTTGCGCACCGCGAAGTGCGGTGCTTTCAATCGCACCGGCACTACCGGCAGTCTCGCGCGTCGCGCGTGCCCGGCGCAACAAAGCACGTTAATGCGGGCGCCCGGGAGAAACAATTCGCTGGCGGGTCACAAATTTCCAATAAACAGACAAGCAGGTGAGTAAGCCGATGTTCAATACGCATAATATTCATGCCGCGTGATTCCGAACGTCACGAGGAAGATTTATCGACGAAGGAAAGAAACGGGAAAGAAAAACAGAAAGAAAGAAAACCAGAAACTGATGTCGCCGTCGAGAGGGGGGGCCGCCGGAGCCCGCTTCGCGTTCGAACTAAACGCTCCGCTGGGCAGCGCGCTCGGCGCGCATGCGCCGAGACGCCCAGCGCCCAGCCTGCGGAGCAGGCTGACGGCTGACGACGCCGTGCGACGCTGTGGGCGACGCTGTCGGCCGTGCCGCGGTGCGGGACGTAAAAGGGAAACGGAGCAGTTCCGAGTTCCGATCGGAGCTAACCAGCTAACACGCCGTCGTTTGTGCCGAACGCCGAGGATGCGCGACGCCGGACGTCGCGCCGACGTTCCTTAGGAATCGACATCGTCGAGAAAGAGAGAGACGAAAAAAGGGAGCTCGGGACGAGCCGCGCGAGCGCGAAAATGTGATCGCCCCGTCTCGTCGACGAGACAGCCGTCAAACGCAGTCAGAATCGCCCGCGTGCAGAATCCACCGTTCATTACGACGCCGACTTCACGGCCTTCGCGCCGTTCCGCCCGAGCATGAACGGCCAGGTGCAATCGTCGCGGGAGAGGTTAGGTGGGTGACACACACACACACACGCCTGCTGTTTACGTCCCGCGTCCCGCCCCGACGACGAGCTGTCAACAGTGTCAACGAGTCCCTCCCTCATTCCCGCGATTTTCCTCTTGTTTCCCTCTCTTTCCTTCTTTCCCTCCGCTTCCTCTGTCTTTCCCCTTTCAACGTGCTTGACGGCTTGACTGCATATTTGTTTTGTTCGGCCCAAGTTTGTTACTTATGCCGTCGCCGATAGTACGAAGCCTAGTTTTCATTGTTTCTAGAGAACGATCGAAGCGCACCACTTTGTCCTCGGTGAAATCAGATGAATCAAACGTCGTACGATACACAAATAATAATATCCATTTGTCTACTGAAATCATACGATGAAGTTACATGTTGAGCAACAAAATAAAAACTTTCTGAAAATTTTTCACCGTCGGATTTTGAATAAGGTTTCGCACAGAGTCAACGTACTCCCAGCTGTTGAAATGTCAGTTTTCTCTTTTTCGCCTTTTCTTTATGCATTTATACATCTATAAATTTATCTTTGATTGCTGCACTGGACTGCATTAGAATTTCCCTGCTCGCTTCAATCAAATTTCAATCATATATCTATTTTATTTTAAATACAGAAAATGTACACTAATTCAGCTTTAAAAGAAACATCCCTTATCTCTTCCTGATGTCAAAAAACACAGTCATTCCTTCGCCTTTCTATTTTATTTCTCGCTTCTCTTTTAACAAAGCAAACGTGATAAGAGAGATATATAATTATTAACATAAATATAATGGAATTATCCTTGCCTTTTGAAAACAGTTTAGCTCTTATCCCGATGTTAGCCGTTGTTATCGCCGTTTTGTTAACCGTGTGTCAATTTGGATAGTCGATTTCTCTGTAAATAACCCTGACGTTATGTCGCATGCATTGCAGGCGAGATAAGAAAGCGAGGCCCGGCGTCGTGACCTCTTAATTTGTTTACTTTGATGATTTATGTGTCGCAACAGCCCCCTGCGGCCGACAACAGAGATATTAATCGCTCGCGCGGTTCAGCGAAGCCGCTCTTTGCCGTCTGTAACGTCAGGTGTGATATCAATGGAACAGTGCAAAAACGATAATCTTAATAAAACAGCTTGTAGAAAAGAATATTAACATTATTAAGTGTATAATTAAGTGTACTGTCTGTATCTCAAGTGACTTGTCTGTTGATGAATGTAATACGTGTATGTACTGCATTATTCAGTAATTTAGATAATACGCTCGATGATTATCCAAATTGTCACGCGGATAACAAGACGGTGATAATAGTAGCTAATATTTGGGACGGGTAAATTCCCCTTTTAAAAGGTGAAAACAATTCTTATTTTTTCCTTTGAGGGAAGGAAGGGAGGGAATAGAAAAGTGAGAACATGGTGAGACATCACTCATTATGAGATTTGCTCATCATAATTTTCGTCCCTTGTACTTGAACCACCGCAGGGCAGGTAAAAAGGTGGAAAACAATGATCGAAATGCAACAGAACAGTAGGATTTGAAGAACAATTATTAGAAATGACATGGTAAAAACAAAATTAATTAATTGATAAAAATAATATGGAAGACAGAGAGAGAGAGAGAGAGAGAGAGGGGCGGTAAAGTGGAGAAATAGAGAAAAACTTAACGTTATTAAATAGATAAATACAAATTAAATTTTTCCAAAATGTCGATGAATTTCAAGATAAAATTGTTTTGTATTTGTAGGTGGTTTCGGTCCCGTGAATCTAGGACTATTTTCCGGGATGATCGCCACGGACCGTGTTCCTACCATTCAATCATTCAACTCGGACGCCGAGTTAGACGACACCATGGCCGCGACGGAGGTCGACAGCAAAGTCAAGACGAAATTGCTCTCTATGTGGAACAACGTTAAATACGGTACGTATATCGGACATTTCGGCAGCAAAAATTTTGTTTAAAAAATATTCTATGTTTCAATTATACATTCTTGCCGTAGATTATTATAGAATATTACAGATTTATTCATTATTTATTGTACATAATATAAAAAGTATTACGAGAAATAATTGTCAAATTATACGTTTCTTTCTTGACAAAAGGCTGGACTGTGAAGATAAAGACAAACTTCTCTAAAGAATCTCCCGTGTGGTTACTGGGTCAATGTTATCTGAAAAAATCGGAATGTTCCTTGGAGAGAGCATCGGAAGCATTGGAGCCAGTTGGAACGGGGAGTCAGGTTTCCTTGGCGATGGATGCCACAAATTTCGAGAATACCATAGAGGAATTCAAGAGGGATTTCGCGTCGCGTCTTTGGTTAACATACAGACGGGAATTTCCGATCCTGAATGGCTCCACCTTTACCACAGACTGTGGTTGGGGTTGCATGCTACGCAGCGGACAAATGATGCTCGCGCAAGCATTAGTCTGTCATTTCCTCGGACGGGGTAATTATTTCTCCTTTTCAAATTTATTTTATTGGCGCTAAAAAGATTCATTGATTCTCTGTTCTCGAGATCTTAAGTAAAGTGACCAGTTTATTTTCTTTTAAAATTACTTAAATTATTATTCTTAATATTTATATAAATTCGAAACTGTAATTTTATTTTTTATTTTATTCGACAAATATACAAAGAATCGTTTGAATGAATCTGTATGTCTCTTATTGTGTTACATAGTATTGAGTGATAAATTTATTTCCTGATTTTATATAGAGTGGAGATGGCGGCCGGAACAATCGACTGACGAAAGCAATCATCGGATGATTATCAAATGGTTTGGAGATCAGCCAACACCGGAATCCCCATTCTCCATACACAGGCTCGTGTCGCTCGGCGTTTCGGCGGGAAAACGTCCAGGCGATTGGTACGGTCCCTCCTCGGTCGCGCATCTCTTGTGTCAGGCTATGGAACGCGCTAGCGAGGATCCCAACAGTAAACTCAATCAGTTGGCGGTATATGTCGCCCAAGATTGTGCAGGTTAATATTAACACATTCTGTGCTTATTATGTCAAAAGAAATATCAAATTATCTAAATAGCAATTTAAAATTAAATAAGAATTTTGTTTGTACAGAATAATATAAAACAAAATATAAAAATATGTATAATAGAAACATTTTAATAGTTTCTCATAAGAGAACGGAGATTTCTTTTATTAAATGTTTCGCATTGTGCCAGATTTTACAGAAATTTTGTTCTTTACTTTAGCGTGTTATTTTTTTTTTTTTTTGTTTTGTTTCCGTGGGAAGAGGGGAAATGCCTCGCGCACGCCCGGCCCCGGTCACCGGGTTGTGTGGGGCTTGCACCCACTAAAACCCCTCTCCTCTAAACATAGCACGAATTACAGGACGTGTACGAACGAAACTTACAGGAACCCTCTATCCGGATAGAGGGTACCGCACCACATAAAAAACACGAGCCCTATCCTTGGGCCCGTCAACGCCGTGGGTACCCGTTCCCGATAGAAAGATCCAAAGATCTCCAACTCTGGCCAAGGTGAAGCGCTTGGCGGGAGAAGAGCTGCGCCCCTCCCCAAGACCCTGCCCGAGGGCGGGGCCCTGGGGAAGGGCGCAAAGAACATAGGAGCGAGGCGCACCGCTACAAGGACCCAGAAATTCCCATCAGGGGGACGACCAACCGCACCCCGCAGCCACAACGAGGCTCGTGACTCCCATTGCCTAGCAATGGGGTCAGAGCCCCGACAGCACAGCGGTGAGCAGCGGGCCCACGGCCGACCAACCCCCAGAGAACCCCGGACCCAACAGCAACGGGTACCCCGGAACAGATAACACCGGCAAACGGACAGAACAATCACGCCCGCAAGAAAACGCGGCGACCGCCGACCGCCCCCGAGCCACCCCCCCCCGGGATCCAGGAGCGTCGCCGAAAACGACGCGCCGGACCCCGAGACGGGAGCAGCCCGAAGACCTTTATTTATGCATAACCTTTATCGTGTTATGCATTAATAATCGCTGAACGTTTTTTCAGTGTACATGCAAGATGTCGAAAATGTTTGCTGCACTCCCGATGGTAGACGGAAGGCGCTGATACTCTTAGTGCCCTTGAGGCTCGGCGCCGACAAGCTAAATCCCATTTACGCGCCTTGTTTGACATCGCTGTTGACACTAGACACATGCATCGGCGTGATCGGTGGTCGACCGCGACACTCGCTCTACTTCATCGGTTATCAGGACGACAAACTGATTCACTTAGATCCGCATTACTGTCAGGTAGCATTCAATCTTTTAAAAAGCAAACATTACCTTAATATTTGAAGCATTTAATTTACAAATCCTTTTGTCATTTCAGTCGTTATTTTATATATTTCTTTGTTTTACTTTTGTCCATCTTTATTCCTATAACTTAGAGGATTACATTTAATCTTTCAATATATTTTATCGTTCTGATTCATTTCTTCACTCGTTATTCAGGAGACCGTTGACGTCGAAGGAAATGAAAAATTCCCATTGACAAGCTTCCACTGCACATCACCGAGAAAGATGTTGCTTTCGAAGATGGACCCCAGTTGTTGCGTAGGCTTCTACTTTCCCGACAAGGAATCGCTCACTGACTTTATGGAAACAATCCAACGGGTAAATATAAACACATCTTTAATTTCAATACAACATTTAAATTCGAATGCAATTAATATGCAGAAAATTAAACAAAACAGAGTAACATCAGTACACTTGCAAGTTTTTTGCTTTTTAGAGATGGAAAGTAAGCCAAACAAAATGAATTGTAGGAATAAGGTGTAAACAGGGAAAGAAAGATCAAATGAAAAAAAGAACTTTGTTTCATATCGAGCGAAATTAGGACGTCTCGTTAACATTATTTTTTGCGTTTTAGAAATGGAAAGTAAGCCAAACAAAATCAAATGTAGGAACAAGATGTAAACAGGGAAAGAAAGATCAAATAAAAAAAGAACTTTGTTTCATATCGAGCGAAATTAGGACGTCTCGTTAACATTACAGTTCGTGATACCGAACCAGAAGATAGACTACCCGATGTTTCTGTTCTGCGAGGGAAGCGGTAAGGATCTGCAGCAGGGAATCGAGGTCGTCGAAGGTCTTCTGCCGTCAGCAGGTCACTTCGTCGAGAGCGTGGAGGACGATCTATACGAGTGCGAGGAGTTCGAGTTGCTGCAGTAAGATAGAAAAAAAGGAAGAAAGACGGTGACAGCACGGAAATATGACACGCGCGATTCCGTGCTCATCTGAATTACTCTCGCGAGAACGTCTCTGCGTCTCTATCTGCTCACCCAATATCTCGCGGCAGTATTTTTTTTTCCTCATATATAAAACATAGTAAACGCGAGCCGGATATGTCGTCCTGGAAAGAATGAGATGCTCAGTATCGAGGCGATGAGTAACGCATTCCCATCGATCTTAATGCGTGTATGGAAACAGAAATTGAGTGAACTTAATGACCAGTTACTGTTACTTATGAGATAGGAGATAAGGAAGCAAGATTATTCACGACGTTAGTACAATTTAATGAGCTGATTAATTCGTCTTTTCGATTGTTTATATTATGTGTGTATATATATATATATATATATATATATGTGTGTGTGTGTGTATATATATATACACATAATAATTGCATATATATATATATATATATATATATATATATATATATATATGCAATTATTATGAGAATGCACAATTTTCTTATCTGGTTATATATGATCTCGAAATTCGTTGATGGCTTTATATATTGATCATTAGTGATAACTAACTTAATAATAATTTAATATGACTTAATATTGATTCGTTATCGAAATTTCAGCGAATATTTATTTTGCGTGTTACAACGAGGCTTTGATTAGTCTTGAAACAATTTTATGACGCGCGTTAAATCTGTTGAGTTATCGAAATAAAATTGAATTTTGCGAAATTCTCTCTATATATACAACAAAATTCCACGCGAATAAAAGCGCGACGATTCTCAAGTCTGATTCGTTTAAAGGAAACTATAATAAGGCATTAATTTATTTATTTATTTGTAATCGAGTTATTTCTGAGTAACTCTTCTGCCTTGAAAGAGGAATAAAAAGGAATTTGAGGAACGTGAACATGATATATACAGGATGAAGCATCTAACAGTGTACATTTAAATATTTATTTAGAAAAGATTTGTGATATCTGTACTTATTTATAGATATATAAATAAAAATAATATCTAAGAACTATAAAAGGAAAAAATTGCAATGAAATTTTCGAAATCTTGAAAACTATTTAAACGAGTCTTTTTCCCTCTTACATTCCTACAAGCCTACATGTCTTCAACGATATTTTCAAGAGCGGCAGAAACATTTACAGTAAAATAGAGTAGAATAGACAATAGACTAGAGTGAATCGTTCATTTCGCGCTGCAAAATTACTCGAGCGCTCCAAGAAGCGAAATAACATGATATGTATAAATTGCTTAATCGACGACAAATAAGCTTAGAGTATTCTCTAAAGCGTAATATAGATTTAAAAATAGAAAACACGAAGATTGTTAAAGAATCCATTTAGATGTACACTTTTTTAGATGCCTCAAACTGTATATGTATGTATGCATGTATATGCATATGTATATGCGTATATTGTACTTATACTGTTGAATATGTACACAATATTGAACGTTGTTATATATCTCTCTTACAGCTGTAACGCTATACGCTCGAAATAAATTGAGAAATATGTGACGATTACGTCATCCTAGAATGTATCGCCGATTATTCGAACAATAATTCCTGCTTTGTACTATATACTTTGAACCTTCGGCCACAAGCAGCGGTTTGTCATGCAAGTGCTAGTTGCGAAACAAAAGATATAACTCGCAACGATATCAATATCATTGAGTTACCGCGAAATTCCGTTGTATTACCTAGGCGTTCTTCATTCGGAAACATCTACAAGCCTATTATTGTCGGCACGACATCGCGTATTTACAATCTAATGCCAGTCACACTTGTGTGCGTTCGTGCGTGCGTAAGAGAACGTCGCGCGGATATGCTATAGTACGCGTTCTGTCTGTCGTTGTTGCGAAGTAAAAAACACTTGTTGCCAGAGGAGAGCGTGATATTCCCATCTGTTACTCGAGATCGCGTGTGGAGAACGCGAATCGCAAATCTCAAATAGATCTAAATAGATTGTCCGTTTTAATTATTTGATATAAGAATATAAAAATTATTCTTAGGCGCGTGAGATTTTATCTAATCTAAGGTTCTCTAATCTAATTTAATTTTTAGACAAATAGATAAGAATTAGATCCAAAATATCCAAAAATCTGTTTCCTTTAGAGAGATCTAAAAAACGAAGAATTGGAGAAATCTAAACAAATCTAAATAGACCTATTTAAGGATCAGAATGGCCTGCGCGACCGTCCGACATATTTAAATAGAAAATTTATCTAAAAATTCAATCTCTAAAGCTCAGCAATATTGTGCTACGCAATTCCTGATCGCCGGCCACATTTCGTTAGTGGCGTTGCCGCGAAACTCCCTCAGTACGCCAATCTCACGATAAAACTGCACGACTGGCTCGGTCTTCGTCGCGTAGTCCTGCAGCCTCTTCTGTACAACTTCCGGCTTGTCATCCTCCCTCTGGCACAACGGCTCGCCCGTTACGTCATCTTTGCCCTGCAAAACGCGACAAAATGCTCCGTAATTAACGCCAAAATATCCGACTTTCAGTTTTATAATCAATAAATGCAGTATTTTATAATTATATATTAGAAGAAAATATTGTATAGTAGGATTCTACCTTACTATAATGAATTGTAAAGAATGTAGTATTATAGGCTCCGGTATATCAGTTAAACCCGCGCTTCTTTCTGTGCTCTTTTATTTTCAATGAAAATAGATATAGATATGCATTCGTTGTGTATGTGCGCGCGCGCGCGCGCGCTGATTACCGGCACTCGTGGATCATTGAAGCCGATGTTGTAGACTCTACCGCTGGGCAGATGGACCCATCGGCTCTTGACGCGGTCCAGAATGACGGCGGTCGGCACCACGAGATTCAGCACGAGATTGATCGGGTGCAGCCTCTGCAATCGCTCCGCCTGCGTCAATGTCCGCGGGAATCCTGCCAAGATATTCGCTCGCGTTTAGAACACATACACACACACACGCACGCACGCACGCATCAGGCGGCAGGTGGGAAAGTCGCAGCTTCGAGACGACGACCTTGGCCGCGACGCCGACGCCGACGCAAGGCCAGAATCATTTCCTTCCACACTCACCGTCCAGCAGCCAATTCCGACCCGCCATCGACCTGATCTCGTCTCCGATAAGAGATATCATCGTGTCGTCCGACACGAAGCTACCGCTGTCCATGTACCTCTTTACCTCCTTGCCCAGATCTGCAAACGAGATGTTTGTCTGAGAGCGCTTTGCCAACCGGCGTATAGCCAATTCAACGGAACGGCTGCACATGTCTCCTCGAGCTTTCATTGAATCATATTGTATAATCGCGAGAAATTTGTTGTATCGGAGGCATCGCGTGTTTCGAGGGTGTGTTTCTAAAATTAACAGACCGACAATCTTTCAAGCACGGGATGAAGGATAGAAACAAACGCGGAAATTTAATTTAGAAAAATTCGATGTGTGACACGTGTCACACACACATTGAAATTATAAGATTAAATATCTAATTTATAATATATATATTATATCATTATATTTAATGTTATTTTATAATTATATATGTATAATAAACTATAAATACACTAAAAATATATAATGTATATAGTTTAATTATATATTATATAATAATCTATATACACATATATATGATATAGTATGTAATATGTATAATGTGTTTTAATATGTTAATGTGTTTCATATATCATAATTTATTAATAATAATAACAGAGAAAACGTGATTAAGGACGAACAAAAATAATTTCATCAAAACTAATAATTCAAACGCGTTATCGCAAAATCCAAGTGCTTTCGATTACGATTACATGAGATGCGGTAAGTATATCGAAGATAAGATATTAAACGCGAAGAATTCATATTTAATCGAAATGACAATAACACTTCCGACAGTTCCGACATGTTTTTCAAATTAACTGATTGATAATGGAATGAAATCTGATTACGTAACACGGCGTGAGTGTGAACATTTAAAAACAAACTTTCGTGTTAACGAAGTTGATTATCCGCGAATCTTGCTATCGAAATTATCGAGATATTGACCACGAAGTACGAGGTTAACGATAAAATCCTAATTAGCAAAATAAAAAAAAATTAAAATTTATATCCAATATAGTAACACGCGTTTTCGAAATGTTAGAAAAAATTCAACATATTCACATGTATATATATACCAATAATAAAATACTCAATAGTAAAACGACAGACGAGGAGGAGATTGACAGCGGGCGCTTTTAAATATTCAAAAGGGCATTCAGGGGTAAAAGACCACCACCACCGTCGCCGACGACGACGACGACGTACCAGTGCCGGCGGACACGTGGAAGCGCAGCCTGTCGCCGCTGGAGATGTGCGCGACGCCGAACTGCTGGACGATCCTGGAGGAGACGGTGCCCTTGCCGGACGCCGGCGCGCCCAGTATGACGGCCCTGAGGGCCGTCGCGGCGGCGACGGCGCGACACGTGGTGATCGCAACCATGAGGGGAACCGCGGTCTACGAGGCTGACGGCTTCCTGCGCTCGGCGGCGGCGGCGGTGACGACGACGAGCGTCCGAGTGCCGCGAACTCGCATTGCCCCCGCCGGACTCTACCTTCGATCCCTACTACTGACCACCGCGCGGACTTCGATACTTCGGCGATAAGGCCGCGCGGCCGCGCCGTGACGCGTCGTGGTCGTGACGCAACCGCGATGCGCCGTTTTAACGTTGCGTCGCGTCCCGACTCCCGACGCGCCGCCTCTCGCCGCCTCGCCTCCGCGCAGGCCCGAGGAATTGAATTGATCCGCGCGTTCCCTATAGTTCGCGTGAGCGACCGACGGCGCGAGACCGTCATCGACGAGGCGTTGAACCTTTTGAACCTTGAACCTTGAACCTTGAACTAATGATCGATTGTGACGCAGATTTGCGACTTCTTCGCTCGCAGCCGGATTGAATTGTCATCTAGAAATAATATCAGTTGCACCCTCATCGTGCTGTGAATATTATAGTTTGAATGCATTATATCTCAGCGAAACGAGTGTATAACATCTCGAAGTCGTGTGCACTTATTTAACACGATCTTAAATACAAGATATAGATTCTTTGTTTCTTTTCTCTATCTGTTCTTTTTCGAAGAACTTCATCCTGAACTGCGCATTAGTGCGCATTAGTGCAATAAATTAGAGTGAAATAAAATATACTCAATTGTCTCACTCTAACTTATTGCACTAACGTGCACCCAGTTCTTCAAAAAAAATGATCCTATGCAAAATTTCTTGCCATTTAAAAAAATTTTCCGAATTGTGAGCGGATATAAGAAGATTAGTTATTTTCTAACAAATGTATAAATGACTATTAAAAGCCGCGCGAAGCTGAGGTCTCGACAAAAACGAACGATTTGATTTAATTTGAATTCTGTCAAGTTTTCAAACGTGACGAGACAACCGCCGCCGTGGCAGAGTTGAATCACGTGCCAGCAATCTGAACGTGTCTGCGTTGGCGGCACTGTTGGCGGCAACGGCAAGTTCACTGCGTTCCGCGAAACCCGCTCTAACTGTAGCCATTTCCTTCGGGCTCTCTACTTTCCTTCGTTACTGGCATTACGAGTGAGTTGCTGATTCCAATCAGGGTCCAATTAACTCGATCAGCCGTCATGTCGAAAAATTCGTTCGAGGAGATGATCGGCCAGACCAACGAGGCGCAGATGCAACTGAAAATCATACTCGAACAGGTGTCGAGGCTGCGGAGTGAGTATAAACTCTAAGGATATTCTCGATCTTCGATTTATCTAATTTAATTCTGAAAAAATAAACAACCGTCGTGCTTAATCGTCGCAGTTGATTGCGCGAAGCTGCAATTGGAATTGCTGAGACTCTACCGGCCGCAATGTTTGGAGATCCTGGAAATGTTGCAGGACGTTTCCGTGCCCGTGGACCCCTTCGGCCGTAATGGCGACATTGTCGAATCGCGCGACAACGTCCAGGTCGTCCAGGTATGTGTCGCAAAAATTATACAAGGTGCGTGCTGAGATGGGACGTTGAGCCGTAAAAACGATACGCGTTTATGTTGAAATATATTTATTATATTTCGAATATAGGACTGACACATCGACTAGACACCATCGACATGCGTATCCGTATAACGCCGTGTAACGTAAACATTTGATATATATAATAGACAGTAATAATAGATATAGATTTGCGAAGAGACAGACTCTTTAGAAGCTGCGTCATGTATCCTTTCTCTTTCTTCCCTTTCTCTCTCTCTCTCTTTTTCTCTCTATCTTTATTTTTTTTTCTCGTTACGTTTTCTCTCGGCGAAAAACGCGTTAAACCGGCAATTCCGCGTGTAACTACCGCGTGCGAGAAATTATAAACACGAATAAATCGCGTCTAATGTAATCTTTTGATTGCCGCGAGCGCGAAGAATTAATGCGCTAGGGGGGAGACACATATGCGCTCGCGACAATAATTTTTTTTCTCTTTTTAGGATACTTAACACAATAATTTACACATATATTTTTACGTCGTTGGATCTCCTCTCGACTTTCATTTGCGAGGCGTTCGTCCAAACTCTACATACGTTTTGATGAAATTTTGCAGTATCCCTTTCGGGGATGGCAAACATTCGCAAAGTTTGCTTCCTCATTACGAGTCATCGTGCAAATAAATCTGTCGGGGATATCATTTATTTATTGTCTCTGTAAACTCGTTAATCGTTGTTCAGTTCAATGTAGGAGGATCGAGGGAAAGGGAGGATGTTTCGTAAACCCGTCCAGACGAATATATAGCACACCTCGCAAATACAGATAGAACATCTTATTCTCTTAATTAGAGGTATTATCTACTCTCCTTTTAGATCCAGGGTTTACAAGCTTCTTTTAAACAGATAAAACGCAAAACATTTCGCTAATTAGACATCATCTTCCTTTTTTTTAATTTTTAAATTCAGGATTTTTTGAAATCTCGCGCTGACGAGGAATTCATATATGCGTCGTGTGCGAAAAATGCTGTTTCACGTCGAGTACCACCGATATTTTTGAAACCTGTTCTCGAACCGAAAGGAAACGGAGACTCTACGTTTGCAAACTAATGTCCATTTCTACCAATGTAAATAAACTTTATAATCTCGGTTTAACTTACTTTTTTTTCTTTTTCTAGTTCTAAGAATTAGATGTGTTTTCACATAAAGAATTTTTAATCTATGATATACGTACGGACTTATTACACTTTTAAAAATTCTTTATTATGTGAAAACATATCTAATTCTTAAAACTAGAAAAAGATAAAAAGAAAGTTAAGCCGAGATTAAAGTTAATCTACATTGGTAAATGGACTTTATCTTCTTTTCTCCATACTACTAGCTACTGCTACTTTTTCCCGGTATTAAAAAAAAATTTACACGGTTTTTGGTGACTATTCTAATCCATTTTATTTCGATTCGGGAATGACTTTTCGTGTGCCGCAGCTTCTCGTTAATCCTCAGCTGGTACCACACGCAGGGGTCTCTGTGACTAAAATAATCACATAGACAATCGACTCATAAATTTCTTTTTTAACTCTTTTCTGTATGAGATCCGAGAAGCTTAAAGAAACGTATGGTATCCAGCGAGGACTAATCTTGATTCATGCTTTATTACGACGGAAGATTCTTTAATACAGTAAACCGCCGGTTATCCGGACGAGACTTCTATATAGTAAAAGAAAACGTTAGGCCTAGGGGGTATTAAACAAAATAACAAATATAACTACAACAGCAAAACAGTTTCGGCGTAAATTAAAAATCCTCGTTCCGCGTTCAGTCGGATGTCGATCGTCAGGGGGAGGGGGGGCGAGATCGCTCGGTACTTGGCGATACCTGGACGTCCGGATAACTGGCGGTTCAACCGTATCGCGCGGCCGAACCGGAGCTTCCTCTCGCTCGCCTGATCCTTATCGTTCGGACATGGTTTGCTGCAGCGCGTCGAGGGCTCCTTCGTGATGGATGCGACGTCCGGAACTGCCCTCGTACGCCGGCGACGTGCGGAAGCGGTGCTCGTATCGCGCCTGATACAGCCGCAGACATGAGTTCCGCGCGCGGCACTGCGCGGTCGCCGCCCCGGGTGGCTGCAACTGCGACAGCAGCAACGCGGCGTTCGCGCAGGACTGCCTTTCGCCCTCGCGCACCGCCGCCGCCATCCGCGACTGCCCGTTCCTGGACTCCAACGCGTCGCACACCTTGCCGGCCACCAGGGCGTAGTTGGCGAGACAGGGTAACAGCCCCTCTTCGTTCTGCGCCTGGTACAAAACGATTTGTTGTAGCTTTCCCGAAGAATGCATGGGGAAAAAAATTCCCACGAAGTGAGACTTAAGAATTCAAACTTAAAAAATAAGCCTGTAAATCCTGAGACTATAGTATAGAGTGTTGGAGCGCGTTAGGTGTATTTATTAAGAATATATTTAATACTTTAATATTGACGCCTAAGTATTTTAATTTAGTAAGAGATATTGTTAGGATGGAATTTAATTTTTCATGAAATTGAGCTTTGAAAATTCTGACGATTAGAAGATTGATATTCCTATATATTGCATTGAATAATATTCCAAAATTTTTGGATTTAGAAATGTAGAGGACATTTTTATGTCTTCACGTGCGACATTAGATTGATTTATCCGTAATCTCCGAATTATCTAAAAATCTCTATAACATAAAGATAGAAGTTTGTATATGAACTTACGCAAGCTTTGCAGATCTGCAATTTCACACAGGGCACGTAGAGCATTCGAGCTGTGTCGCCGGCTAAGTTATCCACAGTTCGGCATCGCCACTCGATGGCTTCTAATTCCGGACAACTTCTAGGCTCCTCGATGGCTGTATGATACAAACAATTGTCTCATATAATTTGTATTAGCTATTATTTAATTCGATTCATTAGATTTGCACAGATTATTCCAGATTTATCGAGCCATCTCTTGCCTGCAGATTCTTTGGACTTAAAAATGAGAGATCGATAAATTCTGAATTGTGTATGATTAAAATTAAAAAGCTTCGAAAGCTAAATGAAAGTAAACTCTGAGAACAATGTTATTTTTTATTCAATTTTGATATGTTTATAAAATTATAAAACAAAACTATATAATTTCCAAATTATAGAAAAGTTAAAAATTTACATATTTACATAATTACATATTAGATAAAGTTATTGTGCAATCAAATTAATTATAAAGATAAATATGAACTATAAAAATATTAAATTAAAAAGAATTTTTCTTCGGAAAAGCTTAGAGTTAAAAAATTAATAACTAAGAAACGCGCAATACGCGTTTTTATTAAGAAAAAGTTCAATAAATACTGGCTCACTAATTGTGGGATATTCTGCATAGTTTGTATAATCTTTCTTATAATTTCTATAATTTCTTTGCGGATATAATAAAATACTCACACTCGCTTTCCTCTATATTGTTATTAATATCGCTCCGTTTCTCGTCGGCTTTACTGCCGGTAACGCTATTAGTGTTCGGATTATTGTTTTCGCGAAAATTAGACGTAGAATTTTGCTGTGCTTCCTTTTGCGTTCTCTGTGTCTGCTTATGAGCCGCAACATTGTTTCGAAGATCGTTCAGCGCTTTTTGCATCTTCTGCAAGGTATATGCCGCTGCCATTCGCGACATTAACTTATCCTTCACCTGTTAAACATTTGTACAGATTTTTTTTAAATAAATTCTTATTATTATTTATCAATCTTACTAATTGTATTTTCTCTAAATATTTCTTACTTGTTTTACATAAAGTATATAATTACGTTTTATTTTTTTTTATATCTTAATCATAAAATAGTAATAAAAAATTGAATGGTTTGAAAAAATTAGATTTTTTGATAATTTGATTTATAGTATTAACAAATTTATTTATAATATTAAATTTATTATATTTTATAATTCAAATAAAATTGATGTAATAATTTGTGAAAATGCAAGTAGAAAAATTACCTTCTGCAGATCCACTTTATCCTCTGAAGCAGCGTACCTCATAGCTTCATCGATAATCAAGTCCTTAATATATTTCAATTTTGTATCCATCTGCTCGAGTTTATCCTTCCGCTCATTCTCGTTTTCCTTTGGCTTTAAATTTTCGGCCATATTCTGCCAACGAAGGACAAAGGTTCTTACTTGTTTATTTAGCGAATAAAATCAAGCTATTGTTGAACTATACCATTAACTATTACAAATATTATACATAATCTATAAACTATATTATAAATATAAAGATGTACATATATAAATATTTTTTTCCACGTTTATTGCCATCATTGTGCGATGCACTCGACAAAAGAATTTTAATAATTACGGACATACCTCGTAGTAACGCTGCAGCATCCACTCGTCGTCCTGATTCTGCGTGCCCTGTCCGGCCGTGAAGGTCGTCTTCTTCTTCCTCCGATCAATGCCGAAATATTGCGACCAGTCGACGCTCTTCTTCCTCACCTGAAGGAATTTCGATTTGGCTGTCTTCGTAGCGTTTTCTTTTTGGCCCTTCGGGGACGGCGTCACTTTCGACGGCGTTTCCGTCTTGCCCTCATGATCGTGCTCGTGTTCGTGATCGTGATTCTGATTGGATTCGTGCTTGTGTTCGTGATTCTGATTGGATTCGTACTTGTGTTCGTGATTCTGATCAGATTCTTGCTTACGTTCGTGATCGTGATCATGATCGTGTTCGTGTTCATGATCAGATTTATGAGTGTGATTGTGTGAATTCGTGAATTGCGTGCCGAATAGGGCTCCTAGGTCTTGAGCAACCTTGAAATAGAGAAGGAGAGGAATGTTTTACACAACGTTGCCACCATGTTCCACTACGTTGACGTTCGACTCCACGAACGTGTAATTTCACAACAAAATCAAAAACTGATTGATAGTAGACAGAGCAATTAGCTGCAAGCAGCGGCACGATCGTGTTCTGTTATTTGTCGCGTTACCTTAGGATCCGTAGTCTTTGATCTGGTTTGGGTCGGCCTGGGGCTTCTCTTAGCGACCGGATAGCGCTTAGTCAGCTTGCGATAGCTACCGAACTCGCGGCCGATAGGAAATCGGCCGTTTACATTCCTACGTTCCGCCGGCAAGTACAGGATGCCCTGATCCTGATCGCGATCCACGAACTCCTCGTCATTGCCGTCCTTCATCTCGCTCAATGAATCTTTGCTAAGTAGCTCGCCCCAAGACATTGGTCCTGCCGTTCTATCGAGCAAACATTACGTTGAACATTAAATCCCTTTTCCAAACCATTAATCGTTCTTGTACCTCATTTTCGGAACAAAAATTATGGTTAGAATACGAATGAAGGATACAGGGGAAGAACGATCAAAGTCCACTTTTTGTCGAAATTGATCTGATCATGCTATCTTATGGCATTTTCAAAGAACTTTAATTTTTATCTGTTTTGATCAAGAACAGTTACAATTCATTGGAAATTAAGGCTAAAAGATGTACCGAAACGATCATAACTCCCGCGCTTGTGGGAAAAAACCATCAGAGTCCAACACATACAATGTAAACACTAAATAAATACTAATGCTGCGTTCCGATAATCATTAAATTATGTACTAATTTTTTCAATAGCTTCCTAAGATATCTAATGTCTTGAAACTTATAAATCTCGATATAACAATTATAAGCTCGTTATAAATCGATATAATTATAAAGCTCGTTACATTATAGATGTGACCTTTAATGGGTCGAAGTCGAAGGGAATGACCATCGAACTTACTCGTATACTTTGTTCCCTCTACCAGCTCTGTAACTGTCGTAAATTGATTGTAAAGCGGTTAGATAGTCGTCGTCCACCTCCACGAGCGCACCGTACGGAAAACCGTCCTGCAGTTCCTCCATGAACAACCTCGTCAGATCTTCGTTGTCCAGATTCAGTCGATCGCCGGCGCCACCCCGTTTGCGGCTACCACTTCGCTCGCGCTCGCGAAAGATCGAGGCCTGCACCGGTTCTTCCTGCAAGCAATTATCATCGTGATGCTCAACGTTATTTATCGAGGATCTCTGTGGCGCATCTCGCTTGACTGTTTAAAATGTCTCTGCTATTGATTTTTATACAATTTTATACGATTGGAAGAAACAAATATTACGATCAACAAAATGTTGAAACTCTCCCTCTTTTTTCGACGGAGTTTTTTGATCATTTTTATCTTCTTTTAAAATAAATAATTTTACTACAATTTGAATGAAAAACTATTATGATATATATGTTATTTAATATAAATATATAATTATAATATAATTAATATATATTATTACATTAATTATATTAATTATATCTATAATATTTGAAAATTATAAACATTTAAATAAAGAAATTATTATATGCGTATTACTAATCTTTGTCTTTTCGAATTTTCCGTTTATGTGGTTTTCTGTGCTATCGAGAGCAACCGAAATGTTTTTGCTAGTCAAGTAAAATTAAGATCAAATTGGGATTTAATCTTAGGAATTAACCTTGATTAAAATGGAATGACTATCTATCTTGAGTGATAAATCGAGGGATTTACCTGCTCGGGTAGAGTCTCCAAATAATCGAGTAGTGCCCTTTCGAGTAGCTTATTATTCAAGCCCTGGAGACCCTCCCCCACCGTTTCCAGTTGACCATTGTCTGAAACCGCGATAAAAGTAATTGACAATTAGTAATACAAGGATCCAATACGATACATGATACAAAAGTCTAAAATAATACGATACATAAAAATGTAATACGAAAAACATAAAACATATATCATAAAAGTTCATTCTTCTTCGCTCTTTTCTCAGAGTCTAAAAATGAACGTTCTCTCGAAAAAATCTTACCGTTAGGCAGGAACTCGATCTCCTCGTCGTCCTCGTCGAAGTCACGATCGAACTTGCGGTCGGTGTCGCCGCCGTGATACTTGAACGAGTGCAGGTCGTTGTAATACTCTGGTGAATCCGCCATGTCCAGGGATCTCTGCTTCCGCACGTTTTTGGGGCTCCTGAGAAGCTCGTCGTGGAATTGTCGAGCCGCGGAAATCAGCGTGATTGCGCTGGTTCCCAAGATCAGCAGCGGCAGTATCCACCGTGGCGATGCCATTTGTGCTCAAACTAATCAGTAGAAAAGTATAATTGCATGCAATATCGCGCAAAGAAAGTTGAAAAAGTAACTGGAAACACTAATTATCTTTTTTTTTTATTATCCATCCAATATATACAAATAGGAGATATACACAGATTAATATAATGTTTAAATATAAATAAAAAGTAAAAATTACAATTTGATTGATTGTGTAAAGAATTACAGATTGAAAAAAAAATTGATGAAACAAATCTGTTGACTGTGAAGAAATACTGTTGCGGAAGCAATAACAATTATACACAGATTAATTTAATATAATATAAATAAAACATATCGATTATGTATAAACAAATATGGATTTAATGTAAATTATATATATAGACATAAAAAATTTTAGAAAAATTGACAAGTTTATTTTCTCTGTACTATAATCGATATTTTTTTTTTGTAAGTGTCATATTAATCTATGCATACTTATAATGAATAATGAGAAAAAAAATAAATTTTTAATTTTTTTCTTTAACGAAAATTGTTATAATAATTTTATATCATTTTTATGAACGATAATATCATATTATTGTAATTTTTATTTTTTTCAACGGTAATTTATTTTAAACCGATTTGGAAAGACAAGCTCCTCGATTCGATTCTGCTGGTTCTGCGCTCGGCGCCTTAATCGTCAGACGTGCACTGTATTCTACATCGTAATAAATATATATAGATATATTGACCACGTCTATTTTGCATACTGTACTAAGCTAATATCGATTTTGTTAATAGGGTAACGAAGTCCTTCGCACGAATGAAGACGTATCGAGGAAATCTACGACGTAACATCAAGAAAAGATGCCCAGGCTGATAGCCCTTCATATCAAATCCATTCCGATATTCATTGGAAAAACTCATCGAACTTAATATTAAAATTCATTGAATTTAAAAGTAAAATAAAGAGGAAGGAAGAGGGAGGAATTAAACAGAAAGTAACAGATAAAAAAAAGTAAAGTGTAAAGGACAGAAATCGTAAAGTAGAAACAGATTTTTCATGTTTTAATTAAAAGTCAGAGTAAAATTAAGCGGAATAAGCTAAATGACAATAAAGTGATAAAGAGGGCACATAAATACAAATTACATTGCGCAATTCCTTTTTCTCTTATATTCTAATGTAAAACTCGCAGATTACATGTGTAAATCGTAAAACGCATGTATATAAGTTTCTCAAATTCGCGTAGAAACGATCTTCTCGATTCAAGTGCCGACGTTAACGAAACTCTAGTGTCGTGTTTAGACAAGCGAGAGGTCAGTTACTATTGTTACTAAGGGGGATCAAATTACCAGATGGTACCGTCGTCGAGCGCAAAATTTCGCTCGCGTGTTCATCGGGGCTGCGCATATTTGTCCACGTATATTTCGCAATCGACGAACAACAACCTGTCGCTTGTTGATGCGTTATGAGTGTTACTTATGACAAATTTCGTAAATTCTCTGGGAACGAACGCTCCGGGGTCAGCGAGGTCGGGAGATCGCAAGTCGTAGAGACCACGGTCGACGGGATCGATTCGCACGCGCCCAGGTAGCAGGATGACGTCTAAAGACGTCTTAATGACGTTTTATTGACGTTAAAGACGTCATTAAGACGTTACTAATACATCATTTGACGTCACTCATCTGCTACCTGAGCGGCTACGTGTCCGCAGGTGAAATTTATAATTAAAGAAAACTGAATAATTTAGATTATATAATTATAATTAAGATTATATAAAATTAAATTAGAGACTCAACGGACTGTCATGAAATACGAAACGTACGTCGCAATCGGGAAACGCAACGGAACGAACTGCGAATCGACGCAGACCGAATTGCGAAAACGTGGAAACACAGTTGGAACGTAATCAACGACGAAATTCAACGACGACTTACTTGACGGAATTCAAACGGATTAATACGACGCGACGGGGATGCCTTTAATTGTGCGCGGGGTGCGCGGAGTGCGCGGTATACAGGACGTACCTGATTAATTTAATCTCTCATCCGCGTGACCACCCCCTCAGGATAAACGGGTTAGCGACCAGCGTTCCCTGCTTTTTCTCTCTTTATTTTTTTTTTTATCTCAGTACGCCGTAACGTTGTCGACGACGGTGTTCCCCGGATGTGCATGGAATCCCGACCTGCTCTTCTCTCACAATCAGGAGGACCACCAATGGCGGCGGCTTTTATATAGGCCGACGAAGGGTGGATGGGTGGATCGATAGAAACGCGCATGGAATTTATCGCTGCCGGCAGCGGCGGCGACGGCAGCAACAGCATCGTCAGCGGTAGCAACAAGTAAAGTGGCGCGCAGGCGGGACGCAAGGGGTAAGAGAAAACACACCGACCCCGGATGAAAATTCTACGATCCCTTCTCGCGAGTTTTCCCGAACTGCGATGACCCGAGGAACGTTTGCCGACCCTTCGAGGCGCGAACAGAGAGATCATTCGATTGATTTTTGTGAGACTCGCAAAGTTTCTTCCGCTGCAGGAAAAATTGCAAAAAGCAGAATTCTAATCGGACGTACGTTGCGTTGCCTTCGGTATTTAAAGGATTATTTTAGCGGATCGCTATTTTCTTTTTAAGGTCTTCGATGCTTTGAGGACCGCGCGAAAGATCGAAATCGCGATTAGAGGTAAAGGAGATTGATCGACGCACGATCGCAATTGTCGATGAAATAAATACCGAGGGGATTACTCGGGATGCCCCGAGCGTTTCGAGTCCTCGAGATCCCCTAAAACGAAAAACTACGAAGAAAAATTGTAGCGCGATGTTGTTTTGATCCTTGAATGTTTGCAGTTAGGAGTTGCACTAACGCGAAACCATTCGTCTTTGCTTTTGTTGTGTCGTGTTTTTTTCCACGTGCTTTGATATCCGGCGTACATTTTTTACATACATTTTAACTCAGATAGCACTAAACATTTCTATGAACGTTCTATGAAAAATCTTCAAGGATATTTCGAATATTCTATAAGTCAGTCTTATATATTTACAGTATCTTTATAATATATTCGAATGGCACTACACTTCAAATGTTTTTTTAATATAGGTAAGTAGAATAATCTATCGAATATTCTATATAATATTGTATGCATAATTATAGAATATTCTATAAGCATTTTAATAAAATGTTTTATAAATGTGCATAGCATATTTCACAGAATGTTTTATAGATCATTCTATATATTTATATAGCACATAAAATAAATAGGCCATAAAATAAATTGTTGGCCACTCTACAGTGATTGGCCACATCTTAAAAAATTAAGGATTATAAAAGAAATACTATTAAAATGTTTTTTATTATAAATACAAAATATTTAATACACTTTTAAGAGAAACACTTTTAAACATTTTAATAGTATTTCTTTATAATCTTTAATTTTTTAAGATATGGCCAATCATTGTAGAATGGCCAACAACTGTATTGTTTACCCCTATTTTATGACCATATAAATTTTTATTTTCCAAAACAGCTAAATTATATTCATCTTTTTTACAAAAAAAAAACAAAAAATTAGTTGGAAAATAATACAACATGAGAATGTTAGCGTGTTAATATCATCTATTACTTAACTGATATTATCGGTTTCTTAATTTTAACACTTATATATTATCAATTTCTATTGTATTTTATCTAACTTTCGTCTTCTTTATAAAAAAGATGAACTTAACTGCTTTTGAAAATGGACAACTCCATGTTTTTTAGAACAACTGTGATTATTGGAATATGTAGATATATTAAAGAACTGGTTTATATATGTAATTAATAAATACACAAATTTAATTAATTTAGAGTTCATTTTTTTTATTTCAATTTTTTTGCAATTACGCATTTTTATTTACAATACTAGTAATAGTTTATATACAAAATATTATTATAATGCAATATAAGGCTAGTACTATATATAATTTGAAATCAAAAAAAGTAATTCAAGTTAGTTAAATTTAAAGTAAAACAGAAAGATTTTTTCAAACTGCAGAAGAATAATTATAAGATTTTCCCTGGCAATTAAATGTGTACATAACAATGAAAGAATAAGAAATGAAACTAGTAAGAAAGTTTTTGATTTGTACTTGCTCTATATAATATATATGCTTCGTATCTCAATCTCCGTGTACTCTGCGCAGGAAATATCACAAAATATAATTATCTGCAAATGCAGATATTAATAAGGCTTTCTTATATTTAACGCTGCAATATAAAGACTTCCGACAAGAGAATTTAGCATAAGAATAATAAGAAAAAAAATATAAGCTGTTTATAAGATGTTGGTTTAAAGCGGAGAGGTTATCTATAGTATAACACCATCAGAAACCTCAGCGACGTCAGGAATATTAAGGAAGGGCGGACAAACAGAATTTGCACTTGATGGTGACAATAACTTATTTTGGACAAACACGTGTGTTCGAGATAAGCGATATAGCCCAGTAAAATGACAAAATTTGGAGGAAATAATATACTGAGTGGGCTGAAACTTTGTAAACAGGCTTGTTTTAGGGTACTATTTAACTGAATTTAACATATTAAAAGTCCCCATGTGTAGATGCTACGTTGCGGGCAAAGAAGGGTCCAAAAGGTCTAAAAAACCAGTTTTTCGCAAATAACTCGGAAAATATCAATTTTACGGAAATTTATGTAGATATAAAAATTGTAGCTTACAAAATTCCGCACAATTTTATTTTTTATTTAAGTCTGTACGACCAAATGGAGCAGAAATAGAATTTTTTTAAACACCGATAGTTTTGCGACGCAACGAAAACGCGTACGCGCGTCGCGCATTTTTCGCTAATATCTCTAAAATGGACTCTCGAATCGAGGCAAAACTACCGGTGTTTAAAAACAATTCTATCTCTGCTCCATTTGGTCGTACAGACTTGAATAAAAAACAAAATTGTGCCGAATTTTGTAAGCAACAATTTTTATATTTACATAAATTTTCGTAAAGTTGATATTTTCCGAGTTATTTGCGAAAAACTGGTTTTTTGGACCTTTTGGACCTTTTGGACCCTCCCCTGCCCGCAACGTAGCGTCTACATGTGTACAGAGGACTTTTAATATGTTAAATAGTACCCTTAAAACAAGCCTGTTTACAAAGTTTCAGCCCACTCAGTATATTATTTCCTCTAAATCGACAAATTTCGAGTCATTCTACTGGGCTAATATGTATTTCGACGACACTCTTTTAAAAACGGACTACTCGACTATAAACGCGAGAAAGTAACCCAACTAAAGTCCAGTAATACACTAAAAATGCCCGACGCAATAGGCCGCCGCATTAAATGGAACGCGATACGAACATGTGACGCCCTTGAGGCTTAGGCCGGTATTCTAATCAGATCTTATTTCAAGACCGTCTTAAGTAATATCTTAAGATGCTAATACGGCTCTGTGATTGGTTAATGACATCTTAAGATTGTACTTAACATGGTCTTAAATATAAAAACCGACTATGAATACCAGCCATATTAGACATCGACTTGTGCGACTTTCTTCAAGCATAACCTTAAATTTTCTAAAGAGTTTTATCCTAACGAACTGTTAAGGATGTGAAAAATATTACCAAAAATATATAAAAAAATATTCTTAAATATATTTCTGTAAACGCATATTTTTGCGGAACTATAATATGCCTTGCATTGCGTGAAATCTGCAGGTATTAAAAACGCAACGCAAATGGAACTATGACTCGTTTTACAAAATTAATTATCAGAGAGAGAGAGAGAGAGAGAGAGAGAGAGGGGGGTTGCGTACTCGTTAATTAATTTACCATCTGCGAAAGGTCAAGTGAGCGGAGAAAGGCGTTTTCGGAATTTCATTCAGGAAGTATTGATCATCGTCGCGGAATTGCCCGATCATCGGAATGCGGTGTCTGCCAGTGCATAATTCTTCGACAGCTCATGAGAACTTTTTATTCACAAGAATAATACGAAGATCACCCGCATTTGCAATTGCAATACAGTTATAATATATCGTTTAAATTTGAAAAATATAATGTGTTTACACTTGTCCCTCGATTTACGCGGAATATTCGCGTAGTTTGTTTTACGCGATTGAGAATCTGCCAGTACAAAAAAAAATGCGTACAAGAAAAACCCGTGTATGTTATAAAAATATTTATTCCACATATTTGCACAAAAACAGTAATAATAAAAGTTCAGAAAAACAAATTTAAATTTTATTCGTTGTTATCAATACTGTACTTCAAAGCAGTCAACTTTTTTAATTCGAAATTACTATTTTCATCACTAGAAATATTTGACATTTTTATTTCAGAAAGAAATATACCATAGAAAAATATTTTTACTGACCGCGTAAAATGAGATCGCGTAAAACTAAGACCATGTATAAAAAGCATTACGTAAATCAAAGATATTCCTAATAGTGAGTCAAATTGTTTGCTGAGAAAACTTTATTTTTGCTGTTATCTCTTTTTCATTGCCAAAATATCTTGGCGAAAACGCTCAACGACAACATGCTCATCACTTACATCTTATTTAGTTGGAAATATAAGACTCTGTTGGATGTCCACACGTAAAAGGAACCGGGCTAATTAAGAGCCGATTGCTGACTGTGCGAAAATTATATTTATTCTTCTTTAGAATTAAACGTACGTTTCGGTCCCTATTCAGACCATCTTCAGCAACTAAACAAAGTATTTTACAGTTTGAGTAATAGAACATAAAAATCGCAAAGGTTTTATACACATAAATTATAATATATACTGTGCTGTGTGAGATATAGATTGTAACAATTTAATTTAACATGACGGTCACGGATGACGAAGTATTTAGTATTCGAATGTCGTTTTAACAGATGTCATAGGTTATTTTGATAAAATGTAATATTAAGTATGAAAAAAGTTAGAGAACGTAAAAATAAACGAAAAAATGACTGTTTTCACTCAAAAATTTATAACTCTTCCATTTTTTAGTACTATTTTCGTATTATAAGAAGGGGTCATTAGAGCTGAACTAGGCTGGGGCGTTTACCTCACAGTGCCAGCTAAGGGCTAATTGCATAATTGATAAGTTGCGAAATAAGATATTACGTGCGATTGACATGATATGAATCGAAAGACAGAGAGTGGCAGGCCGAGGATAAAGGAAAAATCGGTTTCTACATTTTTCGCGTATTCATCTTCACGTTTAGGTTTAGGTCAGCGCTTTTGTTACAAACGTTTGTTATCGATAACTGAGCTAAAGATACCGCTTATCCGCACCGATAGATAAATGATAAATTCATCGGGCGATAACGAGGCAGATAGAAATTCAAGTACAAATGATCGGACAGTCTTCCACCGGTGGTTAGCGCGGGTTCGCCAACCGCCTCTCGAAACGGATCGCTTTATTTTGCCGGGCAAATTTCGGAAATAGAAGTCGCAGGTGGAGATATCGATCGATCACTTTCTCTCTATCTCTATCTCTCTCCGCGTTCTGATCGTTCCTTATCTCCCGCTCGTCGCCGGAGACGGGAACGAGATCTTCACTTCGCAATTATGATGCGGTACACGGAAGCGGACCCGATGGCAGAGCGAAGTTACGCGCAGCAGCTCAACATGTCGGCGAACAATGGCGAGCAGCAATCATCACAGCCGATCGGTATCAGGCAAAGATATCGCGTTTTACATTTTTTAATTTTTTTTATTTATCGCGAAAAACGTTTCTTTTTTGCGCGCGACTCTTTCGCAAGAACAGTCGTAAAACGTTTTTTTTTTTTTGTTTTTTTTTTTTTAGGTCCGCCAGCGACGGCGACGTCAAGCGCGGCGACGCAGACGATGGAGCTGCAGGAGAACGCGCCGATCATTCACGCGAACAGCACCGTCATCACGATGCAACCGGGAGGTGAATAGATAATTTTTTTAGCGAATAAAACGCCGACTGGCCATTAACGTCCACAATGTGTGTGTGTGATTTCAATAAAATATACAATTATCCCTTTTTTTCTTTTCGCGTCGTATAGAGGTAAGACTTTAAACAAACATTTAAAAATGGGAAATTGAGTTACGAGAATTACAATAGTTTGGAAAGCAAAATGAGTCGCAATGTGTTATATAAATATTTTATTTTTCTTTTATGTAATACAATTGCAGTGTCAAAGCAAAAACAGTTTTACTATTAACTTTCGTGGTTTTCGGAGAAAAAATTTAGTTTGTTATTAAAATAGTTTTTTAATACGCAAAACATATTTATTTCGATTATATTCTTTATAACTGTTTCCGAGCATACGTATTTGCGTAATTTTCTTTTATTTTCACGCAAAATTTTTCAAATATCTTATTCGAAAATCGCGACGGTTAAAAAACAAATAACAACTATTTTCGTCTAATCATATAATAGGTACATATAATCAAGTATATGTATAGTTATTAAATTGATATATAATATATATAATTAAATTTAATGTATAAAATATTCAACATATTAAATTAATTTATACACATTAAATATTAAGAAATATACATTAAATTGATATACATATATGTATATTTATTATAGTTATTATTTTAAGTAATTATATGCATAATAGAAATAATTATACAGGCTTTATAACTGATTGCGTAACGCAATGAAATCGATAACGATGAGTGCTCGCGCACTCACGAAGATTTGCAGTAGCTTTTGATTGTCCACGCAAATTATCGCATTGCATTTACAGAAGGCGAAAGTCGATTCCCTCGTAGGCCAATTCCCATCAGCACCCTTGACTGGATCTCGACACCCAGGGCGCAGTTGAACTCGATCTCTGGCACGCAGTTCTTGGACGGCGTCGAGCAATTGGAAATTCAGCAGGTTATTGATTTGAGTACTCGTACGTATTTAGCGCACCATGCGCCAATTTTTCGCTCTAAAAAAAAATAGAGAGAAAGAAGGAAGATTATTTAAATATTTAATATATTTTTTAACAGATATATATATATATATATATATATATATATATATAATTAAGAGTAAAATAAATAATATTAAATATATATGTATATTTCTTATTATTGAGATAAATATATATTTACATATTTACTGTTATTTATTATTTAAATATTTATATATATGTAATATTATCTAATAAATAATTATTAATAGTTATATGAATAATTAATTTTTATTAGTATTAATTTCGTTTATTACAAGATTGAAGATTAGAATATAAATTACAAGGAAATTTAATTCTATTTAGATTTTATCAATATTAAATGACGTAATGTAGTAGACAAGATAATTACGTTATATATAGAAGAATATATAAAAAAAAAATATATATATATATATACTTATGTACACGACTTTTACGTGAAATACTCGGCAGTACTCGGGAGAATGGATAGAAGCACTCAGTACAGGGTGAAAGTGCCGCGCGCGGAAACGCTATTTCTCGCCATAGAATCCAAGTCGGAAACGCAATCGCGATGTTATGGCTGGTACAAAGGATTCGTGTTGAACGTACTGGATCAATGTGGCGAGACCGCTTTCATCATCCGGAAGGATCCTAGCTGGATGCACGTGCCGTGCTCTCGACAGGCAAGTCGACGCCAACGCGACGAACTGCACTAAAATAGATATTACACATTTCTCTGTAATTATATATGCCGGATTTAGCACGATTCAGGGCGTATGTGGGCATCTTAATTGTCGACGTATCGCAAATGAATCTTCTTTCTTACACGAAGGATATTTCACATGATTTAAACGTGCGGTCCTGCCTTAAAAATTATTTCGAAGCTTTTAAAATTTTATTTCCTTTCGGCCGCGCCTTAAAAAGGATAAAAAAAATGCAATCGTCGATAGTTCCTTGATGACCCGGCAGTTGATGTTTCACAAAGGATATTGTTGCAATAAATTGAACGCAAACCGCGCACAATGTGTTCAATTAAATTATTAACTCTTGCTGTTCCGTCCGAGTCAATATGACCCATTTTTCTTATTAAACGGAGTAATTTTCTCTAGTCATAATTCCTATAATTTACTAACTAATGTTTGACGATCTTATTATACATCTATTGTACAATAAAAATAATGGATTTTTGATAGCGAAAAAAAGAACCAATTATATTTTAATTAAATAATAATGTTTAAATTTACCGCGAGAAACATAAAACGGTTTAATACATTTTGAAGCCTCCTCGATGATTCGAAACTTCTGTAAAAAAGGAATATATACATATATGTATAAATAAAGCCGTATTAAAACATGAAAGTGCATTTAAACTGGAACTTGCACGAAAGCGAGAATTAGCGGAACAGCAGGATTAATCTTCGATTATCGACATGCCAGATCTTTATTGGCTCAAAATAAAACGTGACGGACGTTTTTATCTCCCTGCTTGATCCTTTTATTTTTCATGTTTCCGCAGAGAATCACAGTGGAAAGCGCGAATCTCATCGGCAGCGTAGAGGAGAACTTTAGCATGGTAGGGCCGAGCTTCACAGTATATAACGCAATGAACGAGCCGCTCTGCAACATATATGGACCTAACATTTGCGGCTGTTGCATGTACAAGGAAGCGCAGTTCCAGGTGAATAGAATCACCCGCGGCGCGTGGATGAAAAAAATAAATCGAATAATTGGCTAGGATTATCGCGAATGGCATAAAACACGACGGGACTGAAGGGACTGAAAGTGCAACTTGAGTTAAATCATAATTGTCATTTTTATTTGCTCGTATTTTTTAGTTTTATCAATTTTACACGTATTGTTAATAGTTTATTTAATAGAAACAAAAGTTGCATGATTTGAAAGGAGCCACATGATGATCTTATTAGATTTTGGGTCCTGCGTGTTGGGTCCAGTAGGGCCCAAGTTAAATTTTTCAAATGAAAACCTCTAATTTTTATTGTATCATTATTTTCTACTAATTAATTTTAACAACTTTTGTCTGAAACATTTTTGTCCATAACGGAGTTACAGAAGAGATATTAAAATGCATTATTTAAAATGGGACACCCTGCGTATAAAATAATTAAAATTTAATACTTTTATATTTATTTTACTTATCGACATTTTATTTATATAGTTTTATTATATGAATATTTTACTTGTTTGCTTATACTGCACAACTTTATCTTCTTCCTTTTCAGGTCACATCGATGGACGGATCGCGTCAAATCGCATCACTGATGCATCAGTGGGATCACTTGGCAGTCGATTACATCCTGTTGCTCACATTCCCGATAAACACAGACGTGAGATTGAAAAGCCTGCTCCTCGGCGCATCGTTTTTGATAGTGAGTGATCAATTTTTAACTTTACCTCCGACAATCAATCTCTGATTTCTCTAATAAAAAACGGTTCAAAAACCGAAAATTGCACATAATATATAAATTTACAAATAAATAAATTTATTTACAATTATATTTCTGTGTTCCAGGAATACTTGTATTTTCAACGAATAAGAAGAGCGTCCAGGAGGTAGACGTTAATTATAAATAATTTACGACTTCTAAAATTATTGCCTATTCCGATATGCTCTATCTGTAACGTGGACCGAGTGCAAAAATTATAAATTTTATAAAACTTTTTAAGAAATGTCATATAACTGCAACCTTACATAAATTGACATAAATTTACATAAACTTTATGGTGAGTGATAGACAATAATCGGATCAAATAGTTATCAAATATAACCATAAATTTTAATATTGCATAATACGATAAATACTCGCTGCAAGTGCCTGCAAGTACTTGCAAAGTGCAACGTATAAATGTGCAGGTTTCTAAAATTTCTACGAAATGCGCAAAATGTAAAATTTTTCGAGCTTTAAAGCGAGACACCGAAGACATTATTCGGTCTTTCAACGCAAGCGGAATTGTCATGTAATTTATATAAAAATCTTCTTTATAAAGATGTTTGTATTATATTCTACTCTTGGGTGAGTTGTTATTAAGTTCGTGTCTTTTGTGTAGACACGTGTATGATAAAATTTATACGATACAAATTATATATTGTTAAAAAATTATGGAATATCACTGAAATAATAAATTAGGATTTTCAAAGAGAAATTACTCGCTCTTTTCCCGTTCAATACGAATATCCAGGTAAACATTATCATCTTTTGGACATATTAGACCGAGAGCCAGTGACAAAAAACATGCGTGATCGGCATCACGACGAAACTTTTTGGGACGATAGCCGGTGTCATGTGGAACACGAAAACGCAAATATGGCGGCCTGGAGGTGTCGCCTTTGCGCAGCGTAAATTATTTGTTTGTGTTAAAAAAAAACTGTGCTTTTGGGGAATGGGCACCAATCTGATTCTTGTTTTATCTTGTTTATTTGTGAGCAAAAGTACGCGGGCCGTATGCGTCATTTATCAATAAAAGTTCGTTTCATTTAATCCCGCGAGCATGGATATGTATATGAGATCGTCGTCGCCAGGATCTGAAAACAACCGAAAAACACGGATTAGTCGCGGGTGATTTGAAGAATTCATTCGGAAGATGTCACGAAATGACGAGAACTTAGCGTAGTGTAGAAAGGAAAAGACAAGTACTACGTTTACGCGAGCGTTACTTCTGTATTAACTTACGATAATTTAACCGTTTACGCGGAGTAAATTATCGTAAGTTACTACAAAATCCCGTTTACGCGAAGAAATTATCGAGCAATAAACTTGTTATACGTGCACATAAACTTGTAAGACGTCAAATACATACTGCACCTTTTCTTTCTCCTCCTCTTCTATCTCTCTTCTGCTCTTCTCCTTACTCTCCCGCCTTTCTTTCGTACTGACTGGGTTGGCGCGAGGTATCATAATATCATTACTGAATATATCCTCTGCAGTCTTCGTCTTCCTTCCTGTCAAATTCCTGCTTCACAATCTCTATTGCCTCCACAATCCGGTAGGTAGAATTAGATCCTGTATTTTCAGTCTCTTCAGTATCTGACTGCGATTGAGAGCTCATTGCATCCAACAACTCCGCTTAAGTAATACAGATAATGATTAGTTAACTCTCTTAAAAAATAAGTTATAAAATTTATTTAAATGTTTAATGTTTTTTCTACTAACAGTAAAAATAGAAAAGTTACAAATTTTAAGTAACATCAAAGGAAAGGGAGACGTAAAAAGAAGGAAGATAGGACAGATAAGTGATTTCGAAGTACAACAGATAGTAAAAGTGAATAAAAGAGAGAAGGAAAACATGTAAAATGTATATATGAAATGAAAAGAGAACATTTTTATCTTTTTCTAACTCTTAAAACTGGAAAAGAATAAAAAATAAGTTGAACCAATAATAAAATAACTTACGATAATTCCTTCGCGCGTAAATGGGATTGATCTCCTCGGCATCAGCTCCCTGCCGTCAATATATATTATATAGCCAGTTATCCCTGTGGTAACTTTTCTGACACCTCTTGCTGAAAACTCTTCAAGCCAAAAGGATCGATAGGCCGTGCTTTCGCAGTCTCTATGCGTACTGAACATTGAGATCAAGCCAGCTTTTGCCCTTTTGCTCTACGCGAGGTTTCTGTCCTCGCTGAGCTGGCCTTAGGATATATATATATATAAGCTGTGCAACATTATGTACGCGCGGCAGAAACACCTCCTGTGAACAGGTTCCTTGATCTCCTCGGTATCAGCTCTCTGCTGTCAACATATATATATTGTATAATCAGAATACTAGCAACGTGCACAACTTCATTTGAAGTTATAATTGGGTACAACATCCATCGCACGATACTTTTATAATTGCAAATCGGAAACGTACCTCGAGTCCAGCTCTTCTGCGATCAACGAAGTCGGGATCGAACGTGTCAGTCATCATACTTTCTGCCAAGCGTAGACCTTCTTTTCCTTCTTCCTTCTTTTCCGGCAGCGGTGGTAACACGATGTAGGGATACGAAATCTCCAGATAAGCACGAAGCAATTCAATTTAGTATATCGCCGGCACGATTACGACGGTGTTACTGCCGTTTCGCGTACGCGTGTATGCGCGCATTGTCGCACCTCGCACCTTACCACAGTATATAACTGTGACCTTACCTCGCGACAGCGTGCGGCTCGTGCAAACGTTAACGCGCAGCCGCAAGCCGCAATCGCGCGGCAGAAACGTCTCGTACGAACAGGCTCCTTGATCTCAGTATCAGCTCCCTGCCGTCCATATAAAAAATAATATAATAGGTTATAACCTGTATGTATAAACACACTCACGTAAACGTTGTATATAAACAGTAAATAAAATAAGTATAACAGTAATATATAGAATAAGATAATTATAGGATAATTACATAAAACAATTACCTTGTTGAATTAATCGTCGCGTCGCGTAATAAAAAGTCACACGGTCGCGGTCGGTCTCGCTCCGCACGTATTACCGTGTCTGATCGATCGAGATAGGTTAAGGGTCGACAGGAGTAACACTACCGACCTCTGTCGGGTTGCTTAGCTGTGTGCGAGTCCGTATTTTATTTATTATAAATTTTTTAAGAGCTATATATATATATATATATATATATATATATATATATATATATAATGGAAAATCCGGCTCTGTACCGCCTTGCGGCTGATCTTATACTGATTAAAACGAGCATAAGTTTAATGAGATTCGTTAATTAATTTGGCTAAAATTTGGGAAAACTAATATTTTTGCTTATGAAGGATAATGTGAATGTCCTGCTATCATGAAGTTTGCCAGCCACTCCAGTGAAGGCGTCAATAAATCTCTTCTTATCATCACAAATTCCTTGTAATACAAGACTCGTTTTGTCACGTCGATTAGCGTAAGTAAATCTTATTTTATACTTAGGAGTTCGAATGTTTATATATACGATCCATCAATATTATACATCCTAATACATTTGGAAAACCTGATATTTGAAAAAAAAAATAATTATTTATTATTTTAATTTATAACAATTCAATATTAATTAAAAGTAATTTTCTTTTATTTAAGTAACTTTTTATGTAACCTTTTTGAAAAACGATAAGCCAGCTCATCTTTTTCTTCGTCATTATTAAGAAACTTTATAACATCTTTCGCTATGCTTAAAAGATAATTCATAACCCTTGATAAAATCGTTTCGCAGGTTGAAATAGCTGTATCGAATCGATCTGCTACGTCTCGCATCGATGATTTGTTTCCTGCAAACCTATAAAATATATTATATCAATTTTTATACAATTATAACTATTAAAAAGAAACTGTTTTCTGCTGTACTAACCACAAAAAAGATAAAATATGCTTTTCAGCAGAAACTGCTGATCTACCACCATGCATTTCATTTTTTGGAAAGAAATCTGATTGCTGAAAACCATCTATTAATTGCTCACATGTTTCTGGACACATTCTGAAGTGCCTACAGAACTATGACAAATATAAAAATTATTATTATTCAGTATAAAAATGCTATTATATTACATTAAGTACATTAATTATATTTTAAAAAAGGGTATAGGTTCTCAATGTTTATATAAAAAGATATAACACTTACGGTGTCATTATCCATTTTTTTCACACATTCTACATAATTTACAGTTTTTGGAATTATTCTTCTAGTTCGAAGAGTTGTAATTATTTCTTCTTCCTCGCTTGAACTAGAAGAAGATTCCAAAAATGTCTCCAAAATATTAAAGAGAGCCAAATCCGAATTGCTCATTATGAATTTTTGTTCGTTATTATTCAAAAGAATGCCCTACTGCTTGCATGCATCCAGTGCACTGAACTGGCACCGTCAAAAATATTTCGTGCCACGTGCGCACTCAAGTGCGCACTATGCGAGTGTCGTGCGTTCAAACGAATACGCCGGCCCATGAATAATCGCGGCCTGGACAGCCGGATTAGTTTGAAAGAGCCGCGCCAAGGCGGATGAAATTCGAGCGGCGCCACAGCAGAGAAACGGTGCTAGAGGCGGGGAGGAGCGCTAGGATCGGCGGAAACACTACCGGCACGTTGCTGCGCAGGCGCGGGGAACCGGCGCGATCCGGGCAGGCGGGGCGCGGGGCAGGCCACGCCACGCCACACGCCACCGTCTCCTCAGTGTCCTCCTGAGTCCTCCTCAACTCCTCACTGTCCCGCCGCCGCCACCGCCGGACCGAGTGAGAAGGACACCTGGCTGGGAATTGCCGATCCGGACCTCCGGCGAGAGACATTGTTTGTAAGGTCACCACTCTGGCGTCCCCGCGGTATGAAGGATTCGTTCGAGGCGACGGCCCCGCTCGCGTAGTAAGTTACCTCTTGCGATACCTTCGGACTGCCTCTTGCAATATATTATAGATAGGGAGAAAGAGCGTCTATTGTACCAGGCGCTCTGCCTAGTGCCTGGTCGAAGGCGGGATCGGAATTCTCAAAGGGTCCCCGCCGAGAGCGAATCCTCACGTAAGTAAGATTCACCTGAGCCCTCCCCGAGAGCGCCGTCACGGCCGACAGTCACGCGTCGTATTTGTGTAATCGTGAGTGAATTGTCGCGGATTCGTATGGGAGTCATGTTGTGTATTTCGTATGGTATGCCCGATAATTTCGTGTCGCGGATGTTGTGTAACTAGGCTATTGCGTTCTGTAGAATACCCTGGGGAAAAGACCGTCGAGCCGTGGAATTGGCGCGGGGCCGTGGAATCACCGGGTTTCGTGGAGCGAGTAAAACGGAAAATTTCGGGATTCGCACGGCAAGCCTCGGAATGCGGAATCGTCCGCGATTCATGGCGAGGCCAACCGCCTAGAGTTGGGTATAATGTGCGGCGAGGACGCTCGTCTGAAATGTAAACGCTCGTTTGCGTATCGTTAAGTCGGCGTGTTATTTAGATTTGTGAGTATTGCGTGAATGACGTCGTTGCGTGAGTCTTTTGTGAGTATTGGTGAGTATTTCGTGAATATTCGTGAGTATTTCGTGGGTTAAGTCGTTGCGTGAGTATGTGTGAGTATTATGAGTACGCGTGTATGTAAGTCGTTGTGTGAATGTTCGGATTCGTGAATTCCTCAAACATAGTATTCTGTCTTTCTTATCGCCGAGTCGAAAATTAGCCTATTATCTTATTTTTGATTATTCTGTCTCTCTTACCGCCGATTCGAAGATTATTTTATTCACTTTATTTCTGACTTCAAAGATGTTTTTCAATCTCTGACCACACTTCTGTCTCTGATTTCACCTATGCTATATCAATGACTATATTTCTTTCTTTGATTTCAAATATATGTTACTCCATTTCTGTTAAGTTGTGTCTGCTTAATTGTGTCACGCCTCCTCTACAAATCTCCACGAAAAAGAAGCTACACCCTGAGGTATCGTAGGAGATATCGCGCTGTATCGAGTAGAGTACGGTGGTGCGATCCGTCGCACCTTGCGCCCAATTATTTTGTGTCTCAGCAACTTTGCGTCAATCCACGATAGCCCTTCTCCGGATAGCGAGACCGGGGAAAAAAGCGTCGCATTGTTTATACATATAAATAGGTATGGGATATCTAAAAAAAAATATACATATAAGTTGAAAGTGGACATAAAAGAAGTAAAAATGACTCCTGTCTATTTACTTTTTACTCTGTGTGTGTGCGTGTGTGATTTCGTCAATTTTTTAAATAGAATAAATTTATATAATTGTTGTTTAATAAGTGATTTATAAAATCTAAAAAATTATAAAAAAAATCTACTTATATCGATAGACAGAATCATTAACTACATCTCTCACGGCGGCTTATAATCCGGTTTAAGAACTATGGCTACGGTCAACGTGACGCTTCAAAGCATTTGTAGCATTACGTTGACTATAGCCTATGCCGTATACTATCTGATCCAAATTTTTTCTTTTTTTTATCATGATCATTTATAATGATCATTTAGGTATGAGCCTTTTTGATGCTTAAACAATTCAGCGTAAATGTCGTTTACTCGACCTAACTGGCCAAATTTATTTAAAAACGCTACGTTTCGACCGTGATTTCGGTCCTTTTCAAGCGTATGGATACAAATTATTTATTAGTTCAACAAACACGAGTGAAGATGATAAAGATAACGAAGATGTAGAACTAGAAGAACCTATTGATGAAATACATGACATTCATGAAGATGATGAAACGTAATTTTTTTAAATGATGAAGATAAAGATTAAATGAAAAAAAAATTTTTTAAATTGAAAAAATTAAAAAACGTAATTTTTTTACATTTGACATGGATTAGGCCTACTGGGGACACCATGTAAAAAAACGCGCCTTGTATTTTACCTCAAAGGTGGTGCGGAAATAGATACAACGCTCGACGTACACATACGTTACTATGTATTTCGCAAACGGTTCATCGTACGTGAAAAATGAATAGAACCATTTTTGTAGAGAATTTTATGATCTTTCTTTTTTGTAACCACCTTAATTTACCTCCGAGCCATACAAAACGAGATTTTCACAAAAAACTGATTTTTGTGACCTTTGACCTTGAATAACTTTTTTAGCACACCCGGTATTGTTCTCGATTTTTAATATGTTATTTAAAACAACGAAATAAAGCGATTAAAAAAAAATAGTGGTTACTAATTTTTTTGCACAGAAAACTTAAAATGACTGGACTAATAGTTCCGTTACGTACGTAAATTACACAAATTTTCAGTACTGGCATCAGTGAATGTCGGAAGGTAGTTCAAGTATCTCTTTAAAAAACCATCTTCTCTTCGCGCCTGACATGATGATTTCATCTGTTATTTATTGTCTCATCTATCTAAGATACGATTTATTTGTACACGTGTATGCGTGCTTGTAGATGGAAATTAATGTTACGTCACGCATATCCATTTGATTTTTTATCTTGAGCGTGTTACATGCAAATTTATTATCGGTTATGGTTAATTCATTGATAAATTAATTATCGAAATTGAATACGAAACGTTTCTCGGCGATATCTATGTATGTACATATTTTAGATATGTTTCTGCGAGTGCTGACGTTGACGAAAAAAAAAACAAAGGAGAGCGAAAACAGTGAAAGAAAGCATTCCTTCACGCAGCGCTCCAAAGTAGTCCAAAGACTGAAACTTTTTAGGAATAAAGAGAAAGAAACATTGACATATGTCATATGTCTTCGAGTTCTGCTTTTGATTTTCAAAAGATCCGATGGATCTAAAAAAGGGAGAGAGAAAGAGAATGTTGCAAGCATATCGCAGTAATGTTTTCTTTCAATTAAAAACAATTATTTTTAACTTTTGTGACCTTAAAAAATATCGAGGCAGAGAGAAATAAAAAATATTATTGCCAGCTAATTATCTCGTTATTTCAGTTATCATTAACTGTTACTACGTTTACGCGAGCGTTACTTCTGTAGTAAGTTACGATATATCACTCGTTTACGCGGAGTAAATTATCGCAAGTTACTTACAAAATCCCGTTTACGCAAAGGAATTATCGTAAGTTACTACAGAAGTAAAGCTCGCGTAAACGTAGTATGTTTCTCTAAAATAATAACACAGTGAATAATTGTATAATTATTGGTTTCAATGCAAATTTTAGCTCTTTGACATTCACAATAAGGCTCTTTGCCTTTTGTACGCGTAAAAATTCAGGAAACTGAAAAAAATAAATGTGACTGATAAGAAATTATGTAAATGCGTTTGTAATAACAATTTCCGATAATGCCTTTCTGTTTGCAGAATTATTTCGCTTAGATAAGAGTAATTAAGTATGGATTTATTCGTAATCATCAGCATGCTATTTATAGTCTACTATTCCGTCTATCTCATTCTACCGTCCTTATTAGACTGCGATATATTGCTTGCTTTTAAGGAAAAGTACGGCAAACCCATATGTAAGTACATCTACTTTTGCACACACTTAAAGAATAACTTAAAGAATATTTATCTTTAATAGAATATGTAGTACACATATCAGTATAACTTAAAGAGTATCTCTAATAGAATATTAATAGTTTCAAATAAATAATGCTATGAGAATTCTCTTCAGTAATGCATGAAAGTTTATCAATACGTAATTAAACATGAAACTAATATCAAACAATGTTATCTCTACTCAAAAAAAGAATTATCAAAATGCAAACAACTGCAAAGATAATATAGTCGGACGTTAGTTTTGTTTGCTTACTAATAAATTTTCGCGCGTCACTAAGCTAAATAGAATCCTTATATCATTATTTATTCAATAATTCTAACTATAATGAAAAATGTGTAATAAATATCAAATTATATAATTAATATAATAAAGATTATATATAATTCAAGTTATATTATTATACAATTTGTATTTATTGTATATTTTTCATTATATAAGTAGAACGTTCTTTCGAAATCTATCGTAAATTATAAACCGAACGAATTTATCGAGTGAATAAATAATAAACAAATCGAACAATTTCGCTTACGTTGCATATACTTTCAGCTTCATTGAAAGGCAAAACAGTATGGATAACGGGTGCGTCTGCGGGTATCGGAGAAAATCTAGCTTACGTCTTGGCCAAAGCGGGCTGCAAATTAATTCTGTCCGCTCGGAGAGCCGCTGAATTAGAAAGGGTGAAGAAAACATGTTTGAAAGGTATAATCGATATTCTTCGTAAACTTTCTATAAAAGATTCACCGCGCTATAACGTTGTAACGATCCTTGTCGATTATTTTAATTGACGCAAAATATCCTTCGACGATCCGAAATGTGTGGAATCAACTTGCTATTGTTGCGAGCGACATTCTCCCCTAATAATTTAAGTCAGATCGAAGAATAATCTTATAGAATACGATTTACATTCATTATTGATTTTTCTTGATAAATAATAAATTCCCCTTCAGAGAACAAGTGCTTGACCGACGACGATGTGGAAGTCTATCCTATGGACATACTCGATTTGGACTCGCACGAGAAAGCGTTCCAGCATGTGATTAACAAATTTGGAAAGGTATTCTATAAGCATCCCACATTTTTTTTGCGCCGATAAAAATCGATATACCTACATATAGGCTCGTATTCTCTTATCGATAAAAGTGAACTGAGAATACGGACCATAAGTCTGTAGAAAGCCTGTTGAATGCTTTTCATTGCGTGCCTCTGTATATTTATCACCTCTATTATTAATTACTATGGCCTTGTCACGTGTCTTTCTACGTTTCAGTTGGATATACTCGTCAACAATGCCGGCCGTAGTCAAAGAGCGAGATGGGAAAACATTGAGATAGCGGTCGATAAAGAAATGTTCAACCTGAATGTATTTTCCGTCGTGTCCTTGAGTAGATTAGCAGTTAAACACTTTCTAAAAATAGGCGGGGGTCATATTATTAATACCTCGAGTTTGGCCGGAATTTTACCGGTTCCGATGTCAGCGACCTACTGCGGCACTAAACATGCCTTACATGTAAAAATCTTCAAATTGTATAATTTCGTAAAATTTGTTGAATATAACACCACAACTTCGCGAAACTTGCTGTCGCATATGTGTCAGAGATACTATGTTTTATGTACTTTTTTTAAACAGGGCTATTTCAAACCGATGTTTATGGAATACCCCGATAAGCATATCCACGTAACAATGGTTTGTCCGGGTCCAGTGCAGACAGAGTTTCTGCCCGAGAGTTTTACGGAGAAATCTGGCGAGGTACGTATCGTAAAAATCTTTGTTTGTAAATCGCTACGGAATATATGATATGTGAGACATGAAAATTGTTACTGACGTAACTGTAATAATTGTACAGAAAGTTGAAGTGTGTAAAACTTCGTTTCACATCTTTCTAAAACTATTTCAATGAAAATTTGTTCCAAATAAATAATTGACATTAAATAATTGTGGCCTGTTCAAAAATTTTCTCATCGACGCTTCAGCACTTCAAGATAATACTACTGCTGCTTATGAAACTCATAATTAGTCATGAAAATCGCAGAATACACGCAACAAACTCGTAAACAAAGCGATGCAGCATGATAATTATAATCACAATAGAAAGACGCTGTAAGCGGGAGAAATTACTTGCTAAGGTCGCTGCCAGGCAACATCGCTTATCGCACATCGGTGTGCCATTGCATTGACGCGCTATTATAAAAGTTCGGAAAATTTTTGAACAGACCACGTACATGTGATACATACACGTGTATGCTGATTGCTGACTGTACGATTATGATTTTTAAGAAATATGGCGTAAAGACGGATACATCTAAAAGCAAAGTCAGCGCGGAACGTTGTGCAACTTTAATGGGCGTCGCGATTGCGAATAAACTGGACGAAGTATGGATCTGCACGGCGTCGACATTACGAATCACATACATGTCCTATTGTTTCCCTTATTTCACGAAATGGTATATGTCTTTTACATAACGTAAAACTCTATATAGATTAAATAGACCAAAAGATTCGTTTATTCTTTCTTTCTTATAGAACTCTCAGATCCACCTTCGATAATCTATAAACCGCGATAGAATTCGGGGTAGAATTGTTCGTCATTTTATGGAAAACACAAGAACTTGAATGTATATGCATATCAGTATTTATAAAATTGGATTCTGTTGGAAATTGCAAACTAAAATGGTCTTTACACACGAGATAGTAAAATCGAAAAAAGAAAACAAACGAATCTTTTGCTCAATCCTAATATTATCGCATTATTCTAATTGAGTTGCTTTCTTTTACAAAGGTTGATAAAGAATTTAGGTACGAAATACCTGCTGAAATTACGAGATGCTAATGCTGCCAAGGATTAATCATGTTGTCGTCAGTGGATATTCTAGTGACAATAACTATTTTTGCATTATGTTTTGTATTACTAAACTGTTCTTCACTTCTATGAAGTTACGCAAAAAGACTTTTATAAGATTTGTATATACATTTCTCATTAAATATTTCTCCATGATCTTATAAATTGATTTTTTTTATCATTTTATTACTCACGGTTCTGCTCTTCGATCAAGGAAAAGAGTGTATTTCATCTGCTATATTTTTTACGTGTACATTTATACATATTTGTTTATCCACGAATTATTTATCAGATTTACGTTGATTCCTCATATTGCGTCAGCCGTTCTCTAGCCCTTTTCCCTCTCAGAATAGCTTCTTTGAATAATGAACAATAGAGCTTGACGGCAGACGGAGAATCGTCGTTTCCGGGCACGGGATATGTTATAAGATTCGGATTGCAGTTAGTGTCGACTATGCCGACACTGGGTATGCACATCTTCGCCGCGTGTCTCACCGCAGTGTGCTCGGACATGACGGTGTCGAGAGTACTAAGAAAGATGCACAGATCCGGCAATCGCGTCGTTGCCTTGAACTGATTTCTCGAATTGGGGAACAGTCCGTGTCGCCAGAATCTCGTCTGCGAAAATTCCTTGCATTCCTTAGCCGTCTTGTCCACTAAATGCGTGACCTGAGGATTGCGCGAGATGAACAGGATAATGCCGCCCCTGAAGGCGATATGGGCAGTGAAGTTCAACGCCTGTCTCAACAATTCAGCGGTTTGGTCTAAATCGATTATCAGGTGTCCCAGTCTGGAACCGAATACGAATGTCTCCATGTGTTCGTTCAACGCGGTCTCCTTGTGGCCGAAGTGCACTCTCGCGTCGTACAGATCCTTCACGGTGAACAGCTTGTGCACTTGGAAGAAGTCTGGATGTGTCAGCGGATCTAACGTCGTGACCTCTGAGGCATCAGATAGATCTAAGTGTAACGAGGAATATTGCGTTATAAAAATGATATTAACATTTATATCTCCTGTAATTGTAAAGGATGAAAGATTGTACAGAAATGAGGAATAAAGTATTCGAGATAAATTTAGATACATATAGATATACAGATATTTACCGGATTTCTCCGTACTCGGTTGAGTCTGAGTCGATAGCTGACATCGTTGTAGATAGGCATTACGGATGACAGGTCGCAAACATCGCCACTCTCTCGAGACTGTAAACGGAAACATGTTGCTAAATACATCACTGTAGGAATGGTATTGTTCTCGCGTATAGAATAGAGTAAAATTATAGTCACAGTTGGATGAGAGTATTCGCCTCGCGAATATGGACATTGTGTACGTCGACGCTATTTTCGTTCCTTCACCTATATACTTTAATTCAACGTTTTAATTCAACACTAGATAAAAATAACGACAATTATATTGACAAATAAGTCGGCAGAGGTTATGTATCTTACTAATGAATGGAAAGTGGAGTACAAAGAGGGGAACTTAAGACGAGGAAAAAAAAAATATATATATATATGTTATATTCAAGATAATTACGAATTATTATATTTATAATTTTTTTTTTCTAATATATAATTATCATGTAATTGTCGTTTTATTATATTAGAACAAATTCTTTTGTTAATCGCGATAATTTATATTATTTGACATTTATATCGATCGCGAAAAATCGGCGGAGCTAATGCCCGGTGTCCACGATGCAAGAACTTGGTCCAAGTTTCGGTTTAAGCCAATCAACTTGCAGCTCTTACAGAAAAGCAGCAGTTTCATTACCCTCAACTCGCGGAAACGCGGAATCCTAGAATGTTACCATTCTGTTTCGCGCTTCCGCGTTTCCGCGCTCCATGTAATGGCACCCTGAGCGTCGAGCGTCAGCATGAAAAGGCACCTTTACCGTCGCCGTTGGCGGCACTGGCTGCCAGCTGCCAGTTCTCAGCAGCAGGGGGACCTCTCGACAAATATCTTCGCGGCCGCGGCGCACGTCGACGTCGTCGACGCATACGTCTTCGCGATCCCAACCGGACGGACGATCTGCGTGTCGTTGATCCGTTTGGGTACGGCCGACCGGGACGGTGGATCTCGCGAAAGGTACGTCCCAACCGTGCGTGTTCCGCGCCGCCTCCGTCGCGTGCGTCCCTCGTCATCGTCGCGGCTTTCCCGTTTCCGGACACTTCCATATCCGGAATTCCGCGGGGGAGAGTTTTCCCGTTCGCCAGTGCGTCAAGTGCGTTCTCATTCGCGCGCTCGTTGTACATGCGTGCCTCATGGCCGCGTACGTGTGCTTGTACATACATGCTTGCGCGCGCGTGAGCGCAATACATGCATACGTATGTATGTACATACGCGCACGAAAACGCCAGAAATAATTTCTCCGTTTCTGTCTGTTATACTAATAGATCCGTTTGCCTAGTTGCACCCCGTCTGCACTCCGTATTCCTGGTTCTTTTCTCTCACCAACGCGCGAAGATATACGTAAGTTTGTCGTATATCGCCGGGCGTACGAGGTGCCGGAAAGTGTAGCCGGAACCGTCGGCTTTTAATGTTTAATGTTGTTGTCCGTCTCTATCTCCCCTCCTTCCGACTTCTCCCGCTCGGCGATGTCACCCCCTTTCCCTATTCTTTCGCATCTTTATTGTCTCTTCCCTCCCTCCGCCCCCCCACCCTCACAACAGTTTCTCTCGCGGAAAAATATTTACAAGAAATGCCTGCCCCCGCAAATCAACCTGCTTATATATTTTGCGTCTTCCTCTTTCTCCCTCCCTCCCTCCGGGGAGAATTGCTAGAACGCAAAACGTGGGGTACTCCTTGAATATCGTATTACTTACTCGTGCACTAAGTTTATGTGATTAGATTTGAGTTCGGCGAATTTAATGACGAGTGTATACATATATACATATATGTATACATATATGGACATTGTACTACTTATATAGATTACATAAATTATGCAGGTATGAATTATTTATACAGTAATTTTTTTAATCAAGCTTATTAATTATTCATATCAATGTAATCATGATTAACAATGAGCAAATTGTTCACAGCGTGCCAGCGGATTGGCAGCAGATTCGATCGGAAATTGCTTGCAAATCGGCATCAATTACGCCCGGATTAAGCTCCGTGTTTCGCCGGCGGAGCTTGCCGTTATAACTTGATGAAATTGCTAATAAATCGGGCATCAATCTCGTGTAAGCATCACGTTTTGCCGGCGGAGCCTGCCGTCATAACTTAAAGCCTTGTGTCCACAATACTAGAATCGCTCCGAGATCTTGGATGGAGAAATGGGAGAAAAAAATCATCATATTTAAACCAATTCGGCAATTGGCTAATTGGCGATTGGTTAATTCTGTCTCTGTCCAAAATCTCGGAGCGATTTCTAACGTGGACACAGGGCTTAACGGCAGATTGACGGCAGAGATCGAACAGCATCCATCGGAATCTCCAGATTCTGTCGCCAATCTACGTCAAATTGTGTAGAAAGTATGTCAAAATCTGCTTGATCTTCGCCATCGTACTTTGTTGCGGGTTTACGCATGAAATATAATAATCTACATCTACATGTATACAATGTAAATTTATGTTTTATGTGTCATATAAACAATTAGTAATCTATTCATTAAAAACATTCAGATTTTGTTTGCATTTTTATTTTTAGTTACTATTATTCAGTTTGGGCACAATTTTTAGAACTATAAAAAATTAATAACAATGGTTTTAAAAAGATATTGAGTTTATACTTATAGAAAAAAAATAAACATTGTGCATATTCCATGATAAAAAACTATTGCTCAACATAAATAATAATGTTTTTATATTAGCATCATATATCTTTCATTTCAGTACAGTTAATAAATAAATTATAACTGAAGTGCATCTTTAATCTAATCTAATTTAAAATTATTTTTGTAGGACTGCAAAAATACAGTTTAAAGAAATCAATCATTCAGTTCACAATAATTTACATTAGTTATATTGTCTACATGGAAAAAGTTCGTGTATACATAATGTAAGCAATACGTAAAGTAGTCGTAAACAATCCATACGGACTGCTTTGTTGACAAACTTCGTTAAATTTCTGTCAGCATTCTGTCGACATTGTATACATGTTAAATCCCATATTAAATCTGTAATTTTTTTGTCGACTTTTATAGCAGACACTCTGCATAACCCTGTTGTCGATAGACTTAGCTGTCCGAGATTATATGTTATTTCTCGCAATTATACATATATGGATGTATTATTTCCTAATAGAGGCGCGAAAGATTTGGTTTCGAATTTTTATAGCTCGATTAGCGCGGCAAACGCGCCCGTTGCACGTGTGTCGCGCCGACGAATGTGTATTTTTGGAGGACGAGGGTGGCAAGGGCGAAGAATCCGGGATTCCACCACCGCTCCACCACGCCGCCGGCTCTCTGTTTTGCTCCGCGATTCGTCCTCTCCCTACGCGACGACGTGGACGCCGCAAATTAAATTATTTCTGTCGCCGCGACGACTTGGGCGAGATAATAACGACTCACCGTCGTCTTTTGCGTTTCGAAAGACTTTTACCTTGCGAAAGAGTCCGATTTTGGAGTATTATATTGCTTAATTTGCGCCGGGAGAAATGAGTTTATTGAAAGGCGGTGATGAAACCTTGGCCTCCTCGGAACGAAACTTTCATTCAGTCTACGATACTTTCTCTTTATAACAAGCGGTTCTACGTCAAACGATTGACGCTAGTATATCAAGTACACAAGTACAATATATTTTTACTAACAATGTATCAAATGATACCAATTAATGTATACGTACACCGGGCAATTTAAATCGTAAAAATTATAATATGAAAATTATAATTTTGAATATAAATATTGAGCGTTCAAGTTTCCTTTTATGTAATGTCTTTGTTGCAGGATCACAATGGCTACCGCACAATTGAACAGAGCCAGGAGCGTAAAGAAGCTCGAAAAACCACGGCCGCTTAAGCTTAACCAGCGCAACTCGACCGTCGATGGGCGGATCACGACTGGTAAATCTTTTTGTATTTATTCTCGTTTTGACAAAACTTACGATCTCTTGCGACGGCAGTCTTTTATAAAGATATAATCATTTTCTTGTAAATTGAATATGTTCATAAGCTGCGTTTATTCTTTCCCAAATTAGATCGATGACAATTCTTTTTGTAAACCCTTTTTTTTTCTTTTGACTTTTCAGTAGAGGATATAGTGTCCCTAATCGACAATGTTGCAATGCAACTGACCAACGGCTTCCATGACCGAACGCTGCAAATGAATGTGATTTCTATGTGTAGTCACCTGAAACTGTATGCCAACCAGTTAGAAGCTATTTACAAAGGTAAATAATTCTTTCTTGTACATAAAACGTAACTTGAAAGCCAGCTCAGTAGTTTACATGAAGAGTAATTCTTTCATGTTTTTCGATGATAGATTTCATTCCACATGCTTTTAAATAAAGGATGATTTTTGTGAATAATTTTTTAGATCAGCTGGACCGGGCTTTTGTGGCGATCAGAAATGGGAGCCAGGACGACAGATTAGATCTGACGACCAGGGTTCATCTGCTGGAACTTATCGAGCTACGAGCGAAACAATGGCGTCACACCGATTCGATGGACGTATATTACATGCAGAAGTTGTCGCATCTAGACAATGTAGGTAACCCTAAAAACTTACTCGTATTTTCTTTACATTTACGTAACTTTTCGAAATTATATTTGAGACATGCAAGCCAGATACAAGAGTAATAATTATACTTGGTGAGAGTAAAAGCTTGCAATTAAAATTTTTTGGATATTATTTAAACAGCTTTCATTCTTAGCGTTTCAATATATAATCTTAAAATATTTACAAAAAAATCTTATTGAACTTTTTTATTTAACATTGAATAAAATAATGCTGTTTCTTTCTAGCTGACCGAAGCGGTACCCGATACACCTACGAACTTGTCGTCCCCGTTATTGACAATGACTTCACCCACCTCGGCACCGATCTTGGGGCCCGGGGAAGTGATCAAGAATAGCGGAAAGTTCGCCAAGCCTACACGCATACCGGGGAAAAACTATTGCAAAGACGAGGTTGTCATTCGCAACAGCGACTCGGGAAAAGGTAATTTAATTGCTTTTATTCTCGTTGTACGAAGTTTCCATTATTAATTGAGCAGGTTCGATTCTTATGGATCAAAATGTATAACCCATGTAATGTTTTTATTACGTTATTTGCAAGTTGTTTACAGTAATTTTAGTAACGTCGCGATACGATAGATAGGGATTGTTTGTGAGATGAAGATGACCTGATTTTTACGTAAAACGAAACCAATCGGTTGTATTAGACCTTTAATCAACCGACTTTGATTTCCCGATTATGTTGGCCCGATTATGTTTTTATTGTTAAATAATTCGTACGAAAATACAGTGATGGGAATAAAAGGGCGGCGGGTTCACATGATTGAAGAGCTCAGCCAGACGATCATCTCCTTCCAGCGAGGTAAAAAGCAAATGAATGATCTGCCAATGGCTTGTCATAGCATTTTGTGCTCATTGCATCGCAAGAACAGTATTAATCGGTCGAACGAGGCTCTCTCTTGTTCCACAAAAACACCTAATCCTCTCTTACATTATCAAGTTTGACGCGGCAAATTTATATTGACTATTGTTCAAATATCATACGTATGTAAAAAAAATATTCATATCTGTGATAAAAAATGGCAGCCAATATTTTTTATCCGGTCACTCTTAGTTTGCATGACAAAGCTATTATCTAACCAGCGTGATTAGGCCACTATTAAGTTTAGTGTTTTAGTTTTGCAACTTGATCTACTAATCGAGAAAATGCAAAGCACATCAGCTTTCTTTCACGTGATGACACAAATCGACATGTGTTACACTTCGCAAGGATTAAGTTGATAAAAACATTCTTTTTCCTTGTTTCCTTTTTTGTTCTGTTAAAATTATATGAGATGAAATAGTCATTTTTCTCTCGATCAACCTAATGCGTACAATTTATATCAACCATTGTGGAATGCATCTCTACAGCCCGATGAGTGAAACATACGAATGTAGTGCGTTACGTTCGCAGCTTTAAGAGCCGAATAAAGATATTATATTGTATTACCAGTTTATTAACGCCCAGTCGACGAATCGATCATATATCGCGGGTCCCACGTGGATAGAAAGGTTGGCATTTCATTAATACTTTGACGTTTTCGTTAATATCGCATAACATGTGAGACGTCTGTTTTACATTTGAATGTGATTTTACATACATATATCTAAATATTTTTTAAAATACGTTGTATATTGTACTTACCTTGCTTTGGCGATATTTTAACAAGTATTTAATATCACATCTTGTTTAACACATTAACCGTGCCATTGGACTTGTGTTAAAAGATGTTATGTTAACGGCAACTACCATATGATTTTTTTCAATGAATATCAATATTGACAAAACTGCACCACTGATACTGAGTATCTTGGTTTGTAGTGAACCCTGGAGCTAAAGAACGACTTGTCCAAATCACGGGAACGTCCGAGGACAAGATTCAGTATGTCTAAATAATATATTTACAATAAAGTAGAAGTTTATTACTAATAGAAGTTTAATAATAAATGTATTCCATGCCTAAGATCTACTTAATAACGGCACATTTAGCGAGTTGTTATTAATAACAGCGTTTAACGTTCTTAGTTATGCGAAGGATTTAATCAAAGATACGATACAACGAAATGCATCGCCAGTGAGACTGGAGCAGAGCTCCGGCGGCGAAAAAGGAGCAATGGGCGGCTCCAGCTCCTCGCTCAACAGCAGCGCGTCGGACGAGAGCAATCGTCTGCAACAGAGTCAGCAACACAACTCTCGTCTACGTTCGTCCCTCCTGCACAGTCTCTCCACCAACGACGCCAGCATAGGCGAATACAAGTACACCGTCACCGTTGGTAACCAGTCCCTCAAAATTACGGGCTGCAATCTCGACCTCGTCAGGGTAATAATAAAATCGTACACGTTGTTGTATGATTTATATAATTTTATTAAACTGGAGATTAAGTTCAGGTGTTAACATCTAAATAAACTGCAGTATTTAATTAAATTTAAATGCTGATAAATTAAAGATTAAATTTATATTAATCAGCATATAATTCTATTAATTCCATTTATATTCTTTTTATTTTATGTATTCTGTCTGCTTTAATGCTGGTCTACAACCTTGCTTTAAAGAGTATTTAAGCTCTAAGTCGTAAAAAATTGACTAATCACAATCGAGTATTCGCCTCACATTCCATTGTGATTGGTCAATTTCTTACGGTTTAGAGCTTAAATATCCTATAAGGCAAGGTTGTAGACCAGCACTTATTCATGTATAATTTTTGTGAACTGGATAATCTACAGACGGCAAAACTGGTACTGGACGAACACTTTTTGGGCGACCCTGAGAACTTTACCAGCGGGATAGAGTACTTTAATTACGAGGACGAACCCAACTTCACCATAACTACCACATCCACCCCCATTGTTCCCCGTACGCCGTTGTCGCCATTGGACAATGTAAACGCTCCTGCTTCTCTAGGCCGAGAGTTAAGTGTGGATAGCGCCACGACCTCTTCGGAAAGCGAAGAAACTTACAAGCCTCGTCCGATCTCTGAAGAGCGAGGCTCGACTCAACAAGGTATTCAAATATAAAAACAAAATGTAATATTATATTTAACATTATAATCATAAGTGGGTAGTTTATGATTATAATGAAAAAAACTCAAGAAATTCTCGTTTTCGTGCAATTTACGTTGTTCTTAATTTTACTGAAATAAAATTTAGTCTAATCGGTTTTAAAATGTAAAACTGGTCAGTCTCAATACACAATAAAATAAATAAATTTTAATCAATGCCTTATGATTCCATCTTGTTTCTATTTATTTAGTTCCAGAAGCGAGAGAACTTACGTACGAGTTTCTGCTGCTGTGCGCGTCGGGCCCGTACGCGAAGCGGCCCCCCACCGATTGGGCGCGCATACAGAAGGAATGTCCCAATATAGTCCGTAAGGTACCGCTATGCGACAGAAACGCCAATCATATACCGTGCAAAACCTTCCGCGTTACTCTTCCCTGTAACGTCGCGGTTTAATATTCTTGTGTACAACACGCATCCATAATACTCACATATACATTAACGCCCCGCCGGGAGAGGAGTCCGCGTTTCCGAGGATGCGAGTTTGTTACGAGTGTGATTAATTGCGGTATTCCATAACCGCATGCATTCAGTAAGGGGAGGAACGGAAATGAGATCTGCTTCGTTTAATCATCGATCACAGTCAGGTCTCCGTATTCTCTCTCTCTCTTTCTCTCTCTCTCTCTCTCTCTCTCTCTCTCTCTCTCTCTCTCTCTCTCTCTCTCTCTCTCTCTCTTCCTCTCTCTCCTTCTCCCTCTCCCTCTCCCTCTCCCTCTTCCTCTTCCTCTCTCTCTCTCTCTCTCTCTCTCTCTCTCTCTCTCTCTCTCTCTCTCTCTCTCTCTCTTTCTCTCCACAAGAGAATATGCTTTTTACGAAGAAGATGAGACCAGGTTGTATTTAACGATTAATCGAAGAGAGAATTTAATGAAGATTATCATGAACGTGTGAATCTCAATTGTATCTCGCGTATTAAAAGACTTTAGAAGTTTCCTCGCGATATGCGTGACATTGTAATTAGAGATTAGATCTTTTGCAATAATAGGAGACGACAAATTTTTGAAAGTTACTCAAGACCAAAGAGATTGTGAGTTTCGTAGTATGTGATACACATATATTTTTTTTACATTGTTTACGCGTTTACAATTAGTTTCAAAAAGACTTTGCGCATTAAACCTGCGCGATTAATTGACTGAATGGATTTGTACAAATCATCATAGTCGCAAAATGTGATTAAAAAACATTTTGTGTTCACCCCTCGAAGGGCTATCTAAGACTCAATTGGCTTGTTGTGTGAAACAGTCATGGTATTCAGTATTTATTGCGTACAAAGTTTTATACTGTATTATTCTTTGTACCGAAATTTGAAAGTCTATGTTCCTACGTCTCGAATTTAGAGATATACACTAAGATATGTTTTTAAACTGTTTTTTTCTTATATCACTATATTATGTTGTTCATATAGTTAAAGAACTTTATTTTTTTTATATTTTTGTTTCTCTCTCTTTCTGAGGAGTTTAATACGAGATTGTTTTATTTGATCTTGTATACAAAGAAACTAATAAGACTAGACTAATAAAACTAGTGTTGTGTGTTAAACTCACATACCACGCTGTATTAATAAATGAGTATTGCAAAATCCGCTGAGTCTTGCTCTCTGCGCATTCTTCGTAAACAAGCGCAGTTTACATGACAGCTGGCATACTTGCTTAGACATGTGCTTGCAAAGTCTGCGAAAAAGAAAGGCGCGCGAGTCAGTTTACTAACATTTCAGAATACACGATATTTTCACTACATATACGTCAATTGCTAAAGTAGGAAGGCCTCGTGTAAAGTACGCTTGTGAACGTGTGTAGACTTACAATTACCGTCTGCATGTGTCCTCACGTGAGCAATTTAACACGGCTTTTCAACCGAATCGAAGCATGCTGCTTATAACAAGGTAAGGTAAGGGAATTTTATTGCTTTCTTACTTGTATCGCGAGACTCGCCCGGCAACTAATCTCTTTCTCTTGACAGGCATTCAGAAGTCCGATTCGCTGGTTCGAACCGGAGGCGTACAAAGCAAAGCTAGCAGCCGCTGGTCCCGTTGCGATATTGCCGATTAGCGAAGCGGAAACCGATCCCGAGTGAGGCCGGAGGTCAATTTGTCGCCTCCCTCCCGTTATCCTCTCCCACCTTAGTAACGAGAAATTTTCAGAGAACGACGTGTGTGTGCTGTAACGGTCTTGTCGGTCGTAATAAGATTAAGAAGAGGACAAGAAAAGATATTTTCCTCGAGAAGAAGGCGAAAAAGTTTCGTTGACGATATCTCGAAGAGAATATCAAAAGACGTCTTCGCCAAGCATTCACGGAGATGCACCTAAACGCGAATTGTCGGGCACGCGCTTCGTGCAATTGACATGCTAGTCATTAGAGTGAAAAAACGTTCGATTAAAAAAAAATTAGTACGAAAGAATTATCGTACATTGTTCGTCTTTTCGATCGATTACATGTTGTTTTCGAACCGCGCCGATATTGTACTGGCCGCAGGGGGAAGTGATCCGCGCAGTTCCTTGGGCTCAACGAACCTATGGCATTAACCCGAGTAAGACACCGCGGACATACATACACAATTATACATACGCGCATACGCATATACACATTTCCGAGTGTTACGAAATTCCGCCCCTTAAACTTACATTTACAACAAGATATTGGCCGTAACGTCACTAACAAGAGGCGGGTGCCATTAAACAAAGGAAGAAGAAGCCGATATTGTACGGCACGCACACGACTTGTGCAACATTCTGCCGCAGAAAATCTCGACAAACGCGCAAGAATGTTACGTTAGGTTATTAATGATAAGGGGAAAAGGAAAGAAACAAGATCAGAAAATTAAAAAGAAGAAGGCCAATAATCAAGGATTAATAGATGTTAAACCATATAATTGATTAACATATATAACAAATAACGGATAAAACCAAATAGTTATACCATTGGTGTTGCAAAACATTTAATTGTTCAAATCAATCGATTTCGAGCTTTTTAAAGCTTCCTTTAACTCTAAACAAATCCGTTGCTGTCTTTGCTTTGCCCAGTTGTAACGCCTCATTAACGCGATGACCTTCTTCCTCTTGGAATCAAGCAACGTGATCTACCAATTTTTTGACTTGTTTATCATGTAACTCCAGTAGAGAACCGACTTGACCGCCTGATTCATTCGGAAGAACTTCGAACGGTATGAATTTCTCCAGAGTGTCGCTCGTGGTAGTCGTGGTATGGATATGAAACATATCCATCAACTGCTTTTTCATGAATGGTCTCATCATATTCATAATGACATCCATTACCGGAGAAGAATTCATAAAATGAAAACCCTTCAATCTGACAGGCAATCCTTCTTGTAGATAGTAGAGCTATTTGGCGAATAAATCAGGCGGTCAAGCCGGTTCTCTACAGGAGTTATATGATAAACAAGTCAAAAAATTGGTAGATCACGTTGCTTGGTTCCAAGAGGAATAAAATCATCGCGTTAATGAGGCGCTACGACCGGGCAAGGCAAAGACAACAACGGATTTGTTTGGAATTGAAGGAAGCTTTAAAAAGCTCGAAATCGATTGATTAAATAATTAAATGTTTTGCAACACCAATGGTATAGCTATTTGGTTTTATCCGTTATTTGTATATATGTTAATTAATTATATGGTTTAACATCTATTAATGCTCGATCATTGAACTTTTTCTTTTTAATTTTTATATTTATACAAGCGTGGTTATTTCTTTTTATTTTTAAACAAGATCAGATTTGTTGAAACCGCACATTGAAAGACAGCTGTTAACTTTCGTACATGTAGTTCGATAGGATTAGTAGCGTTAGACTGAGGAATTAAGATTGTGCATTCGAGAGGAGAGGAGTTAACTTTTATAAGCGAGATTATTTATAACGATTTTTTGCTACTCGCCTAATCGGATCGAGAAGACGTTTCTCGCGGTCTCGACGGGAAAAAGATTGTGAAAGACTAATACGTTACGTTAGGAGAAAATAAAGTAGAGATCACACATTATAAGAATAAATCTCGCGCTTTTGTAAGTATTCGGAAATATAATATATTCGGAAGTTCGGTCCCAAAACCCGGTGGGGATTTCAATTCCGCCGTGTAACGCAGCGTCGTGATTTAGCATAGTCTAGTCTACCTATTTGAACGTAGGAATTACCATTTTTCTTTTTGGTATTTACTCTGCTGTGACGCAATAACCAAAAACTTTAAAGAACGGAGGAGAAAGAATTTAAATTTTTTTTTCGAGAGTTTATATATATATTATTTTATATACGCTAAACGGAAGCGTTCGTGTGCTACGTGCAGTATGTATTGTGAGGATCGTTCTGTAGCCGATAATTCTCTTTGTTTATTTTATTGTGTAATTAGCGTGAGAAAATGCCTCACTTTAATAAAACACGAGACAATCGCAGAATTATGCAAGGAAGATTGTTATCAGAAAGTACGGTTCCTTGCGTGTAAAATGTTATTTTATTTCCGTTATAACGGATTTAAGGCTTCTGTTAATGTCTCCTTAAAATGTCGGAACCGAGAAATCGCCGGGATTCTTCTCTTGGGAAGACAGAAGCCTCGATTCGGATATTACTTTGCAATTCAAAAATCGAAAAATTCGCAGCGGACAAGCTATTGTTACCGATACGTTTGTAACTCTGATGTTTATGAAACGAAAGATCTTGATACTGCCGAAAAGTCCAAAAATGTAGGCCAATTCTCCCTGCGATATTGTTAATATCTAATTAATTTGGCTACACGTGTTCACGAACAAGGAACGTGACTTCCTTCGCGCATAGTCAAACTTTACTACACAATGTCTAGGACACTTACGTTCATTTTTAAGTTTTTACACAATTTAATATTTATTTACACTACACGTCGGTTAAATTATATATATATATTTATATAATTTATATATAAATAAAATTTGTCATTTATATATAAATTTTATATACATATACATACATAATTGATTTCTATCTAACTAACTGCGCAGTAATGTAATAGTACTATAATGTATTATTGTACCTTGTCGTTTATAATAATAAATCATTAAAGTCAGAGACACATACGTTGGTAATTGTCTTTCTCTTTTCTTTACCCTCTCGGGTACGATGGAGGAACGTCTACGAAAACTGGATGTATAAAGTAATAAAGTCGACTGCGTCGATCCGGTACTAATCTTTTATTATTCCAATAATAATAATAATAATATATGTCGAAAAATGTGATCACTGAAACATACACATTATGTATCTCCCGCCGGCCTCGCAGGTTCAGAAAATTGTACTAAATACCAATTGCATATACACGCACGCGCGCACACACACACACACACACACACACACACACACACACACACACTCTCTCTCTCTCTCTCTCTCTCTCTCTCTCTCTCTCTCTCTCATACTCGAGTCTCCTTGTAAAAGTTAAAAATCTTAGCAGTGCTCGACGAAGGCCCACGCTCGCCGATTGCATTTTTTCCTCCTTTTTTTTCTTCTCCCTTTTCCTCTCATCACATATTCATTTACATTGCTATTATTCGTATTGCGAGTGATTGCGAGCGGCCTATCATGTAATTTTTTTTTTACTCGTGGAAACATACATATTATCGTATTATCAATATTTCGTAGTCCAGTCTAAAATCAATCTCGGCTATGATCTAGCTAGAGCGTATATATAACTGGTTCTTCCCTTCGCAATTATCAATATAATAATATCATTGTCCTGCTGTTGCGTGTGGTGGTGTAATGTGTGTGTGTGTGTATGTGTGAACAATGATGCACCTATTACATAATAAATAACAGCGTGATAACTGATAACGCTACTTCCACAGAAATTAGCGCGACATGTGGCGTAAACATAACGGGAGAGTAAAAACGAGAGATCTCTTCTGCTATCTTTTCCGTTCTAGCGTATCGTGAGATTAAAAAGTAATGTTAACAGCATTGGATCTAATTGGAAATAGATCTCGCCCTGAAATTTTTACTTAGAATTTTTCGCGTAACTTTTCAGAATTTTTATATAATTTTGTAACTTAGGACATTTTTCAGAAAGAAGAGAAAATCTACATCTCTTCTAGAATTCTAAAATATTTAAGATCTTTTTTTACAATTAAAAAAAACGAACTAAAATCTGAAAAAGTTTATTCTTATTATAAATCTTCATAAATTTAAAATGCGAAAAATTTTCAAAAAAAAATGGGATAAGAATTTGTTTCACCAGAGTGTAAATTTAACAACAGTATTAATCTTTAGACAGGTCTTTTTTTCTTAAACAACGGAAATTCGTTGTAGGAAAAACATGCATATTTAACATATAATCGAATATGCAAAATATGATATTAATTTCAAGACGTTGTAAGACGTCTTGCGCGAACCTCTAAAGTTTAATGAAAAACACTCGTTTTTATTAAAACAAGAGCACGACGATGTTCAGTTAACAGGATTAATTCGAATTAGACTGACGCTGTTAGTCTATTTGGTTTGTTCTTTTTAATTGAACTTCTTATACAGTTCATCTTTTCTCTTTTTCTCTCTAACGTGAAAAGAAAAAGAGAAAAGATAAACCGTGCAAGAAGTTCACCTAAAAAGACCAAGCCTATTATTTTTTTCCATTACACGAGAAAATAAACAAATGGTAGAGTCGCCGATATCGGAGATGTTTTTACCCCTTTCGATAATGAACACGCAAGAAACCCCGCGATCGCGAGTCCCCGGAATGTAATCCGGAGCGCCTTGAGAACCCACTTACGTATATATGTATGATGTATGCATATATATCTACGTTTGTGTGTATCTTATAATTAATTAGTAGTAATTATGCATATGATGCTCGCACGTAACATAGGTTCGTCGCGTTCCGACCGATAAATAGTCAACAGAGCGCGACTCGCGTTTCCTTGTTCCTCGTTCCCTAAGCGTTGATCGCTTAAATACGTATCCTCGACCGATCGAGAACAAGCGGCGTCTTGTCGTATGTACAAGCTAAACGAAACAATAACGATGACTTTTTTCTTTCTTTTTTTTTACAAAATAATCGCGACGAATCAACAGCGCGAGACGAATCCGAATTAAAGAGGCGAGGATAAAAATTAAAAATTAGTTTTAGCGCGAATTACAGACGATATTTTTAAGGCTGGTTTATAATAGCCGTAACCGTTAACCTAGGCCGGTGCCGTAAGAGTTGGAAGATAGGAAACTCGTACTACCGTTTATAATGGTTGGCAATAATCTGTTATTTTTGGCCGTAACCAAAAAGTTGACTCAACTTTATCTTTACCGGCCTACGGCCAGTGAAAGCAACGGAAAAGAAGTGAAATTGAGGGGAATCCATCAGAAAGTCAAAAGAAAGAATCACACATAACCTTAATTTTGACATACGTGATATAGGAGGTTGAAGGCATTGAGTTTCTTTCAGTCGAGAAAACACCTCCAAAAAAGAAAAAGATACGTGATACAATGATAAATGACGTGGATTTAATTTTCTGGGTCGAACAATTTCGGCATTTATACGACAAGAAAGAAAAAGATTACAAAGACAGAAATGTCGTAGAAAATTCTTGGCAATTTATTGGTAACAAATTGAAAGCATCAAGTGAGTATATTATAACATATTTGATAAATATTAATTATCATAGAAATACCAACATCAAAATTTTCCTATACTTGATGAAGTATTACAGTATTAAATAATTATAATTTTTATTTAGGTTCTGAATGTAGAGATCGTTGGATTGCCTTACAAAATCGATTTTCAAAAGAACGATGCAAATTAATACGATCAGGATCAGGAGCATCGGATCAGAAAGAATGGCCATTAATGAAAACTTTGGCATTTTTACACGAACATGTAAAACGACGAAAGACATTTGGTAACGTCGAGTCACCATGCAACGACACTGAGGATTCTACATGTTCTATGCCAAATGACTCCTCTGCCAAAGATCCTCAAAATTCGACTCAGAACTACAATGTTGATGAAGAAGTAACCTATGAAGATATTGAGTACCTTGATGAAACATTAAAAGAATATGTGGAACATCTGGACGATGAAACTGGTTTGCAATTTTATTTCAAAATTTTGTAATTTTCTTTAAGTCTTTGGTTTTATAGATACTATTATAATAGACACTTTCGGTTGTAGCAATTATAAATGTTTTACATTGAAATGTATAAAGTGTCGTAGAGAGTGATTTTATACAGCTGATGATTGATTCTTCAAACTACACTAATTGTTTACTTTTTTAAATATTAAAATAATTTGTTTTAATTATAAACATAGTATTAATACATTAAAAATAATACTAATTAAATTTCCAGGTACACATAAGGATTTTGAAGACGTATCAATATCGATGGACGAGACTTCAAGAGAAACTGTAGACCGCTCTTCAAGAGAAAGCACTCAATCACCTGCAGTAAAACGCTCGCGTTCCAGATCCACTACTCCGACTGACAAAGGTTCCTCAAATAAAGCATCTATACAAGTCAAAATGGATGAAGCCGTAGATATTTTTAAAAAATTTGTAACTGAAAGAAACACTTTGACTGCGGAAGATAATTCTTTGAAAAATTTTTGTAATTCCATATATGCTGACTTGAAAAATTTAGACAATAAGAATTTGATACATTGCAAAATAGAAATCATGCAAGTAATTGCCAAATATACACAGTAATACATATATAATTTAATATAAAAATAAATTGTTTTATCTCAAATTTGTGTTGTACAATTTTTATTACTATTCTAAGTCTAATTATTTTATTACATCTGTTTTACAAAACTAATTATATTAAATATAGACAATTAATGAAATTGGTTAAATATATATCTTATCAATGTCACCCCGGTCTGGATCCTCTTAAAATATGTGCCCACTGCCAAGAAACTGCCCCTTCGTGCGAAAGATAATGTGCCATGCTGTCACGTAGAGCAATCATTGATCTTGATGGATTATTCGAACCCATGCGTCCTAATCTTTGAAAACTATTATCTAATTGTTCTTGTCGAAATAAGCCTTCATTAATATGACCATTATCTCCAACAGTGTCAGAAAAATTTGAAGGACAATATACTAGCTGTTCGTCATTCTTTTCAGAAATGCGCAGAAAATTATGTAAACATATCGTAGCAGCGGTAATCCTTTCTACATTATCAACTTCGGCAATGATATTATTTCGCAAGATTCTCCACCTCGATGCTAAAATACCAAATGAATTTTCTATTGTTCTCCTTGCTCTTGATAATCGGTAATTGAAGATTTGTTTTTCTTGATTTAAATTCCTTCCCGGATAAGGTCTTAGAATATATGGTTTTAGAGGAAAAGCCTCATCTCCAACAAAATAATATGGAAAATCCTTATCTGTGTTCGGTAATGGTGTACTTGCTGGTAATTTTATCTTACCGGAGTCCAATCCTCGGCCGAAGGCTGACTCCGAAAATACTCCGCCATCACTTTGCGAGCCATATGCTCCGATGTCTATAAGTGTAAATATGTAGTCAGCATCACAAACGGCCATGAGGACGATGCTGAATGTTTTTTTATAATTAAAAAAAGCACTTCCTGATTTTTTTGGTGCCTGAATTGTTATATGTTTTCCATCGACTGCACCACAACAGTTAGGGAGATTCCATTGTTTGTAAAACTCGTTCGCTTTCTCTTTCCATTCTTCGACTGTTGGTTGTTTGCAATATATGGGACTAAGAACATCCCATATTGCTTCACAAGTTTCCTTTATTATTACAGATACAGTAGTTTTTCCAATCAAAAAGGACCACGCAACTACTTGCATACTGCAGCCTTGAGACAAATAGCTGCAATAATATAAATTCTACATTATTCTTTACATCGAAACTAATATATATAATTCTGTACAAAACATTATAAAAATTAAAAGATTTTATCACTTACAATAATGTAATAACTAGCCTATGTTCCGGACTTATAGGCTCACGTCTGCTCCACTTTACTAATTTGTGTTGTATAAGTCCTAACAATTTGTAGAAATTGGTCTGCGACATTCTTGTATATTTAAAAATTGTTCATTATCTACTGTCGCCATATCTTTAAATAAATTATGGAAATGTCCTGTGTCCTTCCTTTTTTGATTAATTGGACGTACACTCCAACGGCGTTTTCTCCTTATTTTGTTAGTCAACGGTGCGTCTTTATATGCAACGTATGCTAGCCCCAGAATTGTTATAAACATTCCACACTCAATAATTTCTGATGAATCCATCGTTTCTGTTAGACAAAAATCCATTGTTTTAATTTAAATTTATTTATATAAAAAAATGTGACTTACAGGTTATGCGTTTTACGGTGTGACTGCGACCGTTAACAGCTACGTCAACTGAACTATTATAAACCGCCCCTTTAACAGATTACGGTGACGGCCTCTACGGCACCGGCCTAGGTTAACGGTTACGGCTATTATAAACCAGCCTTTACTCTCCTTCCGAGACACACGCCGTCACACAATAAAATACAATTACGTAGATCACGTAAGTCTGCGTCTAACATTTTTTTTTTCTTAATCGAACACGGAATTTCGCAGGTCGCGTCTGTCCCGCAGATTCTCCTGATCTCTGTAAATCCGACGCCTGATTTCGTAATTTTTACAAGTAGGACAAGAGTTTCTACTCTAAAATTGGTTTCGTAATGTAAGAAATTCGCGGAGAACGAAAGCAACAGGGGCAGAGATTGTCACGACAAATGAAATCTCTCTCCTAGGTATATATAATACGTGCGTACGTCTTATGTATTAAGCACATGCGCCAGAATGTTTCGCGATTCGATTGTGAAGATGAAAAGCTTAATGCTACGCTTTTAATGCTTATTATCGTCAAGTGAGCATAAAATATATATGAGTACATATGTATATACATACAAATACATATAATTTATATATATATATATATATATATATATATATATGGTTATGTAAATGTATGTGTATATACATGCGTGTATATGTGCGCCTAGTAACCCTTCCACTCAGTTCCGAGCAAGGTCCGCGCGAGATATGTGCAAATAACGGTAAGAAATTAAGGGATACATTTTCTCGTTTATTTTATAGCCTAGAGACATCATCTTATAAAACATAAATCGCTAAAAGCGATGTAATTCACTTAAATATATATATGTATACATATATATATATTCAGCATTTCTTTATACTATCGAGTTTTTTTTTGGAGGCGCGTAGGCTTGCAGGATAAGGGGGGCAAATCGCGATCCAACGAAAATTTGCTAGCCGCTTTGCTTTCATTCCATTTATATATCAAAAAAGGAGTGCACAATATTGAATATGTTCTACGAATACATATAAATGTCTTCGACACGATGCTGCAAAATGTAAACGTGATATTCAATGAATGACATTATCATACATTTATGAGAGAAACAAGTATGTATTACGCTCGTGTTATGCTCGTTAATGGGAAATACAAAATTCTTCAGCTGCCTGCTCCAAGAATTGGTTTCCTTTCCTTCCTTTCCCTTTTTCTTCTTGTTTCTTTCTTTTTTTAAATATCGACATAGCATAAACTGTATTCGCATCTCACTCGCACGACCATGTCCTACATATATACAATAGCGCAGTTATTAGCTTCTCGCATGCCGAAGTCGGCGCGAAACGCTCACTACGATCTCGTGCTCCTCGCGAGATTAATCGCCGCACTCCGTGCACGCCCGTTAACAAATTTAAACGATCTTTCTTTTTTTGCCTGAACAAATTCGTTTGCTAATTTCCTACTTCGGTCAAAATAAATTTCTACATAAACAAAATAAAACTCATAAACCTCCCATTCTCGTTTAAAAGCTACCCGCAATTCGCGAGGTTCTTTCTCTTGATCATCATCCTTATGGATTATCACGTCAGAGTGCCTTGCACGAACTGGCACGTAGAGACGAACGAGCGCTAGCGATGTGGATAGCATTTTGTCGGTGGTAAAATACGCGCGTACGATTGACCCGAGATAAGCTCGAATCCGCGTACGGTATTTAAGTTAACACCTCTTTAGATATACCAATCGCGATTTAATACGCATGCGTTGTATTATCATCCTATAGAAAATATGTTCCCACACTCTCACATTTATACCACGTAAGTGTAAAAAAATTTTTTCGTACAGTTTACACTGTTCTTTTTTTTTTCATCATTCCTTTTTTTGTCTTACTTTAAGTCTCCTGGCTTCTCGTTAGAACGTAAAATTCACTAGATACATCGTCAGCGGGAGATGTACTCCACTCGTGGGCCGATACGCGTTGACGGTGACGATGATAACGATGACCCACGGGGTTAAAACACGTAATCAGGACCCGCCATGTCTATTGCCCATCGGAATTTATCCCTCTGAGTCTTGTTGTAAATCTTCTCGACTGGGATATTGTGCTTCTTACACCTGGTGAAGCATAGAAATTTAATACAGACATGGAAGATAAAAAAAGAAGTATTAATATTAAAAAATTAAGAAAAAGTATTTAATATAGTATAGTCTCGGTATTAACAAAAAGCACAGATATGAAAAGAGATTTAATTAAAATATAAAATATATAAAAGAAAGATAAATTGTAAATATATGAAATAAAAAGTTAAAACTAAAGAATGTAAAATAATAAAATTAATATTAAAATTATAAGAAATTAGATAAAAATACGCAATTTATTTACCATGCAACAGAAATTCTAGGATCGAGATAGTTCAACTTGGAGGTACTCAGTGCGATCTCTTTGTTCTCTTCTCGGTCGGTCGCCTGGACCTCCAGCTTCGTCAACTGATCCTTCAATCTTTCTAATTGTTTCTTCTTCTTTTCATATGTTCTGTAAAAGCATAGATGCAATCAATTCATGCATACAAGCTGCACGATATAGAAACATGAGATATATACAAAGCCACACTTTTTCCTAGCTTTCTTTCTTTCTTGTGTTACAGAAAAAAAAAGAATTTGTAAATAAGTTTGTCAAATGTGTGTCACTTGAGAACAGTCTCTACACATTTAAGCAAAATATTATTTAAATTAAAATTATATATCTAGAGTCTTTGTGTATGTACAAAATTTATAATAACTAATTAAATTTAAATTAATAAATAATAACTTACTTCGTAAATAAGTTATTGTTTATTAATTTAAATTTAATTATTTATTATGAATTTATTACTAATAATATTTATTATTTGATATATGTATATGTATAATATGAATAAAAAAATAACATACACTTTTTCCTTCACCGAGCCGTGTTTTGCGTCTCGTTTAGCGTCCTTTACTTGCAACTCGCAATCGGCTATGGCTTCTTTCTTCGCGTCAATCTTTGCCTTTAGATTCTCCATGGATTTCGCGTGTGTTTTTGGTACAGAACGCTGATGGTTACACAGTATGGCGACGGCGCGATTGGCTCGATTGTACGAGAGAATCTTCTCCGCTTCTGTGTCATTCGGGTCCGTTAGTTTGTCAAGCTGTTGCTGCAGCGTCCACGACGCGTTATAAGTTCTGAATACTTTGGCGGTAAGACCCTCCATCAGCTCGTTCAGATGTCTATTCATCACAGTGGTGTTGAGACGATCGAATAGATCATCCCCGGGTGATTTATTTTCCATGAAAAGTTGCAGATTCTTAAAGACGCGCTTTTCCACTGGCACTTCGTTGTAATATCGAATAGAATCTTTACCTGTGAATAATTAATTCCATAGAATCACGTAATTATATTATATTATAATATTAAGAGATAAAAAAACTATTTTAATTATAAGTATATTGATTACGTATCACAATTGCAATAATTCAATTATTACCTAAGAAATCAAACACGACGACGTATTCCTTGCCGTCTTTCTGCTCATGTAGCTGGATATGCTCCACTCGCAACGAGCAACAGCCCACAGTATCCGCCTGATCCTCGTCCTTCTCGTTACCGGCTCTGAGCGCCAGTTTGTCGATGAAATACAGAGCGACAGCTCGCTGTCTAATGCGCATCTCCTTGCTTTTCCAGTCATCTCGATACTCAGAGCGAATCTTGTCGATCGACTTTGCCAGCTTCCGCGCCGTCTCGTACTTCTGCCAATCCTTCTCACCTTTAAGCTTGCTGGATGGATTCAGCATCACGTACTTCACCTGTCCCTGAATGTTCTCCGTCCAAGACGCGAGCCATGTGACATTAGAATCGTGTCGCACCTCCTTCCACTTGTGACCGGCCGGTGGTTTTGGTATATTTGAGTCCTTTGAACAATTAATGAGCACGTCCTCCGGCAACACTCGCTTCTTTAGCTTGCCCATCTTGGGATGCTCGCCACGGCCCCTGAACAAGCCGGGCGGCTCAATCTTGAAGTTACCGATCTTTTCCTTATGGCCGTCAATGGTGCAGAAGCCATACTCCTTCTGTATCTCCTCGTTCTTCTCCTTGATCTTCTGCTTCTCCTCCTTCGTCATAGCCTTGCGTTCCTCGCTCTTCTGCAAGAAGTACGCGTGCATCTCCTTGAAGTTGCACTTAGTCAGATCGGTGATCTTGGCGCGCTCCGACTCGGTCATCACCTCTCGCCAGTCGTGGAAGAAGTTGTTGTTAAACGCAGCCTTGGTCGTGTAGTCATGGTCAAGCATGCGCGCGTAGAAGGTTGCAACTTCCTCCGTCTCCTCACTCAGCTTTATCTCCTTGCTGTTATAGTAAAACTTTACGGTAGGGGGTAAGGGTTCGTAGGGTGGCGCAAATACTGGTCCCTTGTGTTCCAAGAAATGCCATTTCGTGCCATCGCTCTTCTTCTCTTCCTCCCACCTGAATTTTAACGATAAATCATGTTAAATAACACGAAAAACTCAACAAAGAAGAGATCATGCTTCGGGATATAAAGCACGTATCATTAAAGTATTAACAATAAATTATGTTAAATGATACACGAAAAGAGATCATGTTAAGTTTCAAGACGGAGCATATATTAAGAAAGTGGTAGAAAATATAACTGCAAACTCCGATGTTAGATACGATGTTACTCCAATGTTACTACAGATATAACCTCAAAATCGACGGTTGCTCTTTCGTTTTATAAACTACGTAATTGTAGTTGCTGCCAAAATCGAATAAACATCTCGTTGACAAACGGGCCACTACATTTCTTACAAGGATCCGCATTACATTCGCCTGTCATTCGCATCTTTCATTTAAAAATTACCGAAGATTCGAGGTGCGAGACGTCGTTAGAAAATATAACACGTGCACGGGTAACGGATGCACGTGCATCGGATACGGCCTTAAACCCTTGTGTCCACGATGCTAGAAATCGCTCTGAGATCTCAGGCGGAGAAAGAATTAACCAATTGCATTGATCAATTGGCCGAATTGCTTAAATGTGATTGGTCAATTCTTCCTCCGTCTGAGATCTCGGAGCGATTCTCTAGCATCGTGGACACAAGGCTTAAGGTGATCCTAAAGCTGTCTGTAATACCTACACTCGTTTTTAACAATATTTGCTTCGTATAAAAATTTTATAACTTGATGTTACAAAATGAGGGTGCAGGTCCATTCAGTAGACATCAAAAAATATCATACCGCGTTTGTAGAATTAGGCTGAGACTCCAAACAAAAAAGTTAAGCGAAAAGTACGATAATGTACGTACATTACGTTCACGTAATCGTACATTCGCTTAACTTTTTTGTTTGGAGTCTCATCCTAATTCTACAAACGCGCGCGCGGTATGATATTCCTTGATGTCTACTGAATGGATCTGCACCCTCATTTTGTAACATCAAGTTGTAGAATTTTTATACGAAGCAAATATTGTTAAAAACGAGTGCAGATATTACAGACAGCTTTAGGATCACCTTAAGAGCGATTCTCACTCCGCCCAATGGCTGACGTTCCGATATCCTACTCTATTGGAGTTTCCTAGGAACTTTATATCAATTTTATCCCTAGAAATTAATCCACCTATTGGACGCGTACATGAAATGCTGAGCAAATCACATTAAAGGATGCAGAAATAAATAAAATAAAAATTAGGGAAGGGGGCATTCTCACGTTACTGTTTACGCGAAAAGTTTTGTGAGTGTCCATACCATTTCCAGACTTCCTGCTGCTCCTCTTGCTTCTTCTTCCTCGGACTTGGACTATCGCCGTCTGCTTTCACCTTTGTATTTTTCTTCTTTGGTTTCTACAAAACAAAAATGGTGTGAAACATATTCTACCATAAACATACAATTCTAACAATAAATAAAAGTATCTTCGCTCGTCTGAAGCAAAAGCTAATCGTATGTTTCGGCCTGTATTACGAGCGGTATTCAGGTGTTAATAAAGAATTTACATGTTATTTGAATGTAACAATAGTTGCCCTGAAGAAGACCAAGTAGGTCGAAACGTTGGCTACGAATTAAAGTGGATTACAAATTTATGTAAATTCTTTATTAACATCTGAATACCGCTCGTAATACAGGCCGAAACATACGATTAGCTTATACAATGTGGAAAAAATCTATTACCTGCGTTTCTTCAGGCTCGTCATAATCGTCATCGTCTACATGTTTTCGTTTCTTCTTCTTGGTTTTCAGATTAGCCGCCTTCTTAGATTTTTTGCGCGCCAACAGTGGGACGTCTTCATCTTCGTCCGACTCGATTTTTCTCTTCACGCTTGACGATACCTTTGGTCTCGAAAACTGTATCAATATATTTAATAGCATTTTTTAAATTAAATAATCTTTAAAAGATTATTCTTTTTTTGTTCAACTTATAATTAAAATAAAATTTACCAATGGTTTATCCTCTTCAGAGTCATCTTCCGTCTTTATAGTCGTATTGTGGAGATCCGACAGTCTGGTGTCGTTTCCATCCGTCGAGTCCATGCTACCGTCTTCCTTCATCGGTTCATCGTCATAGTCCTCCTTGATATAAAGCCGTCGTTCGCCACCACTGTCATCGTCATCATCCAAGTCTTGTGACATAGGTTCCTGAAGAAAGATCCATTTCAGTACTTCGCTCTTTATTCATTCTCTGAAACGTAACCGCAAACGAAACCTTACCTCCTTTATCTCAGTCTTGATTTCCATATTAAAATGATACCCTTGATTAATCGCGTGATTCATCTTCACGTTCGGTTCTTCTTTTACTTTAACCTCTTCTTTATCCTTTTTCTCCTTTTCCTCGCGATGCTTTTTAATAGCTGCAATTTAACCGCAGGTGATTAAAAAGCACAAAATAAATAATTACGTAAATATATTTAGATAATCCTGCATACATTTGTCCTTATCGTGGCGGTGGCGATCTTTGTCTTTTTCGTGGCGGTGCTTATCTCTACCACTGGACGAACTTTCTCTGTGCTTGTCTTTATCTTTCTCCGACGAACGATGCTTCTCTTTATCGCCTGAGGAGTGAGAAGTGGAATGTCTATCCTTGTCCTTTTCCGACGAGTGCTTCTTGCCGTCCTTTGAGATACTTCGGTCTTTGTCTTTGTCGCGCGAGCTAGAGTTCAAGGAACTACTGTGTCTATGCCTATCTTTATCCTTGCTCTTCGAATCCTTCTCTTTATCTTTGCTTGAGCTGTCCTTGTCCTTAGAACTGCTGTGATGCCTGGCAGAAATACATCGTCATCAGACAAATATCGTAATGGAACATCATTAAAATACTATTTTATGGAACATCCTTTTCATTTTACCTGTCTTTATCTTTGGAGCTCGAGCTCGATTTGTGATGATGTTCCTTGTCCCTGCTCTTTTCCTTATCCTTTTCCTTATCCTTGCTGGACGAACTGCTACTCTTATGCTCCTTGTCCTTACTAGTAGACGAGGAACTCTTTTTATCCTTGTCCTTATCTTTATTATTACCGCCATCGTGCTTCTCCTTGTCCTTAACGGAACTGGAGCTATGTCTGTGCTTGTCTTTGTCCTTATCCCTGTGTTCGCTTTTATGATTTCTCTCCTTATCTCTGCTCCGATCTTTGTCTTTGTGATCCGATTTGTGAGACCGTTCTCTGTCCTTGTCTCTATGCTCCGACTTGTGTTCCCTTTTCTTATCGAAACCATTGGACATGCCATTGATATGATCTAGGGAAATTAAGTATAGCGTTGAAATACACAAGAAATTAATTATTTATTTTACATATGAAAGAATAATTCTGTAACAAAAAATGTAAAATCTATATTGTATAAAGCATTAGCAGATTCTGTCATCGATAATGAGAGGGTTTCGGCAAAATTAATTGGTTTGATATTTTTCTTAGTATCACGCGTAGCTTTTACTCCAGAATCAACGACAAGAACACGATAAAACTTCCGATCTGATTTTTACTTGTAAAAAATTTTTTGTATTTTTTTCCTAGATTTTTTAAACAAATCCAGCAAAACTATTTGTTTTATTTAGAAAAAAGAAGGTTTTATTCCCTCTTACCCACCAGTGATATAAAGTATATAATAATAAAACAAAATAAATATTAGTTTATCACAAAAAAGTGTGGAAAGAATAATCAAATAAAGAATAGATGAATTAAATTTAAAATTGGAATCGAACTTTTTGCGATAAACTAATATTTATTTTTCCAAGTACCAAGAACACGTTTAGTCCGATTTAATAAGATTCTTAGGAAAGAAACACCTGGGCCGGTGTATTCATGGTCGGTTCCTATATTTAAAAACCGTCTTAAGTACAATCTTAAGATGTCACTCTAATCAATCACAGAACCGTATTAGCATCTTAAGATATTATAGTCTTGAAATAAGATCCGACTATAAATACCAGCCCTGGATTTTTCTACAAAAAGACTAAGGGCCGTGGCACGTAGAAAAACTTAAGCAGTAAGCAAATCAGCCAATCACAGTCAAGAGCTTAAGACGAAGCGGTAGCGAATCCATACCGTTGATTTCCTTACTGCTTAAATTTTTCTACGTACCAAAGCCCTAACAATCGAAAACTCACGCGCCCTTTAAAGCCTCTATCACATGGTTTTTTTTTCAGCTTGGTACAATGGCACATTTGTCTCGGAGAATTTGATAAGCATTTAGCATCGTCACCCACGACATTCTCTCGAAAAAAGTCCCGAGTTTCTGTCGTCGGGAAAAAATTACCGAAAATCGAACTTTCGGAAAAATGCAAAATTCGCGTTGGATCCGAGAAGCGGTGTTTTCCGTGCGTGCCGGAAAAATCGCGGATCCCGCCTTCCGTCCGGCACTTCCTCCCTGGACGAGACAGGACACGTGTTCGATTCCCCCTTTCCGCGGTGGGGTCATCACGGGTCCTCCAGCCGCATGTCGCCCGCGATCAGTCAACGTTTGCCTGGCGCGCGCGGCTAGAATAAAAAGAACTCACCACTATGATTCCCGGAGACACCGCTGCCGCCGCCGCTCTCCTTGGTCTTCCTCTCCTGTAACAGACGAGCAGCCATTCAGGCGCGGAAGGAAGCGCGTCAAGCGCGACGAAGGGGGTCGACCGCGGGGGGGGTACGCGCGTCCGTCAACGGCCTCTTAAAGAGCCGAGCACTCTCGTGTCTCGGGAACTCGCGGCTCTCGTCCGCGTTCAGCCACGATAGGACTTAGCCGCATAGACGCCATTTTGGGACTTAGAAAAATTTCGCGTCGGCACCACGGGTCGGCGCGCGGCCGACCAAGAGGCGAGAGCGCTCGTACGGCCGTTAAACGCGAAAACGCGTACCTACGCGGTCGCGGAATCGCGCCCCGATGCGGAAATGCGACGCTTACCAGGTTCACCTGCGCCGCCGCCTGCTCGAGCTCCATTTTCCCAACACACACGGAACCTGTACGGCGCGGCCAGCGATGGACTGCGGCGCGAGCCCGCGAGGTTCAGCTGCGCTGCCGACAGAGCGAGGCGAGCCGCGAATGCCGCGAGCCGCGAGCCGAGCGGATGGCTGGGCACGGCACGTACAACGCACGACGCACGACTCTCACGCACACACGGCACGACTCGGACCGACCGACGAGCAGCGCGCGGCCTCAGTTTTTCTGTCTCTGCAGCACCGCACGCCGCGCCGCCCCGTCCGTCGTCGTCGTCGTCGTCGTCGTCGTCGTCGTCGTCGCCGAATTCGTAGGTCGAGAGAAAGACGGAGCAGCAGAAGGCGAGGGGCAGCGAGAAGGAAGGAGAGAAAGAGTGACTTCCACCGTCCACCGCCCGTAACCGCGTCCGTCCCGTCCCACGTCCGACACTCCGACGTCCGACGAACGACTGGACTGGACACTGGACAGTCAGTGGACTTCTCTTCTGCGCGCGTCGCGACGCCGCGCAACCAGTCTAAGTGTCAGAAACGCGCGACCGCGCATGCGCCCGCTTGTCCCACCCCTCGCCAAGTGTACGCGCGAACCAGACGCGATCGCGATCGCGCGCCGCGCGCGAGGCCGATGCGATCCGTTTCGTTCCGAGGGAGTCATTCACCGCTGTTCACCGCGAGGTCGATTGAAACCGGTACGGTCCCGCAGGCGGGTTCAATACACGATCCGCGAAGACGATTTCATTTCGCCGCCATGAGAGGACCCGCGCTCCCGCGCACGACGGAAACGTTATATCCCACAGCGAGATCCGGTCGAATTTGTATCGATCTCGATCGGCAGAGATTCTGTTTTTAATTTTTCTCTTCTCGCGGTGGAGAAAGATCTTTCTCACGCGAGGATCGGCAAAAGTGAACTTCTAAAAACGGGATTTTACTTGCGAAAAGGATTCAATCGCCGAGAATTTCCGAAAAGTAGATTACAATATCGTTATGGAGATAAATAGAAGTATTGCACTTGATCGTTGCGCAAGCTTTCGGAATGCAAGAAACCCGATAATTTTGAAATTACTCCGTACTTCCGCCGGTTTTGCTGACTTTGAGAATGTTCGTACGAGATATCTCTTGTCGTCATGAACCAACTATTTTCGTTTGGTTCAACTTCACGTTGGATCGACTCTGTGAAGTTGCATTCGATTGTACGTTCGATTATTATAAATTATAGTTTATAATTTTCGAAGCATTGCATTGGCGCAAAGAAATTGTTTTTTTCTTATACATAATATATTTGAAAATCTAATTTTTTCGCAGCGTGTTTATTTTTAAGAAATGTGAATTAAAAGAATACTTGCATTTTTAAATGTCATTCTTGTATGATGAATAATTTATAGCAATAATTATACATAATTTTACTAAACCTACATGTAAATATATATAATTATAGCAATAATTATATATAATTTTACTAAATCTATCTGTGTAAGTATATACAATTATAATATTATAATTATATTAATTATATAATTATATAATAAATATAATAATCATATCATAATTCTATTAATTATAATATTCCAATTTTTTTAATTATACACACATTTATATGTAACTAAGAATTATATAATTGAAAATTATATAACTCTTAATTAGAAATATGATACACATTTTCGTTATTGCCTAATTATTAAAAAACCACTCGCTTAAGAAATTAACATTACAACAGGATATTGTATTTCCTGAGGTCTAAATCATTCGTGTAATACCGACAAATTTCTTGCAACTCGGAAAAATCGAAAGTCAAGTATAAACGAAAAAACATTGTTTTCCAACAATTAAACTTTTAGTGCTCTTGATGACATTTTTACATGATTGTCAATTTCTATAAAACGCAGCAATGGCTCTATTAGTATCACACGGATCATTCTGTCATAAGCTAGATACAGTAACAAAAAAATCGTCTGTACAATTTAAAATCATCAATAAAAAATCGTTCCTTGCTTCAGTTTTCTTATTTTTCTTTATCTTACGAAACTTTATAACTTGATGTACTCCGGTTTTCCTTCGCTGTTCCAAATTGTCTTCATTTTTCGAAATGAAAATACTGCATACAGTGCTGTAACAAGATTCGTTGAGAAATCGGACTCATTCAGAATCTTTATTATTTTTCTTTTCATTTTTCGATTCTCCTTATCTTTAGTTGAAATTCTTATACTCACAAGTAACTTCCCATTCCGACTGCGAGAGAGTGCCAATCTTACGATGATTCGCAGGTAGATTCTGCATATATTCAACAGCATGATGATAGTCCCGCTCGGGGTCGCCAAGTAAAGGTGATTCGTGATACGGCGGGTAAGTTTCTAGTGCCTGCATATTTCCTAAAAGAGATCTACCCTCGCCTTTGAAACGCTCGTAGAAATCTTCGAATCTGAATAAAAAATAATTAAATAATAAAAAACATTTTTTTTTTAGGTAATAACTTAGATACATTAGAAAAATGCGGCAATAATTTGTATCGATACTAATGTCTACGTACCTTTAAATTAACATATATATGCTTTTTACAAGTCATTCGTCAATAATGTGTATCGATTTAAGTTGGTGTGCTTCTTCTCTTACCTTTCAAACGACACTAATTCAAGGCCGTATTTCAGAGCCAACTTGCACAAAGTGGGTAGATGAACCAGGAATTCTGGGCAGTTGACTACACCATCCAAATAAAAATTGTACTTGGCGCCAAAGAGCGACGGTTTTATTTTGTCCTCGGATAAAAATTCAATATTGTATACATCATTGCCGAATTTATTACCATCGCAATGTTGCCATCTAGAACTGCAATTACAAAAAAAAAAGTATGAGCGTGTGTGCGTGGTCTATTAGTGCTGGTCTAGAGCTATTGCTGCATTTTATAGAAACTGACAATCATGTAAAAATGTCATCGAGAGCACTAAAAGTTTAATTGTTGGAAAACAACCTTGCTTTAAAGAGTATTTAAGCTCTAAGCCGTAAGAAACTGACCAATCACAGTGGAATGTGAGGAGAATACGCGACTGTGATTGGTCAATGTCTTACGCGGCTTAGAGTTTAAATACCCTTTAAAGCAAGGTGTTGTAGATCAGCACTTGGGAAGGAATATAAAGAAGGGGAAGAAAAACATACACTAAATCGTACGCATCTGGAATGGTTCCGATAAAGTAGCCACCCGGCTTGAGACTCTCGCTGGCGTTCCGGAGCATGCATTCCGCCTGCGGTAGGGACTCAAAACTGTAGTGAAAAGAGAACTGGCAGCTAACAAAGTCCAATTGCATACTGGGATCCATGAACTTTTCCCTCAAACGAACCTGCAACATACCTGATTAACAAAATTCCATTGACAAGTGCATTTCTTGCTAGGTGGAGTTTATGCGTGGGGTTGAAGATGATGATAGGTATCCTCTACCTTTGTACAATCAGCCGTTATGAACTCCGCGCTAAAAATGGGAGCAAAACCTCTGTCTTTGGAACCTTTCTTATTCACCATGTCATTGTACCGTTGCTGACACTGTTCCAGCGACACTTGTGCTATATCCGCGCAAATCAGGTGTGAGATATTGGCCTTTTTCCATTTAAGAAGGTCTCCGCCTTTGCCGCAGCACATGTCCATTACTCTGAGCGAAGCGCCAAAACTCTTGCCTTGTCTCACTTTGACTACATACTCATCTGATAAATAATAAATTTATAATAAGAATAAATTCAATTTAATATCCATTGCAAGAATAACTGATATTTAATATAAAAATCATCATAATAAGACAAATGTCAATTTTAGTCAAAAGTTTAATTTTTCTCAAATCAGCTTTGAAAAAGTGAAGCAAAACGTTTGCATTTTTAAACTTTAACGTTTATAATAATCGTGATTAATTTTGAGGTACTGGATAGCTTAAGCTGGTAAGCAGCTGTCCATCAAGCGAAAAATCCGGGTTCAATTCCTGATGCTACCTCACATACATAACATTTTAAATAAAAAGATATAATTCCATTGTGATAAACACAAGGACATCTAAAATCATAAATATAAACAAATCCAAGATAACTTGGTACCACATCACGACATTAGATTTCTTAGAGAATAAAAATATGTGTGCGTGTGTGTGATAAAAATAATAAGTTCCAAAGTTTAAATCATGGTACCGCTATCGGTTGGAAATCAATTTTCAAAAAGAACTAGAATTATACATCCGAAAGAATGCAATCGTGTATATATAGGCTCTTACTGGTCCTTCTTTCATTGGCATACCATTTAGTTGATAGCTAAAAAAAACAATAGATAGTTACTTATAAGCATGCTTTTAATCCAGTTGTTAAAATTCCTCATATACACGATGCGGCTCTGATTTCTCTGCGAAAGACCCTTCTCTTCAAGCGCATTGTAATGGTCCGCTACCAAGGCTGTATTGTCAAGGGTCCTGTTTACATCAGCATCCTTATCTTTCTCGTTACTTCCGGACGTCGTTAGATCCGAGGGTACGCTTGTACTCTGCGACAGAAAATATGTTAGCGAGACAATCTCACAGTACTCGAGGCAGTAACGTACGGCTAAGAAACTCACAGCAGACGAGGCATCTTCGTCAATATCGCGCTTTGCTACTTTGGACGGCCGCTCGCGATCCGGCGACAACTTGCACTTCCTACTTTGAGGACTCTCCGCGTCTGTATCTTTACTTGTCTCTGACTTTGCTGCGGTGGTACAAGATGTATCCGTTTCGCTGGAAATCACAATTTTTTTTTTCTTTCAAATTTATATCATCCGCGCTTAAAATAAAAATAACATTGTGCGAAAAATGTGATTAATTATTTTCATAAAATTCTGAAATAAAAAATTTACAAAATTACAAATTACAGAAATACGTTTGCCAATGATATTATACAATCAGAACAATCAACGATATATTTTATCTCTGTGAGAAACGCAAATATTAACGAGTCGATTTAATTTAATATTACAAGAATTTAGAAATAATCCTTCAAATGAGAAAAAAATTTATCACACACATGGGTATAAGTTAATGTCAACGTTAAAGCGCGGGGAAACATATATACCTCGCGTGTTGCCTCTCCTCCTCGTTCTCGGCCTTATCCTCCGCGCGAAGTGCCGACATGGTCGACGATACGAATCGTAAATAAAGAGATGCGGATTACGATGCGAGAAGTCGTTCAAGGTATTCGAAACGCGAGGACTGCCACTGGCTCATCACTGTGTACGCCGTACTCCGGAACGCGAGCCGATCTCATGCCGACGACGACGCGATCTCGCTGAATATACGCCACGAAAAGCGTTGCCAATGACGCAGTGACGCCAACATCGCCAACGGTGACACAGTGAAGTGAACGGAATGATTTTTCGCGCGTGCGCATTGCGTGCAATAGCACGAACGTCACGTGACCTTTCCCCCTTTCAATAGCGAACGTATCTTGTTGATTATTGTGACAAGAGGCCGCCACGTTTCGTTAACGCACATATGCGCGCATTTTCTATAGTAAATGTTACGTATACTATAGATAAATGCGCGCATATGCGCGTTACGGAACGCAGGGTGAATCGTCTATAAGAGGAAAGGAAATTAAAAATAAAAAAAATTAATAATATGTCTAAAGGTTGATATTGATTAAATACGCAATATATTCAATTACAGTAAATAGACAATAGACGTGCAGTTGTAATAAAGATTAATTTTTACAGTTGACTGAATTATATCGTTAAATTAGCAAGAGCTTTTATTTGTTAGTTGCAAGATAAGAAACATTAGCGATATTTAATAATATATAGACACAAAATTATATAAATAAATACTTTAATTTCATTTAATTATCTTCAATTTTATTTAAAGATAAATTATTAAATTTGAATAAAGTAAAATTTTATTTAAGAAATCTGGGAAATACGACAGTATATCAATTTTATGTGTGATTGAAACATAACGGACCTTGATCTTTTATTTGCTTGTGTGTTTCCTTTACCAAAAGAGTACGAGAGATAAATAATATATTTAAATAAATATAATAAATAAAACAACGACAGACAGCAATCTCTAAGAAGATGGATATCATATATAAAGGTCAAATTTTCTTTCCCACCAGAGCCTCAACACTAGCTCAATTAAGCTATATATGTTTGTCCTTCAAGTCTGTGTGCTTTCGTATATGTATACATTTCTTCACTGCCTGTCGAGCTGCATGGTCTGTGATATATTTTACTCATCGACGAAAATTTTATTATATTATATTTCAACTGAGGTGAAATAAAAAAGGTAAATAATTATTTCTTAATTAAGTTATAATACAAGAAAGTGTCATATGATATAATATATATATATATATATATATATATATTTATTTATTTATTTATTTATATATATTATAATAAGCCCTATATATATATATATATATATATATACTCTGAATAAAATTAATTACAATTGATTTCTATTTTCCTAAAAAGTATTCAGGCAAATGCTATTTGTCTAGTACTACGTTTACGCGAGCGTTACTTCTGTAGTAAACTTACGATATATCACTCGTATACGCGGAATAAATTATCGTAAGTTACTACAAAAATAACGCTCGCGTAAACGTAGTACATGAAAATATCATTTAAACACAAATAAACGGACGAAAGCTATTTGACCAAGCAGATATAGCATTTGCCTAGTCAAAAGCTATATTTTCTTAAAATAACCATTTGCCTATACTACATATACACATACATATACTGAATAGGCATATATTGAGAATCTTCATTTTCTTTATTATCTTTGGCACGAGTATTTTTCATAACATCAAATATTTTTATTTGTCCATCAGGAAAAATAATTTACCCAAAGCATCAATGGCTATAGTTCTTCAGTTCTGTTTTCTTTCTTTTTTTCTTTTCTATATTGCAATAAATCAGTGTATGTATTACCGTATATTCGTGCCGATCCTTTTTTTTATCCTGATAGAATATAAGAAAATTATCTACTCATTTTCATATACCTACATATGTAAAAATCTCAACATATATTTAAAAATTTAGAAAATATTTTTTTGAAATACGACACTTCAATTTTTTTATTATGAATGTTTCTTTCAGTTTCCAATATCATTATTTTTCTTTCTTTTAACTCAAATTTAACATTTTTTATGAAATAGAATTCCTTCTTATCGCCATAATTGTCTGTATTTTTTTAATGTGATTTTGTCCATTCTATCATCATGAAACAATTTTCATCAAAATGAATACTCCTGCATATTTTCGCTAAAATTACTTCTTTCAATATGTATATTTATTAGTCTATGTATATTATAAACACTCTCTAATATATTTCAAATTGTATCAACATGGTTCAATTACATGGTTCAATTATTATATTCGTTCCATTCTTTATTCCATAAGACGAGTCTTATTGCTATAGCGATCGAATACTGATATTTTTTGGAAATCTGAAGAACGTTATTATATGTCTGAATAAAAAGTATGATTCGCGGTACTTATATATAGTTCTTTATGCAACACGATGGCATTTCTACGAACTAAATTATATAATATGTATAATATGCAAATAAAAATGAATTGATTTAATTTAATTTAATATTTATGAGATATTTTTATGACTTACCTAAATTGTATTCAACTTAATTATACGGAAGAAACGAAAATGTCTTTTAGAAAAAATATTTAGAAGACTGTAAAAGAAACAGCCATGTTGCTTTTTACAATTTAAGTTTTAAATTTTTGATTGATTAAAAGAGCATGTTGGACGACTGCGCACAACTGCAACTGCGCATCCACTTGGTTGCGTTCCAAAATTCACTCTAGTTAACTAAAATGCTATAGTGTACGTGACGTAAACTATAGATTTTAGTTAGCCAGAGTGAATTTTGGAACGCAACCCTTCAGTGTCGTTTAGAGCAAGTGTCGATTATTTATTGATAGTGACGAGTTTAGGTTATGAGTGTTACGGCAATTTTCGGGTTTCTCCGCATTTAATTGCGCGTAAATGACAAGAGCAAGAACGTTCGCTTAATTAGCTCGATTAATAATAACTCGCGCGTTTTTTTCGCCTTTTGAATCGTGGGTGGAGTGCCAGTCACCGTGAAGTTACGAGCATGTAGTTTATAGGTTAGGGGTTCTATCGGGAGACTGGGTATCTTAGAATTTATTGCTGAAACATTAAAAAAAAAATGGTACAATTATTTGTAATTATATATATTGAGCAAGCTCATCACGTATAAAAAGAATTTAATAACGAAACTGATTAGGAGATTAAAAAAAAGATGTTTTGTTTACTTCTCAGTGTTGCCACCACCACCCACGGATGATTGGAAAGATTGAAAAATTATCGGGAGCAATTATTGTTTGTCTACGTATTTGCGGACGAGAGGAGTATACGTATGGAACGTCCGTTGTTCCCCGCTTGGACACCCGGTTCCTAGCGATGCGCGGACGTAACCAAGCGCAACCTTGATCGTCGAAGTTGGTACACGATTCTTAATCTCTTAACGCACACACGTTCTCATCTATTATCTGATCTAGATTTGCCCTGCGCGACGCTCTTATCTGGCAGCTTATCTAAAATTCAATAAGACTCAAAGGATAAATATCGCCCCTCAATGTTTAATTGCCGCCAAGTTTCTTGCCAACAAGGCTCTAACTCTTTTCCAGCTATTTCGGCTGTACAGAATTCAGGCAGGGAGGAACGTTGGTCGTACACCGCTTGCTTCCTGGAGCGAGATTTTGAATACTTTCCTCTGTTATGGACAGCTTCTCGCAGGACTACGACAACAAAATGGAACCGTTTGAGACGTACGGCGAGTCTATGGTTACGGCTGCAAATCACCAATGTGACATCGGTCAATCGGTCAACAATCAGGTACCCGCACAGGAGCTACAAATGCACAGTCAAGAGAGTCACGACACATTGACGTTGCAACAGCAGAATCAGACGGAGCAGACGCATCAGGTGACGCAGATGGAGTCGAATGTTGAACAGAGACCAACTTCAGTTAGATTGCCCGCCTTATTGGATGGAGAATATTTTACGGTGACCAGGGTGGAAGACACTAATGTTACAGTGCGTTGTCAGCAGTGTAAGAAACAGTTAAACGGCAATCTGAAGTCCACCGGGAATTTTCTTAGTCACGTAAAGGTAAAATTGTTTAAAAAACTGATAGAATTGTCGGTGTAGATTAACAGGATGAAAAGAGGGCCTCTTGATGTAAAACCACGGGGATGAGAAAAGGGCTAAGCCTAAACGCCAGTCGTTGGTAACTTCTATTCTCACATTTAATATTTATTTAACACATGTGTATTTAATATTTATTATTTTATTGCTTCTGGTGTATATCTACAATTATATAATTAATTGTGTACCAGTCATTGTGCTTAAACTCTCTCATCGGGCCTTCTTTTACCGTTGCAGATTTAGGTAGAGAAATTTCAATTACTTTCATTAGCCCTATTACTTTTGTAGCGATTACATCCGTCTCTGATGAGCAGAATAAGGTGCAAATCTAGTCAGAGAAAATCCGCGATATATGTGAACTCGACGTTATCCGATAAAAGCCCCGAGATAGTGCGAGAAAAGCGTACAGTTCTTCAAAATAAGAAGCGCTATAAAACGGTAAGCACTACTTTTTATTTTCGCCGTTTGTAATTTGATTTCGCTGCTCTATGAAAATATTAAAATACAAGAAATTACTATTAGAAAAGAGGATTGATAATTAGCGTAATTAAATTAGTTTTAGATGGAATTATCTTGAGTTATTTAAATATATCTATGTTAGATGAAGATTATTTAAGATTGATTCTAGAAACACACATATTTACATCTCTTAATCATTTAAATTAATTGTGCTTAGATTTTCTCATTGATCTTTTTTTTATCCACTTCGATTTTACATCAAAGAATTTCTTTCCTTTATCGCGTTGTAATTAAATTGACATATTCACACGCAGGAGGAATGTACGGCCGGAAACGAAGAGTCTTACGAACAATCTGCGGATTGGAATGACGCACCATTAATTCGGGGATCCGAAGAGCCGGAATCCGCGGATCCCGTTTCTCCAACTCTGAGAATGTCACACAACAATTCATTCATGATGGAGGATGAATATGACGCAATCGGCCGCAACGTTGCCGCCAAACTCAGGAATATGAGGTTGGACCAAAGAATAATAGCTGAGAAATTAGTGAATGACATTTTATTTGAGGCTCAGCTCGGTAATCTTCACAGAAATTCGAGCATCCACGTGTGAAAGGAAGAGAGATGTACATATGTGTGGACTGTGAGTCGATATTATATATCTTCTAGTGAATCGCGAGAGAACGATCTTTCGCCTGATTTGGTGCAAAACGGTGTGATATGATTAATAGAGTTATCTGATCAGTTATATAACACGCGTGCGTGTGTATGTGCATGAAGATTGCATGTTCGTGGATGAATGGATAATGATTTTCGTAAATGATATTTGTATTCTAGCCTTATCGAATGACGAACGTTCATAGTTTTGTGATACATCTATAATATTTTAATGTCTTGAGATCATTACATTTGGACTTTTAAAGACAAGGAGTTTAAATATTTTGATCTCAAGAGAGATACACATAAGCGTATATTGAAAGCGTTTCGCTTTCTTTATATATAAATGTATAATATTGTAAATAATACAATTCGCGTAACAATGTAAAATATGTTGTCAAATAGTGATGTGTGCTGCCTAAAGTAGTATTAGATTGGTTGGAACAAGTTGCCAGCTTTTTTGTTAAGGTATCTTTTAAATGAAATCACCAATTTTTCTTAAAGCACCAAAGAACATTTTTTAGATGAGAAAAGTGTATAATGATTATCTTTACTTAATGAATTAATTCAAATTGTGTGCAATTTGTAAGTCTATTTGGCAAGTATGGGAAGTTTTTTTTTGCACCAATCTAACAACGATCATGTCCAAAAGTCTTTTTCTATACCAATCATTCTATACATGATTAGAGTAAGACAGTCAATTGTATATACCGAAGCGCAGTATAGCTCATAAATATAAGTTTAATAAACGATATACTTTTGTGTAAAATATTCTCAAAATGTTTGAACACCGAGAGGTCTAAAGCTTTATCAAAAGTCGAATAAAAACACCTACAAGATGTAAATAAAGTATAGAAAGCCGCCAGAATGCTCGGAAGACTTGTTTCTTCCGAAAAGTTCGATCACAATCTCTCGAGTGTGTATCTACAATGTATTTACACGTCTTGTACGAAAGTAAAAGCGGAAATACGATTCTCAGAAGACTTATCTGAAGGACAGTGCCCCCTCCAACGATTGTCAGCTGCTGTATACTCTGCATTTCTTTGGCTTGAACATCGCGTAATATACCGCGGACGAGAGGACGCAGAGCGCCATGCTGCCGAGTATCATGCCGAATATGTAGGTGTACCAGAATCCGTTCCAATCAGCGTTCAAATACCACGTGAGAGTCAACGCCACGTTCTGCGCGATCACGAAGACGTAGTACGGCAACATCCACCAGTCGGCATACTTGAATTTGATCCGATATTCGATCAGGCTGAATATATAAACCAGACCGAGCCAGAGATTGACGATGAATGTGATGACGTCATAGTACTTGGAGTAGTAATATAGATAGGCCAACATGAGAGCGTAGTGCACGCCCATCATTGTCACCACGGTTATCGGATAGAACTCGTAAGCCACGGCGATGGTGAGCACGCGCGCCAGGATGAAGAAAAACCACCAAAGGAAAGACAGGAACTTTCCTATCGGGTCATCCTCCTCGAGACCCTTCTCGGAATACTTTCGTTTAGGAACTTTCAGGCTCTGCGCGCTGCTGTCTATCAGTCTTTGGTTTGGCTCGAGGGTAGCTGCTACTTTCGTCGCCTCTTCCTCCGTATAAACGGAATCTGGACGCGGCGGCGCTGGCAAGTCCGGCACTGGGAGCGGTGCGACCGTCGTTATGCCGCGAAGCGGCATCGGCGGTGGCGACACGTGCACGTTTTTCGGTGGTAACGGCGGAGTCACAGAGACCTGACGGTTCAGCAAAGCCGTGTGTGATTGAGTCTGGAGCTCTTGCTCGTTCTCAGCGATTGGGTTTTCTTCCGGCGGCATTGACTCGGATGACGCATTCATAGTGTCTTCTTGCTTGGTTGCGGGCAAGGGTAACGCTTGTAGTGGGGCCTTTTCCTCGATACTATTCAGTTCCTGATTGAATTAAATTGACATTGATTATATTTGTTAATATTCACAGATATATCCCTCCAGAATAATATCAAATAGATATATAACGATTTTCAAATTGCTCTGAAATATTATTTTTAATTGTAATCGTTATTTTTTTATTGTAATTTTTAATGTTAATCGTAATATTTTTAATTGTAATTGCTTGTATTTAATTGATTTTTAATTTTTAATAGTAATCGCTAAGCTGGATCAAGTACCTGAATGCAGTATTTCTTTAGCCACATTGCCCAGGGTAGTTTCCTGCCGTTTACACGCTGGCTCTCGAATCTTTGAAAGGAAGCTGTCTTGATGGCCACTGTTACAATGGACATAATGATGCAGAGGACCTGTACTGTCACTGCAAAACAAAAAAGTGTATTATGTAAGTCATTATTATATAAAATGATATATATATTGTGTGTGCGTGTGTGTGTGCGCGCGCGCGTGTGTGTGTACACACACACACACACACACACACACACACAATATATTATAAAAATATATTGTACATACACATGTATCTTCTCGAATTATGAAAACGAAATTGTATGCATAATCGTATCGAAAAAGTGATTCTCTCTATTTTACTTGATTGATAACTGCGAGGCACAGAGCTCTGCCTGAAGAGCAGGTGCGCCTGGAAAACCGCCTGTGGAGCAGCTTGGAACCATGCCTGCAGAAAGAAATACAATTCGATGGCCGCAGGTGCCGCAGCGACATTTAATGTCTTGACTCTTTCGTTCCCGGATAAATTTATGGCGTCCACAGACAGTACAATGAGTCCCGCGTATCTATAAAAATGTACTAATTTGTACACACGACTGTTTATTACTGTTTAAACTGTATATAAAGTAAATTAAAAAAATATATAGGGTGATATTAAAAAAGTGTTTTATATTTTGAGAGCAGATAGTATCTACTAATCAAAATAAGAAGAAAATGTCCAGTAAACATGGGTCCTAAGTCTTAAATCAAATACCTTTTGAAATATGGATCAATATTTATTGTATATTATAAAAGGTGTTCTCTATGTGGTTCCCATTTATTTTCACACATTTCGAATAAAAAAATACACATTCCTACGATGTTTGTACGTCATCGATGATAATGACTCAAATCTTACTATACTGCAGAAATAACACAGGGAGCTTTCCAGCAAGCGACACAGGTCGACACAAGCCGCGTTCTATTATATCTTTCTTTTTTGGTAATGAGCAACAAAGATAAAACGCGACTTGTGTCGAGTTGTGTCGGTTGCTGGAAAGCTCCTACAATTAATATAAGAACAGGGCAATGTTCGTCATTTGAAGACTTGGTGTATTCAACACTCATTGATGACGTACAAACATTGTAGGAATATGTATCTTTTATTTGAAATGTGTGACAATGAACACCTCTTATAGTATACAATAAACATTGCCCCATATTGAGATATTACACATGTATTCGATTTAGGATCCATATTTACTGGACATTTACTTCTTATTTTGCCGAGTACTACCTACTCTCAAAATATGAGACAATTTTTTAAACACTGTATATATGTGATAAAAGTAAATTGGCTTTTAGTAACTAAAGCGAGTAATGACGGAAAAGAAATACCTGTATAATACGAAGAACACGAATCCTATGAACTGACACACTTGGAGACCGAACCAGCCAAGTACGCCTTTCGACACCTTATCGCCTTCCGTCATCCACCAATCTGGCCTCGAAACTGTCAGTATAAAGTACATGAGCGCCGGTGCGTAGATAATTGCGAGGGTGGACATTCCCCATAATGGATTTTCCTCCTTGAAGTGTTGAATAGCTACCACGAAGTCAGCAGCAAAGTGAATAATATATACAAAACAATTGACCAATGTCGGTACGAGAAAAATTAGATATATCTGTTCGGTCGACTTCAACGGGATCTTCATGCAACGCGTAGATTTCCTGTGGCAAAGCGTATTTGCCACAGAATTTACAGAATATATCTCTTTCGCCATTTTCCTGGAGCTAGCAAGTTCGTCTCACATTTCTATGATGTCACATATGTTCTTTTAGTAAATATTGACAGAGTTGTTCGCTGCCTAAAAGAGAAAGAAGACAATCGATAAAAAGAAAATTGGGATGATCATAAGAATACTGCGTCATTATTTGCTCCAATACAATAAAATAATAATTATTTATAAATAATGAGACAACGTACAATAAAACTGTCACATAAAATAACCTGTTACTTTGATATACTGATTTATTTAACATTAATTTAAACGTAGAGTGCAATCGTGACAAGAAAGGGAATATATTTGAAAAGTTAATGAACAATCGACATTCGTGGTTTACCTAAAACGGAGCACGATCAGGCACGCGACGCTCCCAAGTCTCTCTTGGTTTCTCTCAAGGCCGATCAAATCATTTCAACGATAAGATTGCGCCAGTTCAACAGGTAGCACGGTCATGCTCCTTAATTTTTCGATTTTTTCGTCAGGTAGCGCGGTAGCATCGCTCCGCTCATACGGTCTTACCGCAGAGCTCGAAGCGGAACGCAGTAACGCACTCAGAGACTCTCGTCAGCGTACAAATTACGCAACCGCGCGCGAGCTGTGCGATTACAGAGTACAGGGAAATTTACGGAAGAGAAAGACAAGAGGCGTTCCATACGTTGTGCGCATCGGCACGATCGATTAGTCAGCGCGCCGTACAAACGGGGAAGATAGCCCGATAAGCTCACATTTCGCAAGGTGGTGATAAAGCGTCCCCAGGTATCGATACCATGTCGCCGATAGGTTATGACTATTTTTTTTTTTTTTCTCGTACAGGCGTACGCACACGCGACTGCGCATTTGCGCACCTGTTCGGAACGCATGCGAGAGTACCGTGTGTAGCACTCGCACTCAAAATGAGACAATTTATTTTCTTGGAATAGAAAGAAGTTTTTTAAAAAGCTAAAAAATTATTACAATATTTACTTTAGTCTTTTTTTTTTACATCAGAGCTATAGAATTTTTAATTAACTCAAAAAGTAAATTTCTCAGAGGATATAACGGAGAAACGCTGGATTAATTTTATTGACAAAGTAGCACTTTATTCATATGAAAAAGTAATACAACGTTAGGGCCTGTGCTTAATTTCTTTCTTTGAATGATATCAAAGCGTAGGAGACAATTAGAAGGCCTTCATCTTTTTTGGACTCTATATCTGTGTATGTGTATGGTGCTCTACTCAAGACTTTTGGATTATATCTCACCGAGATGCGAGGACCGTATAAGTCTGCTATTACATATAAGCTACTTATTTAACAATATCTTTCTTCGCAAAAATCACCGGTCATTCTGATTTACATATCGTCGTTTGTAATCTGCTAGATAAAATAACGTATACCACCCAGTCATTTTGTATTTTGCATCTTGTAAAATATATCCCGTAGATCTCTACAATTATCTGCGATCATCAATCTCTTTTAAACGCCATTAACCCAAATTCGCCACCCGATATAGTATATGTAGTAGATCGATTACTATTTGAATATTTTTATCCGAGTTGCTTTTGAAGCTTCTTAGTCCAAGAACTTATAGTGTTACCTTAACCCTTATGTCAATACCCGGGTACCCACCTGTGCATATATCGTCGCTATTTGAACTTTTATTTATAAGTTAATTTAGTCAATAACTATAATAAAACTCATATTTTTAAAAGTGGGTACCCGGGTATCCTGGGTATTAGAATCAAATAGGTAAACTTCAAGACAATAATTTTTTTACTTCCGGGTATTGAAACAAAAAGTTCATTGCATATTTCGATAGTAAAAAGTTCAAATAGCGACGATCCGGGCGGTTATAAAGAAATTTTCATGCAAACATTAAAAATTTTACCCATATATACACAGGTGGGTACCCGGGTACCGTGGGTATTGAACAACGTCGCACACTCCGGGTATATTGACATAAGAGTTAATATTAAAGCTACTAAATTTATCATTTTCTTAAACTTTGCTTGGTACAAGAAAAAGTATCGTCGACTTCGATCTTCAAGAGTTTTGAAATTTTCAAACAGCTTTACGTGCCATCAATATGGAAAGAAAACTGAACAAGTTTTTTCTCTATAAGATGCGGGTAAGAATACTTTAAATAAAACATGATATGATACTCGCTATTAACAAGTCGATTATTAAATCGCAAGGGCTATCTCATTGTAGATAGATGATTCGTATAATGGCTCAGCCCCCAAGCTTTGCGATTTAATACTTAAGACTTTGAATACCACTTAAATTGTCATTTTTTTTCGTACAGGATACTTATACAAGATATAAATAGTAAACAACTCTTTTCGTCTGTGGTGCACGTAAAAAGCGCTGTCGAGTGTGTATGCGTGCTATTTTCGAAGTATATGAACGTATGTATAATTGAGGAGGCAAATGTGGGATATCCCTGGATCCTTTTCTTTTACCAGAGCTCGCCGTCCTTTTCCTTAGCCGGAACTTCAATTACTCGCGGCTTGTCGATTATTCTAGCCGTGCGAAGGCCCTTCTCCACGATGCCGATAATCCAAGCTTGATATCCTTCCTGTTTTTCGATATCTTTACAATAAGCCGCGGCCTGTAAAACACAATTCGCAATTTTAAAAAACTGCATTAACTTTACATTTTAAAACTACTAACCGCAGTCTGCTGGATTAGATTCGTAGACAAAACTTCTTTAAATTTGAATATTACTCGTCCGAGTTGATGTAAAATAAATTTATAAGGTGGTTGTATAAATAAAATTTATACAATTGTAGGAAGGTTAATAACTAAATATATATTAACAATAAATAGTAAAATATACTTCCTATTTCTCTACCTGTCTTTCTTTAGAATATCTCACGAATATAAGATATTCTACTGTATTAACAGGAAACTCGATCTATAATTTGTAAACATACAAGCGAGAAAAATATCGAGCTTATCAGAAATCAAATCCTTTACTTGTCAGGCAAATGCTCTTAGCATGTTAAATTAGATCGTATGTTAATATTACCTGTTGCCTGAATGTACCTAATGACGTTTATGTCTATAAATTTGACGATGTATAATACGATTTAATGAACAACTTATTAACCTGTTCACGAGGAAGGCAAATGAGCAGACCGCCGCTAGTCTCGGCTGAGTGGCCCTGCAATAATTGGAACATGTTCCCGCATGCCTTCGCTACTGCTGCCATCTTCGAGATAACAGGGAGATTATGGATAACAAAGGAAACTTCGTTCTTCTGGTGTTTTGCCAGATTCTGAGCGTGTCCCAGAAGACCGAAACCAGTGACGTCCGTAGCTCCGTGTGCGTTGTATTTATGCATCAATCTAGCAGCTGGAAAATCGAGTGGCCATGATTGATTTTAATTAGTTTAACTGAAGATTTTATTAATTGATTTTAACGAAACATCCTCTAATGAACTTTGCGTTTGATTCTTTTTTAATGAAAATATTGAAGGAAAAGACACTTGTCGCAGAATAAGTTTTGCTAACAATAAATGGACAAGTAGATAACATTTATATTCTTAATTAATTTCATAATAATGGGTAATACGTGGCTTCGTGTGAGACAGTTTGATTCATAGTCGGTAGCTCCCGGACTTCTCGACTCTCGTTCCGTGTATGCCTCGGTTAATAAAAAAATTGTTTGAACGGTTGAAGTTTGTAAATAAAGGCGCGTGAAACAAATTGTAACAAACTTATCCAAGTTAATGTAAAATGAATATAAAGGTACAACTGTAAGAAGGCAAAAAAACTAAATATATATTAACAATAAATAGCAAAAATTCCTTCTGTTTCTCTACCTGCCTTTCTTTAAAATATCTCACAAATATAAGATATTCTACTGTATTAGCAGGAAAATCTATATATAATTTGTAAACATATTAACGGGAAAAATGTCATTTTCCCGCTTTCGGAAACAATAATCTCTTTAAATTAGTTTCATACAAACATATTTCAATAAAACTTTAACCTAATGGTTAGTTGTAAAATTGAAAAGTTGAAGATAAACGGCCATCTCTCTCGATACTTTCAGCGAGTAAAATTTCAATTCCAAATTGGCCCGGTGTTATTAAAATTAAAAGTTTGAGATATCCTAGCATGATTCAGCATCATGTAACATAGGATGTACCTGTTCTGTTCAACCTGGCCATGCTATCCATTGCACGTTGATAACCTTTTCGCACATCCTCCTCGCTCACTACAAGCTTGATTCTGTTCCAACGGTCCGGCTGGTCGAGCCATTGATGCGCGTTAACGGCAACTTGTGTACCAAGAGGCTTTGTTAGGACCAATACATCCCCAACTACGGCATTATCCGGCCTAAATCCGAGAACCATAAAGAAACTTAGTGCCAAATCTAACAATAAATGCCGATACTTGTGACGATCATCGTAATTAATTACGTACACGATATACTCATTTGGTTGGCAGACAGTGGTAGCAACTCCACCAATAGTGCACCAGGGATTTACGACTGTTTGGCCACCAGTTACCGTAGTGCCCGCATCTAGAGCAGAATCCTTGAATCCTCTCATGATCAGCGGCACAACAACATCGCGCTCTTTCTCCGTCATCTTCGTACTGACACCCAGCAGCATCAACATGTTGTCGCAGTCCGTGACGCCCATCGCGTACAGATCACTAAGGACATTCGTGCACGCGATTTTACCTGGAAAACACCTCCCATAGCAATGAAGTAGACGAAATAATACAATTGATATATATATAGATCTGAATTTGCAGATTTTACAAGTGTGACATTTAATTTAACTTGGTATCATAATATTTCATAATGTTCTCATCCGTTCGACGTCCCCTGTCTTACCCATCATGTAAGGATCGTCGACTAGCGGGTAAAAGAAATCTGTAGTCTGCACCAGGCTAAGCCCACCGTGTCGCACCGGCGTCACGGAGGAATCCATGCCAATGCCTGAAACAATATTACAATTATTTATTAGATTACTGCAACATAAAGTAGTACAATTTAAATATTTTTTTATTTTATCTTTAATTATTTTACAAAGTATAATTGCACATGTTTCTTATTACATATTTTAGGGTCTAAAAATCTCTAAATAATGTTACATAAAGAATTATAAAATTTCGAAACATATGTAAAAATATGACAAAAAAAAATTAAGGACAAAATTTTTTAAAGTAAAATAGAATTGCATTCATTGTTTTTTATTAAATATTTTAGGTTTCTTGTGTGGCTTTTTGTAGCTGAAATTAAATAAATCTATCATCGTTAAACATTTTAGGGTTTGAATAATATATATTAAAAAAAATTAAAATCTATAAGAATATTACAAAGAAATTAGAGAAAAAAATGATGTAAATTTCAAAAATTTATTTGCTCCAAGTGTTTTAAAAATGTTTTCAGAAATTTCCAGAAAAAATTGTAATTAACAATACATAATATTTCCAATGTATTTTTTCATTTATGGTATGTTTGAATAAAATCTGAGGTAATATATATCATCGCAAATTTGTGCGAATCAGCACGCCAAACTATAGATTGAGGTTGAGAACACCTGTGCTTCCGGTGCCACGGGAGAAATTAGGCGGGAGACGACACGGTCGCCATGTTACGGCAGGGCTGCCTCGCGGCGCTTTCAGGCCCGGTATAAAATCAACAAGAAAATCAAAGACAAGAATCGACGACTTTGCATCTCGCACTCGAAATATTCGGAGTCACGCGACTCTGAAATCAGATACAGAGATACACATTGTTGCCGGAAGTCCGAGAAGGAGGAACAATTTTCCCCAAGCGTGTCGAATTTTCTATGCAAAAATTCGCTTCGAGAAAGACGCCGAAGGAAAGGGAGAGAACGCAAACACGGTGAGCCGAAGATGCCGGCTCGCAAAGCGCGCCGCAACAGGGGCTCCAGAGCTCGTTGATTCATTCATTCGCGTCCGTTTGCTTACCGATGCGCGGAATGGCCATGTGCATGAAGTGGGCATGCTCGTGATCCTGTGCGGACGCATCGTCCGCCTGAAGTCCCTCGAGGAGTTTACCAAGAACCTCCTGAGGGACTTTACACCCTCATCCTTTCAGATCGGCGAATCGCGTCAAGCGGAAGGATGCATCGAGATCATGCGCCACCGGGTCGAACGGCCTGCGCAGCGCCAAGGCATTCGGATTCCCCTCAAGCTCGAGCTGCGCCACGGTCAGGGCGTCCTGTGCCACCGGGGTGCCCTGCAGCTCCGCCATCTTGCCGTGAGAACTCGTTTACGAGGCGGAGATCGGGAGGAGGCAAGTCGGTTTTTACGCCTTTGCCGGTACGTCGCGGCCCACGTCGAAACCGCGTCGCGGAATAACGTGGCGAGAGGACCGCCGATATTCCTCGTAACTTTTCGTCGCGCGCGCGCGCAAGTTGCCGCACCGGTGTGCTCTCGCCGCTAACGCCGCTTTCGTCGTACGCCCCGTACGGTGATAACGCAAACGCCGCCGAAGGACAGCCACTGGATCTCCCGCGCGCGAACTCGTAGCAAATGGGAATTATACTGTTCCACACCGGCGTCGACTAACCGGGACCGTATGCTTCAACAAAATGGACGCGGTAACGCCGGCACGGCGATACCGAGGGCGCGAGCGAGCCCCCACGATGCCACCGCCACGGTGCCGGCCGCGCGCGCCGATTGGCCAATTTCGAACTTGCGCACGCGCCCGCGGCGCCGTTCCGCAGGAGCGTAGCGAGCCGCGCGCCGACCACCGTCCCGAACTGCTCCGTTTCTTCTTTGTCGCCGGACTATATACACTTGACTCCGGCCGAGTTCGCCCTGCACGCCTCAAAGATTTCCCGACGACGCGATTCCGTGAATCTATAAACATTGCGATATATTCGAAAATTGAAAGTATTACGGTTACGCGCGTGAGAAATTATAATAGAAGAAGAACGATCGTTGGATAAAGCATATATAATTCGTTTTTTTTTTTTTTTAAGTTCGGAATAAGCCTAAATTTATCATCGTTTCTCCAATTGGAAACTCCAATTTTTCTATCAATTGCTCCTTTCATCTTCGTTATGTATAACGTGGATGTACATTTAGGTTCGTCTTTATGCGATTGCAGATTTCATTGTCGCATTAACATCGATTCCTGCGAATGACGTTTACTGAGAACCGACGCATTCGTGTGAGTGCAGCGACGTGTTTCGTCGCCGATGCATCGACCAACGTCGGATACAATATAAAGGATATTCATATTTAATCCGCATTGATCCTAGCTCAAACAAGTCTTTCGCACAGGCGGCGGTAGTTCCGGCCGGAGCGACCGGAGCGATATATAGGCGATATATTCGACGTATGCTGATGTGTACGTCCCATGAATATCATGGCGATATCGGTCGAAGTGGCGGTGCCGCGGTGCCGAAGTGTACCGAAGTCCATCATCGCGAGACGATTCGTGTCACTCATTGGTCGTTTCTCCACGTTCGTCTCTGTCATTTGTTATGTCTCGAGCACACCGCGTTGTCGCGGCGAGCCAATCGCGACGCACCGGCGTGCCGACAACGGTTCTCAAATAGAGCGTTTTCTCTACTCCGGATTTTACATTAATTTATACATTGTAGAAAACGAAATGGAGAAACCTTTCTTGGGGAAAATTAATTATCTAAATTATTTCATGTTTCAAATACAGTTCATGTCAATTAAGGACTCTATACATGTTATAAACATATAAGTTGAAATTTATACAATTGTGATTTTATAATTGTTATAAATATATCGTTGCAATTATTGTGTATAAGGATTTGTTCAAAACATGACGATTCGTAAAGCAAAATTTTGCAAAAATCTCGCCGTTCACATGTAAACTTGGGAAAAACATTGCCGTCGCAAAGATTTGACGGTTGCACGGTGGATGTTGAGGAAACTGTCGGCGAAATGTCTCCGGGTGCCATGCGCGAAATACGTGGCGTGCGAGATCGTCTTTGGAATGCTGTCCGGCCGATCGCGCCGGTACTCGCCTCCTTTCGCGACGTTTCCCGCGCAAATCGTGACTACGGTCCGCTCCCCGCGAGTTCCGCCGCGATCGCATTTCTATATTTTCACGTGTTTCTACAATTATAAAGAAATGTTCCAGAAACGTCCGCAGTCATCAGTCATTTACTCTCTTACTCGCACGACTACGAACTCGAACGATTTCCATGCGAATTTACGGTTGGATTAATCATAGATGACCCGCGTCAGGTAGCCTCCGCTTGAACGGACTGTATCGTGTTTGCGGATCAAATATTTGCATCGTGTTCAGACACGTCGACAGAACCGTGAACGTGGGGATCGCTATCACAAACGGTATTCTGAAGCTTGGATAAGATTATACGAGATGAATCTTTTTGTTACTGTTTGTAAGAAAAGTTAATTGTTTCAGAAAATAAATTTTGCGACGAAATTACGAAGAATTTTATGACGATTTTTGCTTCGCAATATATTCGATTCCAACGCCATACGTAAAAAAAAGGAAATTGTACGCAGTTGTATTTTGATTAATAATTAATTGTATAACAGTAATATAAAATGATCACTGCATAAGCAATAAATAACATATTTTATGCCTCAGATCTTTTTGTTCTTATCTATATACTATTAATTATAGTGGTAATTAACATGAAAGAAATATATATACCTGTAAAAAAACTGCAACTTTTTTTTCATATTTAAATTCAAAGAAGATTCTTCTGTCGAAATTATATCTTATCTAAAAGTTATACAAAATATATATTAAAAACTTTAATTAATAACTATATTTTTGCAATGTCTGTTACGTTATTTGTAACATTTCATTCGACGAATGTAAAATAAAAACTTCGATAAATCAATGTATTCTTAAAATTGTACACACGCGACAAGAACAATGAATTTATTTTAATCTACAAATATTTATCAATGAGATAAATTCTCCAATTGTTATTATCGTTAACTTTTGATATTAACAAAATTATAACATTAGCTGTCCTTGTCCAAAAATTACCAATTCCTAATTGTGACAATAATTATTATAAAAAGAATAATATATTGTAATAAAATAATAATAATCGCATTTCTCACAATTAAACGATATTATTATACGCGCGGTATTCATCGTTTCCCGCATTGCTATTCTCTGTCTCTCTCTCTCTCCTTCCCCCTTTCTCCCCCTCTTTCTCTCTCTCTTTCTAAATATATTCTTAATTCATTTATCAGGTTGGAAAAATTAGCTCAACATCTTGATTTTCATCAGCACAAAAATTTCGTCAGCATCAGTATACTGCCGTCGAAGAGTCGAATGAAAATAAAACCCTCTGATCATACGCATGCACCCACGCATCTAACATATGGTTTTGACGTTTTGACAGATACGACTCATATCATATTGCAGCGCGCGGACGGACGGCGAGTGCACGCGCACCGGAGTGCGCGTCGCCGCACTCTCGTCCTGTTTCGCGTTTCGCAACGGCTCGCGGAGTGCGGAGTCGCACTCGCGGCGTCGCGGCGCGATCGTCGCGATCAGCAGAGTCTTGCAGTCTCGCTCGCGCATCCGACCGGGCAGGATCCCAGTGCGCGGTGCGCGTCGTTAATCGTGCGCGCGTGTAATCGATCGCGGAGCACCGAGCCGTACGCTGCTCCTTTCCCGATTTTCCGTGACGATCCTCCCGACGTGCACCGTTGTCGTCGTCGTCGTCGTCGTCGTCGTTGCGGTGCATCGATCAGCGGTCGTCCTCGGGATGACGTCACGGCCGCGCCGTCAACCCCGTCGATGAAGCGGCCTCAGGATGATGCAGGACGTTGCAGGTGGCCCGGCCGATGATCAACGTGCCGCCTCCAAGTCGGTGCTGCTCAACACCTTCGTCGTGAAGAAGAAGCGGTGCCGCGTGTACTTTCATCGCGGCACGCTCATCTGGGAGACCGAGAGGCCGCCTTACAGTAAGCGTCGATCGCGGTTTCCTCGACCGCGCCGAGCAATTTTCACTTAAGTGCGAGACACGTACCTCGATCCGGTTCGTCATTAGTATCGAACGTCGAATACCAAGGTGCTCACGGCTGCACGGCTTGATTAACACGATTAAATTCACTTTAATCACCGGCCATTAAATGATTTTAATTATACCAGAGTGACGAAGTATATATCCTCTCCGAGTAAACTTTCTTCGGATGAAGAGGTCCCAGCTGGCAGAAAGTTCTAAGATACGTCTTAAAAACATCACAAAGACGTTTAAAAGACGACACAATTTTTCAGACGTTCTTTAGATGTTTATTTAAGACGTCTTTTAGATTTTTTAGAAGCTTCTGCTAGCTGGGATGTACTATATTTTTTTGTAAGAGAGTATTATATTAATTATTAATTATCTCGTCAACCGCGCGCGAGAAATTTTCATCCAACACCCGTTTCCTCGAATTGTCATTACATCAAATACCGAACACCTGGTGCTCGCGGCTACACCTTAATTAACGCGATTATTCGATTAAATGACTAATCACCCGGAGACGAAATTGTCTCCGAGTGAACCGTCTTCGGATACAGAGATAATTGCCAATTATTACCTCGTTAATTATTATCTCGTCGACCGCGCGAGAAATTTTCATCTCAAAACGACACGTTTCCTCGGATCGTCGTCATTACGTTGACGAATGTCGATAATCACGGCTGCGCACCGCATCACAGCTTGATTAACACGGAAACAGTTTCAATCTACAGAGAGAGAGAGAGAGAGAGAGAGAGAGAGAGAGAGAGAGAGAGAGAGAGAGAGAGAGAGAGAGCCACATTAATTATTATCTCGTCGACCGCGCGAGAAATTTTCATCTAAAAGCGACACGTTTCCTCGAATCATCATTATACATTGAATTGAATATCGAATGTCTGGTGCTCACGGCTACACCGCTTGATTAGCATCACGATTACATAACTTTAATCATAGCGGCGATGAAACGATTTTAATCACTGGTGATAAAATCTTCTCCATTTTAACTTTTTTCGGCTGCAGAGACGGGTGGCTAGATTAATTATTATCTCGTCGATCGCGCGAAAAATTTTTAAAAGCGACACTCCTTTCCTCAGATCATCATTACATCGACGAATGTCGAATAATTAATCACGGCTTGATTAACACGCGGAAACACTTTCAATCGTCATCTCTGAACCACCACATCAATCGAATCGAATTATCATCTCGCCAATGACGCGCGTTTCGGTTTTAACGAAAATATTCGACGCCTAAAGGTCAAGATTGTATTTTGTTCAAGGCGGACTCGAAATCCTAATAGGTAAATGTGTCCTCGTGTCTTTTATCCAAGGATAAATCCTCAGCGGGATTGCTAATTCCATTGGATGGAGCAACATATTTTTCTTCGAGAGAGAGAGAGAGAGAGAGAGAGAGAGAGATCTTCGTAAATATATTGAATAGCTAATTTCGGACAGCTAATTAACTCCGCGCCTTAGCAAGGAATATTGAATTTTCAATTTACGAACCATTCAGCTTAATGGGGTAAATTGTTCGCCCGACAGACACTCGCCAATCCGGCGAGATCCATTCTTAGCAAATATTAGATGGGCAAATGATAAGATAGATTAATAATTTGCCGAGTCGACGGCCCTGTCGAACTCCCCTTTGAGAAACGTGTGTTTCTTCAAAGACAAACAGAGATATACGTAATGTAGCGATCGATGCTAATTGGATTATTGTCCCCATCGACGTGTCGTCTCTTCATTCTCGGCAAGAACCTGGTTAAATATTTCATCTCGAGGCTTAATTGGCTCACTTCTTGTGAATTGTTATCGCGCGCAAAAAGTCGATTAAATCTATTTATTACGTATAATCAAACGTAATAGGATCGCGCAAATCTGATAAATAATCTATTTTTTCAGATACGCGATTATTTGCGAACAATTGTGTTCACCGTTCTACTTGGAAATCTTAAAGATAAATCAAAACGGATCTTGAATAATGCAGGTTTTGAATTGAGACGTAACGTTCTCGCGCGTATATTCGAGATAAAATCTGCTTGTGTGGCAGGATGCAGACTGATGCAGACGCGCCAGGCACATGGACGAATTAACATTTTTTCGAGTCAAGGCTCGCTCGTGCGCGGCGCATCGTTCTGCGTTCGCCGTTCATTCTCCTTTCTTGCCACATCCCGTTTACTTTTACCTCTGGCAATAGTGGCAATCTCTTTGGCTCGCTGTTATACTTCGCAACTCATTCCGCGGCTTCGCGTGTTTGTCGCGTAAGAAAGCCGCGTATAATCACCCGCGCGAACGGCCGACTTCTCTATTGGCTGCCTAGAATCGCGCACAACCGATCCCAAGGCCGGGAAATGGAAAAACACTTTCTTTATTAAAGATTTATTCAACGTGAATCTCATTTAAGTCTCTTGCATTGATTTGCAGCCCGCCGAATCACGCCGACGGATCGATGAACGTGTATTGTGTATTGGCGGCTGATAAAAAAAAAACCACGGGGTAAAAAATCGTTACGTAAACATCTTCTTCAGGGTCGTCTCACGACGAACCCTCGTCTCACACGTGTTTTCCGTACTCGTGGAGTTGCATAATAATTGCCTGAAATGCGACTCACACGTATATTGTTCTTTTTCTCTCTTTCCTTCTCTGGTCGATCGCTCTTAAGCCCAACGAGCGCTTATTAATACAACTCGAGCAATTCAGTCTTACGAGGTCGACGAGAGTTAAGTGTGTGTGCACACGCGCTAAGAGGAGCCGTGTGTTGTCGATTGTGGCTGGCCTTGACCTTCCATTGGTATACAGCATCTTTTGCGGTAGGCGTTACGCCACTAAAGACATTTAAAAAAAAAATTGGAAGAACGAGATAGGCGGGACTGTTGGTCTATAATTTGCAATGTTAAACAGGTATAATAAGGGGGCAAAGTACAACTTTTTATTAGATGCTTCTTTGAATTATCCGGATCATGCTTTTTTTCAACTAAGAACTCCGTGTCCTACAAAATGGAAACATAAACGTAAATATAAAATAAAATAAAGTTCGGTAAATCCGATATATTTAAATGTTGAATAAAATTGGAAAGAGTGAGGGAGAAAGAGCTTGGAAAGAGAGAGGATATAAGGATTGATTTAATGATTGAGGAAAGGCTATTAAACAAAGATATATTTAAACAAATCAAAATTATTTTACAAGTTTATAATTATTCTCTAAATCGTCCGTCCAAATTTTTGTCCAGTGTTATAATCGCTTCTCTAATCGCTTCTCGAAATAGATTTTTGGAACAATTGTGCATATCATTGTTTACATATGCACATTGCACATATGTAATCCTTCGGTTACAAGCAAAAAAAATTAACAGAACTGTCTTGTGTGCCCACAGGACATGGTTCTTATTTGTAGATTTACTTTGTAACTTCGAGACGCAAGGATATCACAAAGAATACTAAGAAGTTTTTGGCGATCCGCTCACGTAGATAGGAACACATGTCGATACTCGCCTCGTCCTTGAACGCGTTCCATTTCCTTATACGATTGTGTACGCGTCATGAATATTAAATAAAATAGCGATAATCACACATCGCGGGTAGCGAGCGAGCATATCTTTACAACCGCATTCTCATGCCCCGTGAACGCTTCGTGTTCTACAATGAAGTTCTTGTAACGTGCTCGCGTAGCGTGCCCCGTCTGACTGCGTGACGATTAACAATCTTTCTTGTGGAGAAAACAATATCAGTCAAATTTTTACTAGACTAGAATTGAATCAAAATAAGATAATCTTTTAGCTTGTGAAAAATTCGATATAAATCGAAATGTTGAAATAATTTAGTAAAAAATATAACTTTTTTCAGTTTTTGGAAAAAGCGTTATTGTTCAAATTTTGGTTAAAATAATTGAATAAAAATTAACGATTTTTTTAACGAGTTTATGGAAAGAGCGATAGAAATTGAATTTTTACTATAATAATTGAGCAAAAAAATATAATCTTTTTAATTAGTTTCTTTAAAAAAAAATAATATTAATTGAATTTAAAATAATTGGGTAGAAAATATAATGGTTTTTTTTTATTTGTAATATTAATCAAACTCTAATTTTAAAAATAATTGAGCAAAAGATATCAAACATTTTTTATTGATTTCGAGGATTAATATTTTTAAAATGTGTTTTAATAGTTAATACTTCACACGACGTGTGCGAAAACTCGTTATTTGTTCCTCTGCAAGTACCGTACACTTTGCTGAGCGTTACTCCCAGGCCAGCTCCGCCAGCTCCAGGTCTGCTCGCGTTGATACTTCCGTTATCTCGTTTTGTGCAGTCTTTCACGTCTGCATATTACCGGGTGCCGGAATAACGCTCGATCGAAAATAGCGTCGCTAATTTCGCGCCCGGTGATGCGGACTCGTTGATTTTAATAGCGCGTCGAATCTGTTTCGGGACATCCGTTGCAGCGAGGCAAGTGCAACGCCTGCAAATCTTTCACTTTCCATCGTTCACCATATCGCTGGTGTTTCCTACGGACCGGTACTTACGTTATCTTGGTTAGACAGGAGAAACCTGTCTGCGAGCGAGGAACCGGTATTGTGGTATGTCAACGACCTACGGCACGCACTATCTATTCTTTCTGATTATTATTATCTTCGAAAAAAATTCTAGATTTCTAAATATCTAAAATCTAAATCATCAAACAGTAACTCTGGGAAAAACGTCGGAGATATTATTATTATTATTTATTATTGTTTTATATTTTATTAATCATTGTCCTTGTTATACACTTTTGCTTGTTTTTTTATTATTATTAAGTCGAACGCGTTCTAGAATAATATTAGTATAAAATATATTTTTACTTACGTAAACGAGACTAACGAAGTACGTCGCTATAACCATCTCTCGAACCATCTTAAAGGCAATGATTCAGGCAGTCACGTAACTAATTTCAGACTGTCGTCATGGAATTCGCGTATTCATTTCCATGCATTTCATCCTAGTGTTATTGTCGAGAAGCCCGCTTCTGTTCACAAACGTCTGCGTAACACGCGAGGAGATGGTACACGTTATTAAACGTAATACACGCAAGTAGCGAGATGACCCGTTTCAAACGCAGAACACATATTTTACATAACATTGTGTATATTTAGCATAAAACTTCCTTGATTTCACGTTCGATTTCTTCCTCTTTTCAATTATTTGTTTTATCAGCTTTAATGATGAAGCAAACTTGTTTGCTTTTTACTTCACGGGAATTGAATGCTGTAATCGGCCAATTACACTTAGCTTCAGAATATTAAGTTCCTGAAGAATAATGTCCTAATTGAATAGAACTTACAACAATCATTACCAATCATTATCGTTATATTATTTTTCCGCAAATGTCAAAATGTCATTTACTACGTTTACGCGGAGTAAATTATCGTAAGTTACTACAAAATCCCGTTTACGCGAAGGAATTATCGTAAATTACTACAGAAGTAACGCTCGCGTAAACGTAGTGTAATTGTAAGACTTTTATAAATAAAAAATCAACCGTTAGCCAAATTATTGTTACGAATCCATTACCGAAACAGCTGGCTGTCGCGAAATCGAGTTTCCTCCGTATCGAGTCCATTTTGAACGATCTATAATTCATGGCGAAAATGATGGGAAACTCCATTTATAATTTAATTTAGGGGAGACCGGGGCTCGTTGGCACAAGAGGCAAGTTGGCAATGGGTTCCGTTTATGTATTTATATAGTGAAAGAAATAATGGGGAAAAGTTATAACAAAATATCTCTTTTATGATACTTTTCCCAAAGTTTTATTTAAATCAAAAAAGTATTACAATAGAAAAAGAAAAAACTAATTCAAGAGTTGGCAAGTATATAAATTTTCGAGCGTTTCAAAATATCGTATTAATGCTCTTCAGCTTGAGAAGTAAATCAAAGTGACGTATTATTAGTTAAAAGAAAAGTTTCTGTTACTATACGACATGTCATTTTGAGGAACAACAGTAATTTATTGTAAGAAAACGTCTGAAATATCAAACGCATGTAGGGATGGGGTATGTTGGCTCATATCAAGGCATGCTTAACTTGACTTGTTGCCGCGCGTGTGGGACCTGTGTGAGCATGTGATTTGCTACCTAGAATGCTGATAGAAGCTAGATATATATTTATATTAAGATTTTTATATTGAAGAAAGCTACATCTAAAATAATTTACAATTGTTTTTCTGTAACAGCATTTTGCTATTCGATCATTATAAAATAACTTTAAAAGATACAATCTTTATCAAGAAGTACATATCTGTTACCCGTTTTGTGTTTCTATTACGTTTTCATTAATTTAACATGGACCTTTGTCGCATAGCCAACTTACCTTACTATCAAGGCAAGTTGGCTACAATGCAGTGCATGTTCGTATTTCATCTATTACAAAGAAACTATACAGTATACAGGACCGTTCTTGACATGAAAATGTAGAGAAAGGTTCTCTTTATTATATTATAGTGCTGTTTAATCATGAAAATTAGTTGTTTAAAAATTCAAATGCCGAAATTGTGAAAACGGTGCCAACGAGCCCCGGTCTCCTCTATATAATATCATGTGAAATACGAAAATAATTTGAAAAATCAAACACGCATATATATATTTGCATATTAAAGTACACGCGTCGAAATATATGCTGTATAAAATTATAAAAAAAATTCTGGCCTGAAATTTGAAACGTGAATTATTAAATCATCTGAAGAATTGATCAGCGTCTTCCACGACGCACGAGGAAGTCGTAAACCCGGGACAATAACCGTCGTTTTATTAAGGTCGATCGCAACGCGCAACACATCGCCAATGAATCGATCCCCAATAACAACCGTTCGTTAAGGCGCGATCGCCGGCATGGCAATTGCGCTCGAACGAATCGCCGGTCCTGAGACGCACGATGGGGATCATATATGCTCGCGATCGCGAGAAATCGAATCGCCGCTAGCTAAAAATATATTTCGCCACGTGATGCGTCACGTGGCACACGTGATGTATATCTGTGCGCGATGCATTGCGCATTGTTCCAAAATGCATATCCTTGCACTCACACAATGACCCGGAATTGAGTGTTTATTTTTTATTTAGACAGTTGCATATTCAAAAGCCTTTAAAATAAGTTGTTTAAGATTCAAACGTATTAAAAATTTTTATTAAAAAAGAGTTTTCTTTTTTTCTTTAACTGCACTTTCTCTTTTCTCGTCTTTCTTTTTTTTTTGTTCTTTTCTCTTTTCTTTTCTTTTCTCATTTCCTCGCTGGCCGCTGCAACTACTGAATTGTAACATGGGAAGCAAGAAATCATTTTTTGTGAATCATACTGTTAAAATTACGATAAAACTAATTTATTTCTATACACATATGTCGCAAAAAATATGCATTATTTCCTACCTTTGATAAGTTGTAATTTAATATAACTGCAGTCTGCAGTGAAAAAAATTAGGAGCCTTGATTCAATTTCTCATGATTTTTTTTTTAAGCATATATAGTCCCAATTCTTTACAATTAATTTTTGTATCGACAAGACCAATTTTCTTGACATTTGAAACAATTTCGTATGAATGTAACAAGGAGTGGGGTTCTCTTCGGTTCCACGACCCGGTGAATACGGACGTGGCAATTCGTGACGCAAATTACGATTATTTGGAAGCAATTCCCCATATTTTCGAGTTACGAATACACCGGCGAGATGCAGTTGACATAACGCCGTATTAAATTGCTTCCTCGCTCGCGCGGAAAAAAAAATTACCCTAAATTACGACCGACTAATCAGCACTATCGTCACGTGTAACGCGATTGTCAGGTAGATGTTCATTGAAATCAACATTGCCTTGACAGACGATAAGCGAGAGATAATAGCCGATATCCCGCTGCGATTGCGCAGCGTATTGCTAACAAAAAGGAGAGATAAGAAAGCATTCCAGGAATAGTCTCACGCATTCAAGAGAGAGTGTTGCGTATATAAAGTATCAAACAAAGGTATAAGGAAGAGGACTCACGTGTCAAAAAAAAAAAACAGGATATCTTTAACGAACTCAATCGTACTTTTATTGATAAAAAAATATTTGGGTCGAGAATAATTTACGTACTAAAAAGTTAATAAAATACATAAAATACATAAATAAAAAAATTATAAATAAACACTTAATACATGCAATAAATGAGAAACTTGCAGACAACGTATAGGGATGCTTCGCATTCTTGAAACCTGATAGAGCATATCGCGTTCTCTTTTTCTCTCTCTTCATGGAATAATAGTCTGGCCCGTTACCTTCTTGCATCCTGGCGTGCAATGCAAGCGCGTGCACCTGCTCTCATATGATAGCGCGTAACTCGGTAAAAATGGAAATGTTGCGCAACGTCTTACGCGCGCGTCGAGTGCCGTTCTCTGCGGTTCACTTCCGCCGGATAACATAACCGGCTATATTCCTGCAATATAATAAAATAATATACAATATACATACGTGATATAGAGCGTAGCGATAACACTGTAGGGCCTGATAAAGTTATATGATCCCGATGCAAAAATAAATTGAGCTTATGCAACGTTGATAAACACGGTATAGATAAAATGATGAATTAATAGATCAGCATTCAATGTCAAACGTATAAAGTGTTCTTTCAGAGGACTAAATTAATAAATAAGGCCGGAACAAATTGGAGCCACCTTATCGAGCCCGTTAACGATAATTATATAAATAAAAGTTGCTGGTATATATACATTATGCGCGCGTACGTGCCTACGTGCGGTCGAGCTGTAAACGTTCGCCAAACGCAACGTTCGTTGACATTTATATCATGTCAAAATTCCGTCGTCGTTCGCGTTAAATGTCCACTGTTTTAAGAGGGTATTCTGATTTGAAAGATTAAAAATGTATTTTTCAGGAATTTTTTTAGAAAAACGAAGAAAGCGAATAACGCGTTGAACTTTGCACGTTCTTTCAGCCTTATTTTAAAAATATATTTTTTAAGTAACAAAAAATGCTATTTTTTTATGTGATATCTTGTTAACAAATAAAAATATATTTTTAAAATAAAGCTAAAAGAACATGCAAAGTTCAACGTTATTCGCTTTTTCGTTTTCCTACAAAATTACGATCTTTCAAACCAGAATACCGCCCCTTAAACGATCTGTTTTACAGTCGCGTTGAGAGAAAAGGAAAAAAAGGTCATGCAGATCGGTTTTTAATTAAACATCAGCGAACGGAATTTATCGACTTCGATAAATTCGTTCTCGTGTGAACCACCCTGATATAATCCCCTCGTTGTTCCCCTCCAGCCAGATGGACCCTGCCCTTGACGGACGTTCTGGCGGTGCGCTACGGCGACGACTGGATACCGGGTGTGAGCGTTAAGGAGAAGCAGCCGACGCAGCCGACCTCGCCGACGACGGTGTGCCCGACGAATTTCATCCTGCACTACGCCGTACGCGGGCCCAAGAACAAATGGAGGCATCACAGCGTGACGATGAGCCACACGGATCCCAGGCAGGTCGCCTCGTGGGTGAAAACCATTCGCAATTACCTCCTAGGTGAGTCGCCGATCGCGATCATCGCCGCCGCGCGCCGTTCCAAATTCACCGGTGCGTTTTATGCGAAACCACGCGAATCGGCCACACCGGGCCGCGCGGTCAACGTTGGCCGCGTATAATAATTTTAGAATTGCGACGTATATATATATATATATACGCGCGCGAGGAGGCGTGTATAAGATCATTGTCTGGTAAATTACGAAACGACGGGAGCATAAAGATTAAATAGAATCGTGAAATTGAGCCAAGCGAAATTGAGCGGAAGCGGCTCCGTGTTTATCGAAAACATATATATATATACGGCGGCACATGATATGTATGTAAAACGACGCACCGACTCCGTATCGAAGGCCGCAAGCAATTAGCGCCGAGAATAATTAATAACGCGCCTGTTATTTTCTACATCCCGTGTACGGCGCTTAAGAGAATGCACAGCATATATTATTTTAGCGATACACGACACGCGAAGCTGACGTGTTGTGTCTGCGAGTGACTCGTTCGGGTTGTGTTCCTGCATAAACTTGTTTTCGTTGTATGCTGGTTTCCTCGGCGACTTGCTTGCTGAATAAAAAAAATGCGCATAAAAAAAGACACGAGGAAAACAGTCGATCAAACTTGATTCCAAAGAATCAACGTGACGCATAAATTAATGAGAATTTGCTAGCTCTTGCATCGTCGCTGATATCATTGTGGCACTGTGTGTAAACATAATATTAACATATATTTTACTTATTGTTAGACAAGAAGCAACTCGGGCTTATATATATTACATATATATATAGAAAAATACTAGGGGTGCGTTCGGGAAGACGCTATTAGTGCTATATTTGCTTATTTTATCCTTGTTTTACACCTGATGAGCAATAAAGATAGAATGATGCAATAGCGCTAATAGCGCGCTTCCCGAACGCAGCCTAGGAAGAAATAAAATCACTTAATCTTAAAAATGTAGACAAAATTGCGGTAATTAGAAAATTAAGAAAGATTAAATCAAGATAAATTAAATACAAAGTTACATTAAATTAAAGAGATTATTTCTAAATTGCCTTAATCTTAATCCAACTTATTATAATATAATCTTAAACCTCAATTAAAGCCATACTTTAAAAAAAATAGAGATTACATATATAAAGTAAAATAAAGTAAAAAACTGAAAGCTTTATATACGTACAATATCTCCATTATGTGTGTGTGTATACGTGTGTGTAATAGAGATATTATATAAAGCTTTTAATTTGCACTGACATATATATCTTAACTATATTCAAAGATAAGTTAAAGAGATAAGATTTTAAGATAAGCCTTTAATTACTGATGATTACTACATTACAAAGCAAAATAGTTCTACAATAAACAGCTGTCTTTTCTATATGAATATTTTTTCACAATTATAACTGGAAACGTAATATGCGAAGTTTAGGAGGTTAGTGTTAACCCAGTTGAAAGCGACGTAAATCGCGATGAAAGGTCTGCGCCACGAAAATATACGCTGTAACCCTAAAACTTTGATAGCGCGGCGTAGCCGGCTACCAATTAATTGCGGTTGGCATGAAAGTTTTATCGCAAATCAGTTTAATTTCGCGGATTTCGATAGGGTTTCCGAATCAAAAATTACCGTTTCGCTCTCCGATTTTCGTTATTTACAAGTTTCAATAGCTTCCAAATTGAAGACCCCGTTGCTATACGCTTGTCGATTTTGCCAAGTACGAATTTCGAGATGTTCCAAATGGAACGTTTTGCTGCCCATATTCTCTAATTTCGCCATTCGTGTGATTCATGTGTGTCGGCAAGTTTCTCCCATTTCGCTGTTTCTAGATTTCCCGAGTTAAATTGAATTGCTGCTCCGCTTAGGGGCGTTGCAAAACGAATTAAGCGAGACACGATCTCTCGGCTCGCTTGAGAGACAGCGATGCTGTACGTTAGCCCCGATAGGGAGAGGCAGAGAGAGAAAGAATGATAGAGAGCACACATTTTAATGAATGTCGAGAAAACAGGCTTGGTGTGCTCTAAACTACCCCTATCGACCATCGCCGCATCGAGCGCGAAGGGGCACAGGGCAGGACACGCGCGCGACGCGTGATACCGCACCAGTGGGCCTATTCCGTAACTCTTAAGGACAGTTTCGTTATCGTTATACTTGCCTTGCGCAGATATTATGTATAGTAAAAAAGCTGCGCAATGACAATATAACGATAACGAAACTGTCGTTAAGAGTTAAGCGGGGAGCACACACACACTTCTGCACAACGCATAATGCATAAGTATAAGAAAATTGATTGATGGTCTATTTCCTTATGCACATGTGTATAGACCAATCAATTTTCTTATGCTTACGCATTATGCGTTGTGCAGAAGTGTTTGTCCGGGCCCTTACAGAATAAGCCCACAGGCGGACCCGTCGAAAGCAGGGCTCCGGCGCCGGGGCTGAACGAGTTTTACCTGCTACCCTCCACCGCAGACCGGACTTCGGGGTGGATGGCCACCCTCCCCGAACCGAGAGAGAGGAACACGGGGAAGCAGCATCCCGTTCGCTGCCAAGAAGGATCCCGGGAAATCGCCGCGCGAGCGAGGGGCCATTAAACGCCCTGCGGGATTCGTGGTTGACAGCCCTGCGAGCTCACCCCTAAGCCCGCGCTATCGCGCCCAAGGGGAGGGGGAGGCGCGTCATCGATTCCGCTATCGAAAGGATTTTTGGGAGCACTCCCGGATCGTCCTCGAGCGTAGAACGTCGCTTCACGGTATCGCGAGTCGCGATCTCTTGCGGCCATATACCTCTATCAATTGATAGAGGTACACTACAAAAAATAAGTGTGTTCGACGTGCGTTTAACGTGTGTGGAAATAAAACATAATAACACTTTGTCACGTGTACTGAGCGACTGCTGTGTTGATACTACACACTTATTCGTTCTGCATCAATTGATAGAAGTAAGCAAACGGTGGATCCATCGTGTGAACAAGTGGTCGTCTAGATCCATTGTTCGCGAGATCGAGGACAATTGTGATAGCCCAAGAATCACCTCTAAGTTAGCCCCCCTCTATCAAGTGGTGGGGGGGGGATAACTTGATAGAGGTGATTCTTGGGACTCACGCTTTGAGTATGCTTTCCTAGGCTATCACAATTGTCCTCGATCTCGCGAACAATGGATCAAGACGACCACTTATTCACCGTTTGCTTACAGTGGATCGGGATCACCCAGAATTCTGGCGGAAGTTGAGGTACAGGATGTACCGGCATACCCAAGCGACGTACCCTAATGGCGGTGCAAGACTGGCCCACCATGAGATCAGTGGCCACCCAGACCGTCGCTGAAGGAAATGATGCGGCCATACAGGCCGTCCCAGCCGCCGCGACATCGTCGCGAGTAAACAGCTAGTATTGATCTGGAGGTTTTCCGTGCTCATGTAATCGTCGTTTTCGCGAAAAAAAAAACTCTTGTTCGATTATCGACGTTGCGTCGCGTGCCGTAAGGCAAATTGATCGGGACACTTTACACGATTAAAGTCCTACTGCCTTCCTCCTCCGAGTCTCCATTTGACCCATTTTCGTTTTTAAACTGGCGAAGATTAAATCGCGACGAAGAAAGGAGGAAGTCGATTAAAAAACTTTGTTCGTTTTACTAATCTGACAATGTCCGTTCTGTAAAAGAAAGAAAAGGTTTTTTTATCAACTAGTACGATAAGTTATATAGTACTTATGACTTTGTGCATATACTTTGTACATATACAGAGACATTGCTTTTAATTCTTCTAAATTTTCTTTCAGTTTTTTTCTGTAATTAGTTTTTTTCCATGATATAAAAAAGAAATAAATTTGATTAAATTGAATAAGATTAACAAAATTGACAATAAGAGTCAGGCGCAGTAATTAAGGCGCAATATATTTTATTATCAAATATATATACAAATGAAAGAGAGGAAATGATGTTATATTAGCGTTAGCTATAATTAGCATTTCAACCTTTTTTTTGGGTCATACTCAACGCAACATTACATCGGTCGGAGTATATTGTATAATGCAGTCAAACTATTAAAACAGCTTATGGATAATCACATATTGATATGTAGTATAGTTTCTTAACATAGAAGCAAAGGCGATTGTAAAAATTCAAATTTAATTATCTAAAGGAATTCGGGGGATTGAAAGGCTAAGGCGCAAAAAGTTCTTACAGTTAGAAGGGGGATCTGAATTTTTTTTAATTTGCAGTTTATCGTTTCAGGTCTGTCGTGTCGGCCGCGAAAGGTGATGCTGTTCATCAATCCCATAGGCGGTAAGAAAAAAGGTGTCAAGATCTGGGAGAAGGATGTCCAGCCGCTTATGACCATCGCTGGCATCGAGACAAAGATGATGGTCACAGAGCGTGCCGGCCACATTCGCGACGCTCTGCTCACGGCCGACTTGAGTGACCTACATGTGAGTCCTGTTCTTGCAAGTCTAACATTCTCTATTACTTTCATGTGGAGTCCGGATTCAAACGCTCTAACTCAGCAAATAAATTCAACAATTTTCACTAGATTTATATTATTATTTTATATATTAGGATAATTATCTATTTACTAATCTAGGATAATTTTACACTAATTATCAAAAATGTAAATCCATAAGTTTGGTTGCGGTTTATGTAGTAAAAATCTTATCTTTATATGTTAATTATACATATCAAATCAGAAAATCGAGCGTGAGTTTCTAAATATTTACGATATATTTAGAGCGTACACATCTAGAACACATCTCTAAATTACATGTCTCTAGATAATTATCGAGCTGTTCCGGTTTTTATAATGGATGTACAAACATTTTTTAACACGTATAAATGCTTCGCATTATACATAACTAAAAGATTCACGCTATCCTCAAATTTAACTTTTCGCGCTTGATAGGCGGTGGTGTGCATCGGCGGCGACGGTACGTTCGCCGAGGCGTTCAACGGGCTGATTCTGAGGGCGGCGAAGGATCAGCAAATTGATCCCAACGACCCTGACGCCAGGCTGCCCGGTCCCGCCTTACCTGTCGGCGTTATACCCAGCGGTAGCACAGACACGGTCGCCTACAGTCTGCACGGCACCACCGACGTGGAGACTGCCGCCATACATATCATCTTCGGCGATTCGATCGGTCTAGACATCTCAGCGGTTCACAGCAATCGCACCTTGCTCAGGCTCTACGCCAGCGTGCTCAGCTACGGCTATCTGGGCGACGTAATCCGCGACAGCGAGAAGTTCCGCTGGATGGGACCCCGTAGATACGATTGGTCTGGTAAGGAGTCCCCAAGTCTTTTGATCGTGTAATTTAATGCGGTGGACTTTCATTGAGCGAAGCTGATCAAGTCTAATTGTTCGATTCGAGTTGTGTAATAATCTGACTAATCTATTTTGATCTATCAAATTTTGAACAAGTAACTTGAATAAGAAACTAAATAATAAAATACCAATTGATTTTCTGTATTGTAACAAACATATATGTTTATATATAATTGATGTGATAAGTGATAAAATATTCTGTGTACAAATATGGATGGGGTTGATATTAGATTAATTAGATCTTTTCGTTCATAGGTTTTAAAAAGATATTAGCAAACAAGGGCTACGAGGGTGAGATCGAGCTGCTATCGGATCCATGTCACCCAGCGGGAAGCACAAGATGCATGAAGAATTGCTTACGCTGCCTGCAGCATATGCACAGCATCCCCGACAAGGAAATTTCCAGTAAGTATTAAAAAATGAAAGAGAACAGAAATCAATACATAATGCAGTTACAAAACCAGCTAGAATTAAGCGAATAATGCTTTATATCTTCGTGTAGAGTGGGTGACGGTCAGAGGGAAGTTCTTCATGGTGAATGGCGCGAACGTGTCGTGCGCGTGTTCGAGGAGTCCTATGGGCTTCAGTCCTCACTGTCACGTGGGCGACGGCTGCGTGGACGTGATCTTAATTCGACACACATCTCTGATAAACAATATCAGATTATTGCTCAGGCTATCCAGCAAACGAAAGACTCTGGTACGCGCGAGTTCCAACCATGTATTCGAATAATTATCGCCAATTATTCATTTTTTTGCTTCACACTTTAATGGCTATGTTTGCTATATCAATCACCGTTCATAGACATTTAGCACCTTCGTTGCCGTGTGCATCATTGATATACACCGAATGTTTTTTTATTCGTGTGCCATGTGCGTCACCCGTGGTCTTAACAAGTTATTCTTTAAATGTCATTATTATGGACGACACCTAAGGAAGTATTATAATGCTTTTATAGTAGCAGCGGAGATGTTAAAATGTTCACTTTAAACGGTAACAAAAAATTCCGTTCGTAATTATGATATGACACAAGGTCATTTTGAAAAACTCACGTTTGAATTATCATTTGACAGAACAAAAGACAATTTTGCGAAATTACAGTACTATGCTTTATCCGTTTATCGCGATGTGTAATTCTGAAATATTTTAAGATCAAGATTATGCAAGTAAAACATTTTTAGTATATTATGCTGTAATTATTTATACTATAATTATACATATATATAATATCTAATTTACCTATATCTATACTAATATATATATAAAATCCTTATGTTTGAACGTTAATCACTTGAAAACTATTGGACCGAAATTTTACTACAAGTATATGAAATAAGGGTAGAATTTTCTGGAATGTGCTATAGAGTGTGTATTTTTTCGTTACCGATTTTCTGGAAACAGATTTTTTTAATTTTTCTAATTCTTGCGGGTAAAAAAATTAAAAAAATCGGTGTCCAGAAAATAGATAACGAAAAACTATATACTCTATAGCACTCCCCGGAAAATTCTATCCCTATTTCATATACTTGTGGTAAAAATTCGGTCCAATAGTTTTTAAATTAACGATCAAACATACATCACCCGTAAGAATTAGAAAAATTAAAAAAAAAACGTTATTAACTTAAAAACTATTGGACCAAATTTTTATTAAAACCATATAAAATAAAGGTAGAATTTTCTGGGGAGTGCTATAGAGTGTATAGTTTTTTGTTATCTATTTTTTGGAAACCGATTTTTTTAATTTTTTAATTTTACGCAAAATAATTGACCGAATCTTAAAGAATTATATATGAAACAGGGGTAGAATTTTCCGGGGAGTGATATAAAGTGTATAATTTTTTGTTACCGATTTTTTTGGAAACTGGTACCAAAATTTTTCCAATTTTTCAGGAATTAATTGACCGAATCTCAAAGAATTGAATTTTGTGATATAAAGTGTATAATTTTTTGTTACCGATCTTTTTGGAAATTATTATCAGAAATTTGTTGAATTTTTCGGGAAATAATTGATCGAATCTTAAAGAATTGTAACAAAGGTAGAATTTCTAGGAAAGTATTATAAACTGTATAGTTTTTTGTTACCGATCTTTCAAAAATTTTATTAATTTTTCGAGGATGGGTTCAATTGCCACGTTGCGTATTATTTTTTGATAACAATTTATTTTTTTGTGTAGGATGATCAAATCTTAAAGAATTGTATATAAAACAGAGGTAGAATATCTCGGGAAGTGTTATAAACTGTATAGTTTCTCGTTACCGATCTTTCAAAAATTTTATTAATTTTTCGAAGAGAAAGACAGACAGAGAGAGAGAGAGAGAGAGAGAGAGAGAGAGAGAGAGAGAGAGAGACTATTTGCGTGTCTTATTACATATGTCCTCCGGGGCGAAGCCCGGGTAACCAGCTAGTATATTATATAAGATTTATTTCTACATTTATTATTATTTAAAAAATATATAATTATACGCTATATTTAGATTATAATTATGCACTGATCTTAAAAGTTGGGGTGAAAATCACACTGGGTTTGCAATTCTGTTGCAGTACGAGCTACCGTTCGTCGAGGTCTACCGGGCGAGAGAATTTACATTCCGCGCCCTGCCGACGCTGCAATTCGAAAACGGGTTGAACGCGGGAGCCCGCTCGAGCTCACGGCTCAGCGTGTGGAACTGCGACGGCGAGGTGATCGACAGCACCAATGTGAAAATCAGGCATGTAAATAACAGGCGATAGCAATCGCGTTATCGAATATCCCGCGCCGCATTAGTTTCTATATTAACACCCCATTCGAATTTTTATCTTATCTAACTCGCGTATGTGTGGTACGCGCGTGCAATTTAGATATAATAGCTGTGCCTCCACGTGATACTCGTGCGACGCTAATCGCGTAATTTAAAGCGAAATGAAACATTCTGCGGTTCAGCGCCTCTAAATTTGCACAGGAAACACTACCTCATGCTATTAAATATTTGTGCAGGGTACACTGCCAATTACTGAAGGTCTATACGAGACGAACTCAGGACTCGGCCCGGGAGCCGACATGCATCAGCTGTTCCACACGTGAATGAGTCGAATGAGGTCGTCGAACGGCTAGTCTTCAAGGCCGCGATCCCGCAACGCGACGCTTTCGAGGGCGCGAAGTTCCTTTGTCTTGCCCTATTATGATCAGGATGTCTTACGCAATAACATGGATTGATTAAAAAAAAAAGTCGCTCGTTCTTTTGACTCTTGACTCACTGATAAAAAGAACGAACAATTTTTTTTTATCAATCTAACATTTCCAACCTTATCCAACGCGCGGGAATTATTTCACACGTTGAATACGCTTTTCTACATTGCTCCCTGGATAAGTTATTTTTTATTTATTACTGGTAGCGACGAGTAAAATTTGTTTCCTAAAAACTGCTGTTTTACGAATTTTACTTCGAGTAAATTAATAATTACACTAATACATTTAATAATATATTTAATAATTAATAATGTTACAAAATTTTTTTAACTCTAGAGAGATGGCGTAAGTAAAATTCACTTGCTATTGCACCGAATCTAGAGTTACGAAGGAAGGCGTATGCTTTAAAATGTCGATTATAACATCAACCAGAATAAGATGATTACTGGGCACAGGTGATTGATTAAAGACCAGCGCGGGAGCTTATATCATCATCGGTTTACGCCTGCGTATAATTTGTCTCGTTCGCAGAAATTTATTTATAACTTCTTTATCATTGCATTTGACGACTGTTTGGCAATTGATGCTTTCCAAGAATATATTGAACATTCCACCTGTTGGCGCGATACAAACCGCAATAAATCTCAAATTAATTTTATACGTGCATCGACGATATTTTCTACACGAAACATTAACACACAAAAAAAGACGTAATATATGTAAATACCATCGCGTCTCTTGCGCGCTTCTCAATTCCTGTTTCATGCTTATCGCGCGTATATAATTTATTCGCTAAAAACCGATCCAGAGACTGCATTTATCATGGTCTCCTCGCGATGCAGAAATCAACGATGACACTACCAAGCCGATCTTCTACGTTTTGTACTTAAAACGTTTTATTATCGATGCCTACAAACTCGAAGCGACAAGTGATATAAGCGTAGCAATTATTGTTACTTAAATTAATAATAATATATATACATCAATATATTATTGATTGTAAATTTATTTCAAATAATAAATTTTCAATCAATAGCGAATGCAATTTCATCGACATAATAAATTTAAGCGATAACTGATATTATTGTAATGAAATTTAAACCTTGGCTCATATTATCGATCCTCGAACACGAAACGCGCAGTTGACACCTTAATTAAATCATTTTTAATGTTTTCGGCAAACTTTTGTGGAAAGACAATCAAGAGACGAGAATGGCTTGAATTTTAAGAACTTTTAAGATTTAAGTCAACACGATTTAATAGTGAGCTTTTTTCTAATTAGTGAACTTTTTTCTAATTGCTTCTATCTTTATTCGTGAAAGTTTAGATTATACAGTATTTGTACATTAATTGTACGGCGAGAGAGCGTAATGTGGTAACAAGATGCGATTATTTGTGATTAGAATGTTTATGCAAATGTATGGGATCCTTAATTATATTGTCAATGTTTCAGTGTTTTATATTTCCAAGACAATTTCAGTTGTCTTGGAAGGGATAAATTTTCCACAATTATAACAAACAATAACAACTTGTGAAATAAAGGCTATTTGCCATTTTTTTTCTTTGAGTTCTAAATTTAACCGAAATATTGACACATAATTAAAAATATCATCCTAAACATTTCTATACATTTGAATAGGAAATGAATTCAGAGAAATATAATAATGAAAAATATTTTCAAATATTTATGGTAAAAAATATTCGATTTCGCAACTTTTGTACTCTCTTTCCGCGTATTTGCATAAACATTCGCGGTCTGTTTACGACGCTTAAATCCCTGACAAAATTCTCTTGATCGTCGCGCAAATGTCCTATTTTTAGTGCCTCTAAGCAGGTGCTATTTTGCGTCGTGAAAAATTAGACATAGACAGAGGTTTCGCTACACGTGTCAACGTATAATCGACGGATTACGGACAATATAAACGGCACTATATGAGCAGTCCTATTCCTATCGATGGCCAAACCATAAAAAATTCATCAGGGGAGGAGCTACAAAATGCTCGCGATCGTCGCTACTCGCTACTCGTAGAGAACTCGACGTCACGCGGCTAGGGACCGATGCAATACACGATATATTTTAGAGGAGATTACTTTGAAGTATATTTTCTGACGAAAGATTAAACTCCGTAGCGTGAGATTTAGGTCGTATACGCAAGTTTGATTCCTTTAATAACATATCATAGATTTGTATCGATCTACATAGGATTCGCGCGGTGGAGATGCATATTTTTTTATTTGCGAGGCGTTATTCGCGCAATTGAAATGATGTCTTTTTAAAGGGCGGCTTAGACTTAACGCATTAACGAAATAGTGTCACCGAAGCAGTATATAGTGTATACGATATCGGAAATTGTACAGAAATATATATACATATACATATATATATGCATATATATATACACCATGTCTTTTTTTTTTAATCGTGATGTATTTATATATATATATATATATATATATATATATATATATATATATAGAGAGAGAGAGAGAGAGAGAAAATGGACGAGTACAGCGAATCAATGTGATGATCTATTGACCGGCGGTAACATATATTATTTTAATTCCTGGGAAGGTGCACCAAGCACACACGCATGGCTGCACAGAATAAATAATATCTTTGTATGTATTGTGTATCTCTTATTTTTACATACCCTTTCCTTCCACCCCATAATGACATATTTATGTAGCAATAATGAATTATTTTCCTGACCAGGAAGATAAAATCATATTAGCCACAAAAATATCAAGGTTTAAATTATTAAATAAATTTACAGATCGATGAAATTGTTAAATAGATTGAAATGACGTCAACCGTATGAAAACGTTATATTTTTATATACAAACAAGAGCTGTCTACAGACACGCGTGTCGATTTATTACATTAGCGATATTGCGCATCACCTGTTCGGTGTTTAATAGTTTAACAACATTTTGTACCTTTTCACTAATCCTTCACTCGCACCATTTCGTTTTCACTTTCATCAGAATCGATGAACAACCGTTCCCTTGTGGACGACATTAATTTGAACACTACCGGAATCACAGTCAAGATGGGATTCTTCTCTTGTAGACATCGTATCCAGGACAGCAAAGAGTCTTTTGTAGATGTGCCGGTAGCGCACATTGCAAAGTACGTGCCATCGTCTTGTTCATGAACCGTAGGTGCAAGAGCTACTTCTTTCTTATCCCAGAAAGGTATTCTAATATTTGAAACGTCTGTAAAACAAAAACATTTTCTATTAAAAAGTCTGCTGGAATACTAAATAATATATTGAAATATTTATATAATTATATGCTATAATATGATTAATAATTATTATTTTAATAATAATTATCACATATATGATAGTAATATAATTATATGCAAGTAACGATCTATAAATTAGTAAGTAATTATTTACCATCAGGATTTTCGCGAATGTTCTTCCTTTCTTTAGCCGCTCCCTTCAGGACAAAATAATCTATACATTGATCGGCGACCCAAACTGTATAAGGTCCTTCAACAAAAATCGGAATATCATGAGGCTGCATTCGCAACAGTTCCTCCTGCATAGTACTCATTGCGGATACGATCCAAGTATCCTCGATGGCATCCTCCACATCCTTGGTCTTGAAGTCTGTGATTATGGTCTGTACATCCACGCTGGAGATCTTACTCATCGCTAGTCTGGCGAGCACCCGCGGATCCTTAGGCGCTGGTCTGGGACAGGGCCAGGGATTCAGATTGGCGAACTTGGGCATCCAATACATCATCCTCCAGAACTTCTTCAACGGCAGCCCCTGCTTCCCGAAGATGTTGAGCAGCATCTCCTGCATCTCCAAGTCCGGCATCACGCAGTTGTGCTCCATCTTGCAGAGCAGATCGATGGCGATGAACTGCTGCTTGGGGTAATGCATGAACAATGTCTGGTAGTAGTTGTGGGGGATGAACTTGCCCTTGGGCAGCACGTCCAGCAGGGACTTGTACACGGCCAGGTCCCGGTTCACGCCAAACTCGTCCATGTACTTTAGAGCGACCTCAATGAACTCCACGTGGCCGCGTCTCCTTTCGTTGTTACTCTTGTATTGACGCAGGATGTCCAGATAGACTTCCTTCTCCTTTTTTTCAACGTTCGCGAAGGCGTGCAGCACGAGGGCCGACGGCTTGTCCTTCTTGTCATCCTTCTTACGTTGTTCCTGGCTGGTGTGAATAGCGCGATTCAACGGCCGGCCCATCGTAACAGCCTCGCGCAGCGGTTGCCTCAACATCGCGGTGACATTTGACGCGAGAACGTTCCGGATGATCTGCGAGATCATGTTGACCGACATACCCTTCTAGCACGTCATCTCCAGGCGACAGATTATAGTGTTTCGCTCACCAAGATCTTGCGTCCGCGAGGTTATGATACGCCGCGGATCCGTAGATTCCATGGGGGGCCGCCTAACCTCTCTTTTCAATTTCCTCTTTCGTATTGCGCGCCATTTTTACGCATCAAGGTGCGATTTCATGGGCTGCGTTCGGAAACGCCACCCGGGTATATGTATACATGGGAATTGATGGGAATACTCCCTTCTCCTTCTAAACTCGGTGAGATAGAAAGAGAAGGGAGTATACTCGTGTGCATAGAGCTTGTTAGTTATTAATCTGTGGTTTATGTTCTAAACGCAGAGTTAAGCCCCTTGCACAATGCCAGGCAATAGGCAATAGGAACAGGAAATAACCAAAAAATCGTTAATTACAACCTACAAAATTCGAATGCTAAAATTAGCGGGGAAAGAAGACCCTGTTGAGCTTGACTCTAGTCTGGTTGGCAACAGCCTCATGGGACTAACCAATCAGAATGATTCCGAGATTCCGTTTTCCGAGATTCCGTCTTGCATGGGGAGGCACCCTAATGCTGCGTTCAATGTTCGCGTCACGACGCCGCGTCAAGAGTTATCCAATCAAAACGTTTCATTTTACGACGTCATTTCCGACAAGATCTTTTTTGATTGGATAACTCATGACGCGGCGTCGTGACGCGACGCGTATAGTGGGAACGCAGCATAAGTGCTTGGCAGTGGATCGATCGCTTTGCAATATATTTTTGCAAATAAAGAGCAATATGTCGTCATTGGTAGGTATTATATGTGAAAATAAAATATATATGTTAAAATCCTATGTTAATATGTTAATGCGTTATATGTTATATATTATATATGCTGATATAAAATTACTGAAGAAAGAAGACATCGTCAAGGAGACAGCAACAATTTAATTAATGAAATGGCAAATAATGATTCCTTAATTTTATATTAACATATAATAACATATAACGCATTAACATATTAACATAGGATTTTAATATATATTTTATTTTCACATCTATAATACCTAGTGATGTCATATAATTTCTGCGTCGACGGCGTCGACGCTGAAGAAGTTCCGATTTCCCAACTTCTAGCGTCAACCGGCATCTCAAAAATTGACGCATGTGAAAACCTTTTTCATTATACTAATCTGACTTTACCCGAACTTAATTTCGAGCGTGAACTGACGCCCATATGAAAATTGGGCAACTTCAGAAAATTCAGAAGTCTGTTGGATTGAGCGTTTTTTTTACACGTAAAGAAAATATAAAATAATCTTCTTATTTTCGTTACTTATTTTTATTTTATCCGTATAGTTGAATATTATTTATGTAAGTCATAAAAATATATATCCATCATAAAATATTAAATAAAATTAAATCAATTAATTCGCGTCTTTTTTAAAATCATTTCCTTAGGTATATCGTTTACCTTCTTTTTAAATCCTAAAATTTTACCTATACATATATAAACGAAATTAGAGGATTAAGGAAATTTATAAATATTTATTCATATTCACGCATAGATGTGGACACATGTGCAGGATATTTTTCCTTCGATTGGGCAAGAAAGTAGCTATTTGTACCCATGCATAACATACATATATAGGTCGTTTGCAGTTTAGGACTTAGGACACTGCTCGAGAATTGCGAAACTGTATATGCCACAAGTATATGTATACTTGTCAAATTTTTATGCGTTAGTTTTTTACCATTTTGGTTAATATCCCCATTCAGTGCGACATATCGAATTGACTTCTTCCAAGCTTTGACAAGAGGAAAACAATCTATGCACGCTATGCTTATCGATTGGGTACCTATGATCATCGCACCTGTAACAATTTAAAACTTTTAAAAGCCATATCCTATTATTAGTTATTACAGTTTTTCAATCGCAAAGAGAAAAACATAAGCGTTTCATGATGTTTGCAAAAGATGTAAACATACAAATTTCGATAAAGAATATGATAATAATATATATATTTTAAAAGAAAAATGTAGCACACACGTACATCACTCCAATGTTTAATTTTCGTAAACTTTTGCACTCGGTGAGGGCATCAATACTTCGCGATGTAGCGACACCGCCCGTTAAATCTATTATTTCCAAGTCAGGGCACGAATTTCTCAACTGTATTACAACTGCTTCTACATATAGTGGCGCAGAACTAGATATAACGCCGTTCAAATGTAAATTACGCATCCGGCGATTCTTTTGCAGTATTTTGCATAGAGGTTTAGTTGTTATCTTTGTCCAACTAAGGTCTAAATCCTCTAGAAATTCAAGATTTTCGAGATACGAAAATCCTTTGGCCGTTATATCATTCTGATAACAATGACTGAGATCTAATACTAAGAAAAAAATATATAATTAGCCATGTACAATTTATTTGTAATCCTAATTATCATATTTAATTTATGTACTTACTTTTCAAATTTTTGCAAATCTTCGAAATTTTAAATAGGGCAAAATCATTAACGAATCGACAGCTACTTAATCGTAAGTGCGTTAAACGCCTGTCACAAATGTTAAGAAATTTTACGAAATGCAAAACAGAAATGTTGCTTGATGTAAGATCCAACTGTTGCAAATATTTACGTCTGGATTCACATCTGGCAAAGAAAACTATAATATTATAAATAAAAAAACAATCCGTAAAGCGCATATTTCGTAAATTCAAATGTGTAAAGAGAAAAGAATCCTGTGTTAAATGATTGAGGCGCTTATTTACTCTGCTCACATAGTAGAGCGACTTTATATCTAAGTTTTGTAATATTTTTAATATTATTTCATCCTGCAAAGAGAAAATATAAAACTTTAATATATATATGATTACATTAAAATAAATATTATAAGAAATAGACTTCTTCAAATACTTTACAGAAAGTGTAGAAAAACTGCAAAATGGTTGCTCTTTGGATTTATCCAAAGAGAGTTTGATATCTTTCATGAACTTTTTCTTTTTGTAAACTTTCTTATAATTCGAATGATCTCTTAATAAATGACGATTCATATATCTCTGCTTAGAAGATGGCACATTTTCCTTCTGAAATACTTTTTTGCAACTGAGATTGTTCTTGTCAAAACTTGTTGCTATATCGCTGTAAATAACATTGGAACAAATTTATTTTCATTATTAAAAGAGAATAAAAAATATTGAATATTATTTAATGTCGATGATATATAATACCTTTTATAAATAATGCAATATTTAGTAAAGTTCTTTTGAAGATCGAATATATCCAAGTGTGCATTTTTATAATCAGATGTTAAATTGTAGATGTTCCAATGGCAAGTATACTTGCACTTAATGCTCTTTAACAGAGTAGTTAAACTTTGTTTCGGATTTTTAGGAAGGATCAATTTTGATGTACCAATAAGCATTACAGCATCTCGCAGCGTGTTAAAGCTCCATAATTTGTACATAAATTTTAATCTGAGTATTTTGGTTTTAAAGTTATAAGACCGTAAAAGTGGAGACAATAATTGTGATGTCGAAGGTACAATCCAAGGCTGTCCAGCCCATAATAGAAACCACCGATTTTCAGGATCTTGAGCCAAAATTTGAGTTACATATCCAAAATTATATACATCATATATAGAGACTCGGATTGGATATACAGCTTCATGAAACTCGAAATCTTTGGAATAAAAAATTTAATTATAATCTTTACTGAACACACAAACGTATCTTCTTTAATGATATCTTATTTATCAATTCAAATGTTACATACCAATATAATTATAATGGTTAAAGTTACACTCATCTATATAAGTATCCTTTATAAATTGATAAACAAAGTCAACATGATCCTCTCCCGCCACTGCTCTTTCGACATAAGGATATCGGCTATCACTCTCGTAAGATAAAGAACGATAATGGGATGTCATATTCTTTCTCTGTAAAAAAAAAATTAAAGATAAAGAGTAATAAATCTCTGAGCTTATTTTAGTATATGTTAAAATGCCATATTATAATATTATATATCTTGTAATTATACTGTAAAAGATTATGCATATATATACACAGTAAAAAACATTTTGTATTTGTGTTAAAATTTTCCTGTGTAGAAAGTTTTGTGTTAAATTTGTTAATTTAACATATCGTTGTTGTGTTACTTAACTTTTCTATGTTAAATTAATATTAACCATTTTTAAGAGTTAAAATAACACAATTTATATGTAAGTGCATGAATTCTTGGTGATATATTTTATATATGTTAAAATGAACAGATAAATTGTGTTATCTTCCTTTTTATAACAGTTACTATGTGTTAAATTGACATAATTCTTATGTTATTCATCAAAACTAAAAATAGATACTTCTCTCAAAAGTTAAAATAACATCTTATCTTAATTACATTTAACATTATAGAGATGTCAATTTATAACATAATTTGATTTCTGATAGCGTCTAAATGTTAAATTTTTATGTTAAATTTTTATGTTAATTTTTTACATATTATGTTTGTTATTTTTTTACATATTTGCTTTATGATAAATTAACACGAAAATTTGAGGGGATAAATTGGGACATGTGAAAATTTAACACAAAATTTTTTACTGATGTGTATATATAATCTGTAACTTTATCTTGCTTGCTTTTATGCTATCAGTATTAACAATCAGAAGTAACATTGGGAGCTTTTCGACAAGCGACAAAAGTCGACACAAACGTCGTTCAATCTTCTTTTATTTTTGCAATGAGTAACAATAAAGACACGACACTTGTGTCGACTTGTGTCGCTTGCCGGAAAGCTCCCATTCGTTTATTAGTATAAAAATAAAAATATTTAAAAAATGATTACATTTAAAACAATAATTTAACAATTCTCTAGATCAATAATTAATTAATTTTAGACGTTTTTATCTTTATTAAAAGACGTAAAAGGATGATTTTGTTATTATACTGATATCAGTTTAAGACGGTAATCTTAATAAGACATCAAAATTAACTCTATTCACTTAACTAAAATATGAGTAAATATAAATATGATTAATTAAAAAAACTTTATAAATCAAAAAGAAATACGTCGCTATATACTACTACACCAAAAATCGAAACGGTCAAAAATTGTTTAGTATTTAGTGTAAACGCCACTTTAGAAAATCTATAATTCATGACATACGCGCGCGTGCGTATGTGTGTGTAAATGCTCTTTCCTTTTCACACTAATTGTATAAGTAATCAAATAAAAAAATATCTAACTCGATATTGTTTTTACTTTCTAATGCTGTCTTTACCATGAAAGCGCGTAATTAATTTATATAATTTATTTATAGATTATAATTAATATATATATCTTTAGAGAGGTGAGATATTTCATAACTCGAGATTTAAAGTAACAATTGTTTTAAATCAGATTTTAAATAATTATAAAATTTTATCCAGCCAATTAAGTGATTGCACATTAAAATGTAAAATTTTAAGTCAATAGCATATATGATACGATTTTTCGTAATAACTCGCATGCGATCTAATAAAATTGCTAGAAATTAATGCACCATACAGTATGCAGCATTTGCAATATGACTCTTATTTTAAGGTAGCCAAATGCCTCGTCATCTAATTAGTGACGCGCATGAATGGATTAACGAGATTCCCACTGTCCCTATCTACTATCTAGCGAAACCGCACTGCCAAGGGAACGGGCTTGGAAAAATTAGCAAGGAAAGAAGACCCTGTTGAGCTTGACTCTAGTCTGGCACAACTAGTCAATTTATTATATCGAATTTACACAAAAAAAACGCGTGCCAGATTAATTTGGAATAAAATTGAATAAATATTTTCTTATGACTACTATCAGTACCTCTAATATTGTTTCTATATACTATACTAAATGGCTTTTTCACACACAACGCAGAGGTAGAGTATATAGAATTATAAACCGTATCGTCCACTGACAAGAGGCGGGTGCCATTAATTGAAAATGAAGCAGAATTAAAAGCGCGAATCATGATAAACACTGTTCGGTATCTGAATGATAAGATTCAATATGCCCATTCGATATATGATATATTTTCTTGTAGTATAATAACTTAATTAGAAATAAATATTTACCTTGTTTCAATTATTACTATAAAATTCACCTTATACTGGAAATATAATACAAGAAATATCAATAAAATCGTCGACGAGCAAAAACTGTATCACAGAGGCTGCTCGGGGGGCGGTAGAGCGTACCCCGGATTTGCGAATTGGAGCGAACTACGTGAAAAAAGTTTCATCTTCCTCGTACTGAGCACTTTCCTCGTATTCCATGATGAACACGTACCAAAAACACTACAATAGAAAAAAAGAATACTTTCGGATGCCGAGAAAGAATGTTATAACTTGACTCTTGAGATCTTTATAGCGGTCTTCGGTTCGGATCACGTGTAACGTGTAACTGTTTCGACAAAAACAATTATGGCAGCGCGCGGCGTGATGACGCGTAACAGCACTCTGATTGGTTGGCTCTTACGTTCACATCTGGCGCTGGCGTAGTCGTGAAAGATGAAGTTCAACCATCTTCCACAACACGCTTTACAACCGCAGTACCGCTCTACAACCACGCCGTACAACACTCTAACCACTTACGACCACGCTTACGCAATTGTAGAATAGCCTTTATGCTGCGTTCCCACTATACGCGTCGCGCGTCGCGTCGCGACGCTGCGTCATGAGTTATCCAATCAAAACGGTTTATTTTATGACGTCATTTCCGACGCAAGATCTTGTCGAAAATGACGTCGTAAAATGAAACGTTTTGATTGGATAACTCTTGACGCGGCGTCGTGACGCGACGCGCGACGCGTATAGTGGAAACGCGGCATTTAGGGTCTCTAGTCGACCCTTTTCATAAGAGAAACTCGCTTCTGCTCGGTTCACCTTGCACCTTCTGTTTATTTATTTCTTACGTCTATGCTCTTAATGTTTGTTTGGATTATGAAAATTTGACGTTTATTCAATGATACACGATGAGTGAAAATTTGGAGAACATTAATCCGAAGCTCTACAAAAAATTGGATGATCGAGAGATCACAGTTGAAGAGCAAGACGAAGATGTCGTGGATGAATTTGATGCGCGAGAGATTTTTGGTACATAACCTCTAAGTACAGTGTCAATATTCATGCTTGCAATTGTCAGATGTTTTATTGACGATTAAAAATTAGGAAACTAACTCTCAAGTGTGAACAATAAAATGTATGATTTATTTAATATTTTGCCTTATAATATATAAAAGATAAAAAGAATCATTGCATTTGCATTATTAATGTATTATGCAATATTATCTAATGAAATGTAAAAATATAATATGCTGAATGTACATTGTAAACATAGTTATGTATGTGTTCTCTGTTATAAATGGAATATAAAAATGTAATATTGATCATTAACTAATTTACAGATATAATTAGGAATATCAATGATCCAGAGCATCCTTTGACTTTAGAGGAACTAAACGTAGTGGAACAGAGTCTCATTGAGGTAAAATATTTTTCTAATCAATATATCATACTAGATTTGATTACTTTACTGCATTTTGAAGTTGCTTACAACTCTGTGTTACAGGTCGATGATAAAAAGAACAGAGTGGATATAAAGTTCACGCCTACAATTCCACATTGCAGCATGGCCACTTTAATCGGATTGTCCATTCGCGTACAATTACTGCGTGCCTTACCTGCTAGGTTCAAGGTCAGCGTGGAAATTTCTCCGGGTACTCATTTCTCAGAGGCAGCAGTGAACAAACAACTCGCGGACAAGGAAAGAGTGGCTGCAGCTTTAGAAAATTCTATGCTTCTTGGTGTGATCAATCAGTGTTTGGCACCGAAAAATTAGTAACTTGTGGGAATTCCAAAATTTTTGATGGTTAAAGCAACAGCCCGTGTAATTTTGTTACATATATATATTATAAAGTAGTTTTCATATCTTAGTTTGAATAATAAACGTAGAGAGTTTGCACAAACTCTGAGAGTCGATACAGTAAAACTGTTTTAAATAATATATTTTGATTACAAAATTTAACATATTCAATACAGAGATAAATCAGTGTACACAGAAAATTTATTTGTTGTACATTTAATGCATATTTACTAATAAACTTACTATGTATTAACGCTTATTTTAACAAAACTGAAAATACGATTCTTTACTTCTAAGATACAGATATGTACAAAGTGAGTCATTTTAATGTAAACATAGTCAAAGGATCAGTGTCATGCAAATTTTGTTCGCGCAATGTAAGATTACTTTTCCGTTTTGACTTTTTGTTCATAAAGATTTTCCGTACTCATTAAATTTAAATGCTCACGTGTTACTTTCATGGTGCAAGCAGTGTTGTTGCTGTCTTTTAAAGCATATCGTATAACGCAGGTTGCATTTAATGTTTCAAATGACCTATTATTCTTTCTCTTCGATTTCACGTCTGGTATAAGAAAGAACACACGTTTTGTTATAGCATTTGAGTGAGGAAGAGTTCTCACAACGCTCAAAAGTGATCGTAAACCTGGAAAGTATAGGTGTCCTTCCTCTGTGGAAAATAAACCGATTTGTATCCACATATCGTCAAAAGATAAACTTGACCACTCTTCTTTTGTGTCTGACTCGATTCCGTATAGACTCTCCCATTCAATTTCAAGTAATTTTTCATCAACTAATTCGCCTAATCTGTTATTAACATGAACAACTTTACGAAACGTGGAATGTCGATCACGATCGAATAATACAGATTTGCTTTCAAAAACGGTAACACACTCTAAAAACTTGTCATTGGTTGGAAGACGTTTACGAATTTGTTTGCTTGCTATAACGTAAAATTGCAAGCAGTTTTTTCGGATAGAAATAATATCCATTTCACAGCAAATTTGTTTTTCTAATTGTTCTTTTAAATATTTTTCACATTCAGAACCAAAATCAATTTCTTCTAAAAGGAGTTGATTATCGCGATCAGAAAATTTCAAATTTTCTATGCTATCGAGTATTTCGGATTTCAGTAAGTCAGGCTTAATGAATTTCCGAAGGAACCAAAGGAGCAATTCCATCGAAGAAGGTTGTAACTCATGAATTAAAGATTCTTGTGCTTGGAATTTAACATTGTATTTGTTAAAAGCGTCAAGCGTAAATTTCAAAAAGAAAAAATAAGCTTTTGTCGCAGGATTTTGAAAAATCTCGAGCAAGTTATCTGCAGAATGAATGTTCTCAAATGATTGTCCCATTAGAAATTGACCTAAGGTATCCCACTTTTCCAAAATTCTCTGAATGAATTTGTGACGCGTTAGCCAACATGTGTCTGCATATTTCAAAGTCGTCAAAGAAGAATTTTCAAGACACGTGTTAAAATCTCGGAAAATAGCTGATTTTTTAGAACTACTATTAACAAATGCAGAAATACCTTTAATAAAACGCTCGCAATCATGAGGAATTATTTTGCAAGCTACTTTTGCTGCTGACGCTGAAGAATGACATACACATGGAAGTGTAACAAGACATGGATTTGTTTCACTCAATTTTGTTTGAATGGAAGAACTGTTATCTATTATTATGAAAGAATTATTGCAAGCAAGACCAACGATTAATTGAAGTGAAATATTGTTTTTCAACATCTCGTTTTCGACAGCTTCAAATATCTTACTTTCCGAGCAATTATTCGCATTCAAGTAAATCATTTGTAGTAATTCACATCTAATGTCTAACGTTATTGGGTCTACATAACGAACCATTAATGGAAACCATTCATTATTCATTACGTCTGATGTTTCAGCTTTATATATTGAAAATTGATTTTCTCTCAAAACTTGAAATATTCGATCTGTTTCTGCACGACACACGACTTTAGTAATAATTTGCGTTAATTTTTTTCTGCTTAAAGACATTGCTTGTAAAAGACCGGGTTCTTTTCCAATATATTTCATAATCGAAAGTAAATCGGATGAAAGTGAAAACGGCACATTCTTTTCCACGAAAAAAGTCGCTAATTTTATTTCTGCTATCTTAACACGGTCATTAAAATTAAAATGATCTTTTAAGTTTGACGTACATTCAATCATTTCAGGTTGTCCCGAATTGTCTGCATTGATCAATGATGTACTATTTATAAATCTTGGGTTGTCAATACAATAATTTAGATTTAATTGCTCTAAATTTTTTATATGATTTTCTCTTAATGCGTGTTTCTTTATTTCTGAAAGACCACAAGTTAATATACTTTTGCAAGCCTCGCAGAAAAATTTGGAACAATCATTAGGAACTTCTCTTACCCACGTTCTCCATAACGGATAGTCGTCAAACCATTGATACTGAAACCGTTTGGAACTAACTGTTTTAGATTTTTTATGGACAGGTCCTTGATCAGTTATTTTATCAGAAATGTCTCTCTTCCGCCGACGCGGTTTTTTTTCGATGTTTCTCTCATTGTCAGTCATTCTTTTTATCATGTAATATTACTCTTTCCTTATAGCAAATTCGGCCGCTGAGCTAACGCAGGGCCGGTCACAATCCACGGGGTCGCGTGAGTCTGAAATGCCCGGTATTGATGTCGTCCGCCAAAACGATCACGCCGGTATTCCTCAGTTCTCTCGTTACGGTTTGAATATCGTTGGCGAATATGGTCTGTCGAAGTTCTCGTTTATGAGGATCAGCTGGATGATGTCTAAACGTGAGGTCGACCTATGGGAAAACAGAGAAGACCATAAAAAACAGAAAAATCAAATATTTCAAAAGAATTTCCCTACAACGCGAAATTTACTTTGCACACACAATTTACACTTACCCAAGTTTGGATTACATTCTTCTGAGTGGATTCACTATTTTCGTCTTGATCCCGAATCGAACCTGTAGAGGATTGAGCACTATTTTTACAAAAAAGAAGACGATAGCAGTAAAGACCCACGCACAATCAAAAATACAAGGAACAAGGAACAGATATTAGCGATTAGGAATAAGAAATCATGACTAAAGCTGGTGTAGCATTGAGAGATGCACGGCTTTCGATGGATTAAAAATCTATTGCCTGTGTTATTCCCTGTTTCTGTTGCCTGTGTTTTTCATTGTGCATCCAGTTTTATTCCTGTTTGTTCCTTGTTCCTTTTATATTTTTGATTGTGCGGGGTGGTGCGGGAACCTTAACGCTATTTCTGCTGAAGAGCAGACTTATAAATCTAAATTTAAAAAGACGTGTAAACGCAACGATAATTAAAGTAATTTAAGAGTACCTTAATGCAAGTATTACTTGAATATTAACAATTCCCTTTCGCAAATATTCGCCCGTTCTATCTTAAACAAACGATTACGTGCGCAATCTTCAATTTGCGGGGAATTACTACGTCCTTCGTCCTTGCTGCCGTAAAGAGTACGGATGACGAATGACGAGGACCGATGATGATGGTCAATGGTGCGATCCGGTGCCGGTGGGTGCCGGGTGCGATCGGCAACGATGGGCAACATATGCTATGTCCCGCGCGCGTTTTGGCTGTTACCAAATCCTGTAGATAATGTGCACGATTTTGTGGTTCTCTTCCATGCTATGTTCATGATTTTGTCGTAATGACGATTTCGTGGTTCTCTTCCGTGTTATGTTCACGAGATTATTTAGTTTTCTTTCCAAAGAAAATAAAAAAAATTGTGGACATAGCACGGAAGAGAACCACAAAATCGTGCACATTACCTACAGGATTCGGCGTGGATGTGGTGTGGATGCGACATATGTTTTTGTGCAAGAAGGTGCAACATGGCGCTTCTGGCTGTCAGAGTGCGATGAGTCCGTGGAAGCGATTTCTGCCGTGTTTCGCGTCTGACAGCTAACAGAAAGATGCCCGTTGACATTAATCGATTAACGGAAGGTTGGCTAGAGTTAGAAAGCGACCCGGGTACGTTTTTAACTTTGAAATGTGTCGACAGTCAATAAAGATTTAGGCTGCATTCCGAAATTCACTGTCAGCAACTTTCAGTACTGAAAATCTATAGTATAAGTGACGTAAAATATAGATTTGCAGTACTGACAGTGAATATCAGAATGCAGCCTTAATGTCTATCCGGTGGCTTAAAAATTATTTTTGCGCTGTAAAATTGTAGCAGACAAAGCTATAACTCTTTTACACGCTCACGTAGGCCTGTTCACGCTGCTCTTGGAAGACTTCGGCGTGAAGGGCGTCCAAGTGGAGGAGATCTACGATCTGCAGAAATCTTTAGAAGGCCCAGTCTACGGCTTCATCTTTCTGTTTCGATGGATCGAAGAACGGCGGTCTAGGCGAAAGGTCGTGGAGCAAGATGAGAGCTTTGTCAAGGATGAGGAGATTGTGAACAACATCTTCTTCGCGCAGCAGGTCTAACATATAGCTGTTACTGTAGCAGATTTAATATTACATGTATAATGCATATATTATTTTTGTAACACAATATTATATTTAACTATCGCAGGTTGTCCCCAACAGTTGCGCCACTCATGCGTTGCTCTCAGTTCTGTTGAATTGCCCGAATATCCATCTAGGCACGACCTTATCCCGGCTGAAGATGCATACCTCCGGCATGTGCCCCGAGAATAAGGGTTGGGCGATCGGAAACACGCCGGAGTTAGCCTGTGCGCACAATTCGCACGCTATGCCCCAGGCGAAGAGGCGACAGGACAAGAACACCGGTGTCTCCACGGGCAGATTCACCGGCGAGGCTTTCCACTTTGTGAGCTATGTACCAATAAATGGCAGGCTTTTCGAACTGGATGGCCTAAAACCATATCCAATGGATCACGGACCGTGGAAGGAGCACGAAGAATGGACGGAGCAATTCAGACGTGTCATAACCGATCGTTTAGGCATGGCGACTGGCGAACAGCTGCAAGACATTAGATTCAATCTCATGGCTGTTGTGCCTGACAGACGTCTTGCTATCTCGTATAAATTAACGATGCTGAAGACCAACAGACAGATAGTCTTGGAGGCTTTGCAGCAATTGATGAAACTGAGCCATCAAGACGGTAGTAACATTGAGAAGAATTCGCATAAAGAGATTAATCCCGATAAAGAGAAACAGTATGAGAAAAGAAACAAGACGGAGGATGAAAATGGATTGCCTACTAAGACGGAGATCGAAGAATCGCCTATAATTCCCACTATCAACGTGGAAAGAAATAATGATTCGACGGTGGTTATGGATGAATCGGTTTCTGGCATCTCATCTGGAAAAACCGAATCCACGTAAATTGATTTTATTTGTATGACACAATGTTATCTCTAGCTTCACCATAACACTTTGATTGATGAAGTTGAGTTAAATCTCGTAGAATACTGTAGTAGAGAGTATAACAGTTTACAAGCATAATCTTAGTTAATTTTTTTTTTTTCAGTTAGAGAGTTATATGTTCTCTTGTATTACATCTATTTCGTTTATTGATAACTATAAAATTTCATCAGTGTTACAGTTTCGATACAAGCGATTTATGTTTGATTTCAGCGGAATGGAGAAAGTGGTGATGTGCGCTCTGGATTACGCCACGCCGTTACGAATTCAGACCTCGCCAGCTCACAGCTCTTCGAGTACAGACACGTCGTCAGAAATTGGATCGGCCTTTAACTCACCCACTCAAGGTAAAAGAAGAAAGAAAGATGGTCGTACTTCATGGCAGTGCGTCGCATAATCGTCTAGTAGTGCACACTTTCTTGTTTTGACAAAATATTAAGGTGTTCGGACAGGTCATTCGGATGGATTTGATATCTTCGGAATCCGGCGTGCTGTAACAGATGTAGTAATGAGAGTCAGAAGCGGGATCCTTTATCTTACCGAGCTCTTGGCACAATCTTTCCTCGGACGTTTCTTCGCCGTGTATCGCCGTACTTTTGTTTTCGGCACGCTCGATGAATATTTCATTCACCGGAAACCTGTTGCTCGCGCATGTTTTCGTGCTTTCGACGTCGCAGATTCGCGAGTATACGTTAAAAGCCGTGTGCGGCGGGCAGGAGTACTCCACTACGGTGGCCGTTTTTGGCTCGCACGTGTAATACCGGTTACAGTCAGTCCTGTTCGGCAGACGAACGTTCCTCGTGCACGCCACGACGCTAACGGTGCGCGGTGTTAATCGATGCGCCACGGCTTTGTATCGGTCGATCGTGAGATACTGTTTGTACCCGAGATTATCGCTAATCCTTATTATGCTGTTGTCAGAGTCCAGACTGTCGATTAACAGTTCCAAAGCGTTCTCTGTCGAAACGGTGCTGGCCGTTGTTGTGACGCTGTTCACCTGAGAACCGTTGCTTCCCATCATTTCGGTTAGTTCACCGTTATGTAACTCGTTTCTTTCTGCGTTACTTTGTACAAGATAGTTCAACGTTATGTTCTGCCTACAATTGTGAGACGCTAATATGACGATGGTTTGCGTTGGGTTTACGTTTTTAACGGGTATCGACAGAGAACTCGATATCACAGCTGATAGCTCCTTGTTGATGTGCAACCGATTTATCATTTTGTTCAGCCACTTGTAGTGATTATCTACGACGTCCTTATATTGTTGCGTTAAGGACAACGGTAATTGCTCTTGGCTATTCGTGTACTCGTACATATAATTCTCCTCTTTGTGATACGTTGCGTTTCTCACACTTTTGTCGCCATGCGTCGTTTCATCCGATTCTTCAAATTCGATTAAGGGATACGCGGTCACCGCCTCGGTCGTCGAGTCAGAGAAGTTGTCGATCACGTAGGACGAGTCAATGGTTTCGGAGAATTCCAAAGGATCCTGTGTGTACCCCAGATAGCTGGTGTCCGTCGAATCGATTAGTTCGGGCGTTCCGTACTTCTTCGTTGCAGGAGCGCGCTCGGTCGAGAGCGTATCGCATGTCCAAATATCACCCGGAACCACACACATCCGTAAATACGGTTGGAACACCTAAAATCGTATTTTAGAAGTTTGTTAAAGCGACGCTATTAGAATTACCAGGGTCGAGGGTCGGGAGTGCTTCTGTTTGTCTCATTTGTTAACATCTCACCAAGCCCTCGGTACATTTCGACGGGATCCACACGTAACCACCGCCAGGTAGATTCACGCAATTATAGAAAATCGTGCAGCTCGTTAAATGCGGCTTCTTCGATTCCGGACATCTCGAGGAGCTCACCAGGCAGATCAGGCTGCACGTGAGGAGGACCGATACGAAACGCATCCTGTGCCGCATGTACCACAGACTGCAGTTTGTGGGTCTGCTTCGAGATACTATGTACTTTTCACACATGCATACATACTCCTACATCTTTGCGAGACGTTTCATTTCGCACCTTCGACGTACAGTTACTCGACCCGTTTGTTACGTACTGGCCCATCTGCCGGTTACCAATCGCGCAGAATTTTAGAAATGCTTTATACAGAGTAATAAACAGATATTTTAAGAGCATTAGCGCTAACTTCAAGAACCTTGGGCCGCAAAAGAAAGGGAGGTTTAGAATATCTTGATATCTCCAGCTTGGGGATGGAACTCCGGGCAGAGCAGTCCTACATCGACGAAGGACTTCAAGAAGTTCGTGGTGATCAGAGTTGCAGGCGACGAAAAGAACGAGGCGGGTCTGAGTAGGTATTAGATTTACATAGTTTGGCAAAACAAATTCATCAGTTACCTAATATCAAAACGTCGCGTTTTTGCAGGCCGTTCTCTGGGAAATATCAATATAAACGGGAAGAGGTTGGTCTCCGACAGCGGCCATTTGCACAAGAAGGTCTGCTTATCGGGCGAAGTCAGAATTCCTCACGCAAGGGTGAAAACTAGCAACGGCGACACAGTCACGGAGGAGAAGAAGGTCGAGAAAATCGATCCCAAGCTGTGCTCCAAGTATCCGGAATTGTTCGAGCCGCATACATTCGCACCTAAGGACCTTCTGGCGTTGCTGAAAAATTTGGAGCACGAGATCAGCGTGTGCGAGACCAGCCTGAAGGATGAGAACGACAAGAGAAACAAGTACAAGGTCGGTTTTACGCGTATCATGAAGCGCTTACTATTTTTAATTGACAAAAGTTGCAGCTGACAGTCACGATATTTCATCCATTTCTCGCGATTATAGGTCACAATTTATGTCGGTAATTAACTGGTAATATTATCGAGCAGTTTTAATCTCAATGAGTTATAGGAATCGTCCGAATTTTTCAGATCGACGATTGCCGGAGAACGCATAATTATGACGAATTCATTTGCACTTTCCTCTCGATGCTCGCTCAGCAGGGAAAACTGGCGGAGTTGGTCCAGCAACATCTAACATTAAAGAAGCATTCTTCCGTTTCAGTGAATAGGGTTCACAGGTGCGTTTTCACGTTTAATTGATCGATATTCGATCACTTGGAATTCTCACGAAGTTGATTAATGTAGTAACCGTTGAGTTGATCTGTTAAGTTAATTTATTAAGTTAACTGCTTTTCTGAACTCGAACTTCGATATATTTTCAGGTCATCGAAAAAGTCCGACACCCGTCAAAACTCCTCGCGCAGACGCCGTGGTAGAACAAAATGTAAAAAACGAAAGTAATCTTTAACTAACGTAAATTTAAGGCTTAGGGCATCGTTCTGTCTGTTTGGAACTATTTGAATTGTTTATAATGGATACGCATGCTGTGAAAACTACTTGATAATTTTACAAAAATCACATAAAGAAAAAGAAACCATAAGTATTAGAGGATAAATCTAGAGTCTGAAACAAGTGTCATACAAACGTAGGCTGTTTATTCTCCAAATCATAATAAATTAAAATAGTCGGAAATGTCCACCTGGCTATTCACGTGACACACACACATTTTTGTCTTCTTTTTCAGCTTCAAATTTACTCTATAGTATTGACGTTAAGAACCGTTCTATATGGTTTCTAAATATTATCCTTTCAAAATCATTGACTTATTAAGAAAAATTGTGTACTTTGAAATATACAGCAATATCATTAGGCTACCAAGATCCAACTCAGACTGTAAATAGCACTGGCTTATTATATATATTATAGCTCGATATTTCTGGTTTTTTAGCGCAATGCAAGTACTTTTTAGACTAGAAATCATAGGACTGATTTCGGTTCGGATGCTATCATTGAGTAGACATTACGTCTTACACTGTACAAACTACTTTACAATGTATACATATATATTTTATAAATTCTTTGTATAATCACACGCGTGATATTTAATTGTCCAAAGTAGATATTTATGCTTATTGTAGTCCCGCTTATTTTTCAAAGGTACTCTGTCTCTCTTTTCTAAATTATATTGCATATGAAATATATAACTTATTGAAAGCGTAATGCGACGTTTCTTCTTCCTTGCCGAATTGTTGAAAAAGAAGAGCAGGAAAGAGTGCGCTAGGATATCAAAGAATTAGGGAGGACTTTGTGTCAAAAACATTGAAAATATTTATTTATCGATATTCATATACAAGTACACTACACGCGCTGTGGATATGTCCCTTAGAGTCTAAATACTTACATCTCCGAGCAGCCGGAGAAAGGAGAACCAAGCTTATTCGATTGGTTGGAATTACGGTTGTTTTTCTTTAATCGTAAATCGGACGACGGGTCATCGATCCTCGCCTCTAAGTCGCTTTACCGTTAGTATAGTGCATAGGAACTGTAGTCGAAACGCGCGCGAACGATTTCGCGGGGCACAATTGAGGGGAGGATGGAAGAGGGAAGAAGGAGCAGGGCAGAAAGGGGGTAAGAGTGTCGTTCCTTCTCCGGCCGACGTTCCGGCGGTCCTCGTAACTGCTTTTTGGCAAAAAAGGTGCGATTGTATATGTACAATTTGTAACGTGTCGGCTCTCTCGCGATCGCGTTATCGTGATCGTTCGAGGCGAACGAGGCAAATAGCGCGAGTAATCGGGATATGTGTGTGTGTGTGCGTATGTACATATGTATGTACATATGTATGTATGTATGTGTTTGTTTATTGTATACCTGAGTTTATGTAGAGTGTATTAAATCCGGAATCGCGTCGAGACCTCGTCGTCGACGTTGATCGCGAAACTCGCGGTCGCTCGTTAGTTAACAATAGAAGACAACGTATTTACACGGTGCAGCATCTTCGTTCATCTCGGCGACCACCGGAGGCCGGCGGCCGCAGCGAGAAACGCATATGACTTCGTCGTTACAACAGGCACTCTCGGTATCTTACAGCGACGCGACTGCGAAACGCGGCGGTGTTGCTGGCGAACACGTCGTTCTTCGACAGCGTGTCGGAGCTCGGCGACGACGACTCGAAACGTTTTATTGCTATATTTACGTTGCTATTGAGACGCGTTAATCAACGTTTGCGTTCTGTCCGCTCGGTCAGGCAACCATCAGGAAAGTTGAAAATTCGGCGGTGGTCGAGGCCCCTCGCGCAATACCGTCGCTGGCCGCGGTATTTACAAGCATACCGTACAAAATATGGAACATTCACGCCGGGGGAGGGGAGTAACATAAAAAAATACGGGGGCAAGAGGAATAAAGACGAGATCCTGTCCGCGAGAGACGCGACGGATTGCCTCGCGAGAGGGGACACCCGAAATACCGCCGCCTGCAGCGATTCCAACGCTCCAATTTCCTCCTCGTCGTCGTCGTCGCCGCACGCCCCGCCGTATATAACACATAGGCGATTAGTGTATAATAAATAGATGCCTTCTCGCTATTTACGGTTGCTCCCGGGTTCACGTCGATTCGCGTCTCTATCGCTCTTAGCGTTATCACATGTGGTAAGAAACGAATGGTTGATCGAGCGGGGGGACAATGATCAGCAAAGTACATCGACGCCGGTCCTCTCTCCACGTCCACCGACTTCGATCGCTCCATCACCGTCGGATAAATATTCCTCGTTTTCCTTCCTTTCCTCGCACCTTCGAGAAAAATCACACTTTGGTTCCGCGCTGATAACGCGATTTCGATGTCTCGGCCGGTCTTATTGTTACAATATAACGTAATCTCTCGCACCTTCGAATCGGCAACGGCACAATCAAGCACTGCACGTGCGTTACAGCTCGTTTCAATGATATCGAAAAATACATAAATTTGACAAATATATATATATATATAATATGCATATAATATATATATATTTCTTGCAAGTATATGCTATGTAAATATATATTACATACACCTATAGGCTCGCTTAATACTTCAATACGCGCTAAACTTTCCGCCTTTCGAGGACTTTCCGCGGCGATTGTACATACATCAAAGTTAGCGTTTCTCGTCCGGCGTTTTGTAACACAGATGCACTTTCGTTTCTTTCTTTATACATGTACATATATACAGACACTCGCCACGACCGTAGGATGGATTCGATAGCAAAAGTATAAAAAAAAGGAGACAACGGACAGTCGCGCAAAAGTCGTGAGAAAATTTGGCATGAGTGCCGAGGAGACGCTGCCTCGCGATTCTCTCCCTTTCCCGTAATCAAGTCCGGATTAACCAGCCAGTGATTCGGACCTGGAAAACGTTCGAGGGAACGAAGAAGAACAAAAGGAAAAGGGATCCGAGAAACTCGCGGAGCTTCGTCCAAGTTTCGGCGTGGGATTTCGAGAGATGCGACGGAAGAGGCAATAAATAAAGAAGCGAATTCGTAACGAATGTACCAGCGAACCGAATTTCCAAAGTTTCGAGCAAAGTAGATATTACTTCCGAAAGTTTTTGATAATTAACAACGATCGTGCAGGTGTACAAGATTAACGAAGGCGAATAAATTAAGTGACTCGAGGGCGCGAATTAAAGCTACGCTTCGAAGCTCCACTGCGCGAGATCGTCACGTGATCGCGAATAGGAAAAAAAAGCGACGATGATAATGACAATGACGCGAAGAAGAAAAAAAGAAGAGGAAGAAGAAGTAATCCCTGTTTCGTACACGGGAATGAATCGTATTATGGATATCCGATGGTAGTGAGATAGCCGGTTGCGCGACCAATCATCAATCGGGGGAGTAACTCGCGTGTAATATATAATGCTCCATTTAATACAGATCGCGGCTTCGTTCACCTGATCGCGCCGATTATACTGCAAATCTAAGTTATTTTTACGCGCTTAAACGTTTAAAAATGACACATTTGACTGAAGCTCCCTTCGCGTGTTTCTTACGTGTTAAATTACGTCATTTAACACGTTTAATTTAAAACGGTGAGAAATGTTTAAGAAGAGCTCCAGCGAAAATAACAATTGGATTTGCAGTGTACGCTCGGCCCGACTCGCCGCGACACGTTTACCTGAATCGACAAAGCTCTCTAGTTAACGATAATGGTAATAATAGAAGAACGATTAGCCTACGGGAGTTTTACAACGTAACTTACAGCGCTACAAGGTATCGCATTCGGCTCTTAACTTCTAACTCCACTTCGCTTCGGGACCAAGAGTGGAGAACGCCTTTAACCCTTCGACCGGTAGCCGTCGAATCCATCGGAGGGGGGATTCGTTTCCAAAACGGCGCAAACTGATATCTCTCGCGTATCACAATAAGTTATAAGTTTTATCGAAGAGGAAGCCTCGCGTTCCGGGGAGGTATAGTCTACGGGTTGAAGGATTAAAGTTTTTTTTTTCGTTATCGATGACTCTCGTGCAACAAGCAGATCGATAGCAATCGGCAATCGCGAATTACTCGCGAGAGACTCACGAGTATTCTATTCTTATTTCATATATCGGCGAATCGCGGGACGAACAAGCGGCTGCTACACGTCTGCCGCCGTTGCACCGGTGCACGCGAGAACTCTTTGCGCGCTCTTCATCCTTTAAATAAACACGAATTTTATTTTGCAAAATCCTTTACGATCGATCACGACGCTCAGCTCGGCGCGACGATCTAAGGATTCGTCGTTCTTCCCACGCGTCCTCCAGACGACGCGACGTCTCCATGTCCAATTTCCAAGGACCCCGACATCCGGCCGAGGGGAGGAGGACTCGCAGTGACCCGCAAAGGAAGGGAGACCGTGTCCTTCACGGTCCGTTGACCGTGGCGGCGGAGTGACCCGTCACCAGGCTGTCCGCCGCCGCAGCCGCCGCCGCTGCCGCTGCCGCGACGGGTTTCCCAAGGCGGAATATCGATTGCAGGGACGCGACCTCAGACGCGAGACGGTCCAGCTTCATCTTCACCTCCCGATCGCTCTCCGTGACCGCGGTGACGGTCGGACCGGTCCACTCGGCGCCCAACGAGATGCCGGAGTCGCGCTCGTCGCTGGAACCCTCGTCCCAGGGCGGCGACGCCCGCGGTCCCGGCTCCTGCTTGATTCCCTGAAGCGCGAGGAGCGCGCTCGCGGCGTCCTTGTCGCCGATGCGCGACTTGTGCCTGAGCTTGTGAGGCAGACTGTTGTTGACGGCCGGGTTGTTCTGGGAGCCCACGATTATCTGGGGACCGGCCTCGTCGCCGCTGCCCGACGACAGCTCGAACGGCGATTGCGCCCGGCGGCCGTGCGACGACAGGTTCAGCGCGCTCGTGGTGTCTAGGTGGTGCATCGCCGGGTGCGAGTACGGGTACTGGAAGCTCTCGGTCTCCGGGTAAGCGGTCGTTTCGGGCACGTAGAGCTGGGCTGGCGATCTCGGTGAACGGGCGCCGCTCACCGGCTGATGGATCACCGACGTGTGCACCGGGCTCGGCGTGCGCGCGTAGAGAAGCGCCGCCGACGGCGGTATCTTCGCGCGTTTCACGCTGATCGGGGGTTCCGTCGGCAGCGCGGCCAGCACGTGTTCCGTGTTGATGACAGACTCGCCGCAGATGCCGAACTTATCGCGTATCGCCTCGAGCTGCGCCTTGAGAATGTGATTCTCCTTGCTGAGCTCCATCACCCGTTGCTCCAGGACCATGTCGTTGAAGCGACGCTTCTCGCGCGACCGCTTGGCGGCCTCGTTGTTGCGCCTGCGACGGTCCCAGTAGCTGTCGTCCTTTTTATTGTCCGGGATGAACTCGCGTTGTTTGCGCTGCGAGAACAGCTCCTTTCGTATGTCAAAGTTGGGCGAGAAGTTATCGGGATGCTGCGGCGCACCATCGTGATGATGTTGCTGTTGCTGTTGCTGCTGCTGCGGCTGCGGCTGCGGTTGCTGGGCCTGATGATGGTGATGAAGGTGCGGCGGTTGAGGCTGCTGCTGCTGTTGTTGCGGCGACAGTTGCTGCTGCGGTTGATGCTGATGCTGCTGCTGAATCGCGGCCGGCGGTCCGCCGTGATGGCCGGGATGCGTGAGAGGCACCGTGAGAGGTCCATGGGCGTCGTGGGGCCCGCCGTGAGGCGCGCCGTGACCGCCGCTATGGGCCATTGTGTGCGTGGCCGGCATGTTGCTGTTCAGACACGCGGTCTCACCATTGATGGGCGATCCACTCTGGCGGGCGACAAACTCTGCCACCATAATTTGTCTTCTTAGTACATCTGGAACGGAAAAGGGGCAATCGGTCAGTTAATCGAGGCGAAATGGAGATATCATCGCGCGATTTTTTACTCGTGGGTCAATTCGCGTGCGCGGCGAACAGCAGCGATGACGAAACCCGCGTTGCGTTCCAGACGGCGCGCGGCGATAATACATACGTCAGAGAGAGAGAGCGAGAGAGAGAAAGGAATGGCTGACAATCAGGCTACCGCGATCAGTATCGTTGTGCGTGTCAAGTGGAAGAGAGAGGGGGAGTTTCTAATTATAGAGATACTTATATAATCTTGAAAGCTTATTATCAAACTGTATTGGATCTAGGTCTTAAAAAATGGAAATTACAAAGTTCTTCAGAAACTCTTTCCTTCTAAGAATATAATCTCCATCCAGCTTTTCGATTTGGAAATAACCTTCTTTCGATGCAGAAGGAAAATTATTATTCATCAAATCTCTTTTCTTTTTAATCATTTTAATGATACGCGTTTCAATGCGACAAAGACAACTGATTTATGCGGCTGTTTCTGACGTCAAAGCGCGGGAGAGAACAGCCAGAGATAAAAGAATTTTGAGAGATCGAGAGACTCGCGCTCGCCCTGCCAACGGGCGCACCTCTCTCGTCCGAAGTTGCAAAATAGCCTTGCGTAAGGTCACGTTCGCCAAGGTCGAAGGTGCCAGTGAACCCGGCCGGTGAACGTTCGTTTCACCTCTGCCGATTAAAAAAAAAAAAAGATACGTCGTCATTTCGCGACTTCTTACGCAACAATCGACATTCCACAAGAACGGGCCTCCTTGATCTTTTCGATCCGCGACGATTTTACGAGAAGAGATTGAGGAATCGCGGTGAACTTGAATTCCGACGGATCTTTTTCGGACAATCGACCAATTAGCGGCGGCTTCTTCGAGATAACATACTGCAATTTTGATGACGGAGATACCGTTTCGGACAACCGTGACGCAAGTTGTGTAATTGGATTGTCCCCAAATCGATTATCGGTTCGCGATTAAGCGCCACGAGGCGCGAACGAGCGCGTCTACTCGTCGCGCGTTTATTTTTAACCCGCGATCGCGGATGAAAATACTCCGCCGGCATCGCCTTCGTATACGTACGTAAGCCTTAATCCGAGCAGCGGATGCGCGGAGCGGTTATGCAATCGCGCGCACGTGCGTTCACCGCGCTGATCCACGTGTTCTGGATGTCGAACGGTCGCGCAGTCGCGTCGTCTCGCAATAAATAACGGCGGAAAACACACGTTTGCTTGACCTACGATATTTATTTATCAATATTGTACAAGTCTCGATACGGCTTGAGGCCATTAACGCTAACTAATTATGCCCGCGACGATGCACAAGAAAGACATCTTTTTTCCCGTGTCTTTTTCCTCCTTCTCTCTCTCTCTCTCTTTTTTTCGGATCAATCGTTGTCGATCACTTTGCGACAAGCTAATCGTCGATATAAGTCATATAATTTGTGGCCTAAAAAATCCACTCTGAGATGAGATAAGTATCGTTACGTAAATTGGCGTGCTCCATATGTGAGAATATTTTAATCGTAATAGGCACGGCGTTGTGTGTCGACCGCATCGCTTATCGTCGCTACGATAATCGTGCACGAACTCGACCTCGTAAAAATCCCGACGATCCTAGGCACTAAATTTCGTCCGAAAGTCTGTACGGCGATTTCACAACCTACTGTCAATCAACAAAAAAAACTAAACATGAAGTGAGATTATCTTCATTTATGTCGGTTTTTACCAATGTAGATTAATAATCTTTTTCTAATTCACAGAGCTAGAAAATGATAAAAAGTAAATTAAACCGAGATTAAATCTAATCTACATTGATAGAAATGGACATTAATCATCTTTAGAAAAAAATAACTTGTGCGCGGTGAGTAGAAAATTTTATCTATTCCACTTTCTTTACGTCACTGATTGGACGGAATATTTTATATAAAACAGATCTCTCAGTCGGACAGTTCTCTATTCGCTTCCTGATTCTCTTTATACTGGATTTCTATTCAGAGACATGCTCGTTACGCTATCAAATCATAGTCGACGCGGGAAGTAAGATCTTGGCAGTAAAACCCTCGCTCGTGCGCGGTTACGCAACTATTGATGAACTTTAGCTCCCGCGGTAATATAAAGCGTTTCGCGCGCGACGGATGTAACGACGCACGTTATGTAAGCCGCTAGCTAGCGGCGCTTATTTCCGCGGAAGTGTACGCTACGCGTTCGTCGTAAGACGCATGTGGCGCGATAATGAGAGTCGAGTCTCCGTTGCTGCGAAAGGCTTGCTCCGCGCGGAAGATTCAGACTTTCAGACTCGCTGGTGCTCGCGGCGGATTCGTCAAACCAAACTGTTCAGTCGCGTTTGTCCGCGCTCGTTTGCCCGGTCTGGATCCAGTCAAAAACATCGCGCATTCGATATGACGTTTAACTCATTACGAGATAGAAAGAGTGCAAACGAAGGAATGAATTTGCATGGATGGCAAGTACAAACGAGTCTAAATTTATATTGACGAAAGCATTTCCTCTCTTGCCTAAAAGAAAAAGCTCGTTCGTTCGCGTTCGTTCGCGCTCGTTCGGCCTGAACCCGTTTTTACCGAGACAAACGGAGAAAATAACCGCAAACAAACGATCCGGCAGTACCGCGACTCCGACGGGTTTACTGACACGAAGAGTACCTCTCTCGATCGCAGACTGTACGCCAAAACGAAAAACCATCTCGAAGTATACTCTTATGACGACGCAGCGAAGATTTCTAGGATCCTGATATGGAAATCAGACGACTCACACCGGCGTGACGCGCACGCTCGTTATTTAATATGGCGTTACGCAACTCGCCGTCGTCTGTTTTTTTTTTCCCCAGAAGTTCGGGAGTGACTCATTAATTCTACGACTTTCTCGCGCTCAACTGGGTCGAATAATTCGTGTTCGCGTGACACAAGGAAGAGCGGCGCGTCAACACCGCGTTATGCGTCACGTCGCAGGGAAATAGAATAGTTAAGGAAGTAAATCACAGAATCTTCGCGATATGACGATGTATCACCCGTTTCTTGCAAAGCGAGTCGTTCCGATAACCCCGTATTATTTTTGGCGGAATCGACTCCGCGATTACTTCGCTCGCGTTCGCAGGATCGTTTGACGGATGCAATCTCTGGAGGTCTGTTCTCCTGGCGAGCCGGATTGCCGACGCATTACAACACCGATTCCGACCGGCTTTGAAAGTCGAGGTGGTCGGTCGGTCGGTCGGTTTCCTCGATATATCAGAGCGCGCGACACGGAGCAATGAATTATCGGGACACGAAACGCCGTCGAAAATTGAGCAATCTCCTGGAATTCAAGCCGCCCAATTACGTACGACGAGTTTCGCGTGACTCACGTTATTCTTCGTTCGATCCGACCTGTCGATTTTTCCGCGTCGCGCCGCGAAAGCCGCCCACGCAAGTCACGAGGCTCGTTAGAATGAAACCGATCATCCAGTGTCAAAACAATTATAATTCCAACATCCACTGTGCACCAATTAAAAAAAAATTGACCGAATATAACGGAGAGAGAATTTCGAGTTGCTCTTCTTTACCGAGGAAAAGTTGTTTCTAAGTATTAACTGGGAAAGAATCGTAGATTTGAGAATGCGTGCAACGTACGCTCCGCTCGTTGATATCGCAACTTTGCGAAATCCCGATGGACGTGCTCCAAGAAAACTCGCGCGATTTCCGCCCACGGCGGACGACCTCCCGCGACACGACGTTCTCTTCTGCGTTTTGAAATTAGTTCGAAATTATTTCGGTGACTCGTAAATTGCTCTATAATCTCGCGGGCGCGATCTATTTCGAAGCGCGCGACGATTCACGCGCGGATTTCGGGCTGATTGTCGCGTGCGCGCGCTCGACCACGCGGCACTCGAGTCGGCTTCCCACTCGAGTCGAAAGTCTTCGCGAGGGAGAAACGCCGATTCCGCCGAAGCGGCGTGTTTACTCGCATCGTCGTTTCTGATTAAGCGCGTAAACAACATTGTTGATCGTCGAGATGGTTGCGACGCGCGCGTAAAGCACCGCACCGCGTTCAACGTCGTTCGGCTAATATAATTTCGACGCAGATCGCGAAAACAACCGCGGCCGCTATAGGTCGCATTTCGCGTCGCACGTCGCACTCGCGCCGTGACGCACACGGACGGCGGAAACGCCGCGTTGCGTCGCGCCGCGTGACGTATACGCCACGTGTTACGGTCGGGGAATCACGTTCCGTTCTTCCGCTTACGACGGAGGCAAAATAATCGGCGAATTCGCGCGCGATCTAGGAAGGAAGATCACATATCGCGAGGTCCCTTTCCGTCCTTCTCGCGTTCGAACAGCGCGGCAGCGCGCAGCGCCGCGTATTAACTTTTACTGGACGGAAGTGATTTTGAACAAATAGACCGCAGGTTCGCACAAATACGATGTTTATCTTATCTACCAACGAAATGAACGAAATAATTCTTCAGCCGAGAAGAAGCAGTGACATCACTTATCGAATTTAAAACGGCAATAAAGAATAGACGCGATAAACACTCCTAACGTCATTCCTCCCGCTCTCTATCGTTTTTTCTTTCTCTCACTCATCGTGATCCATGATCCCACGATTATGAAACAATTGCGTCACGCGCAAATTAATGGGAAAAAAAAAGACGTACGTAAAGGCGCGCTCTGGTATTCAAATCGGGGTACGAGGCCTTTAGATAGATCGACGCGACGACGTCAACATGCAAATGTTGCTCTGTTATTTTTATATCGGCTATATAATGCAGATGCCTTCCGCGAAAATGGAATGCTTATGAAATTCTAACGTGTGGAAACTAAATGGAAACATTACGCAATTTCATCGATCGCTTTCGTATATATTCCAAGCGGTGCATCGCCACTTAATTAATCGGCCGATTCTAGATTCCGTATATAATTATAAGATTCGCATGCACCGTACATGTAGACCTCTCTCCCACACTCTGTCTCATCTCTCGCTCGCGCGAACGCTGCAAAGGGCAGATACGCGACGTAGGTCAATAGGCGAGGCGACGATTTCGTGCATTTTCCGCGAGGACGAGGCGTCATCGGCAACGAGAAACGAGGCTGAATCACGTAAACGGCGTCGCTTTTCTCGCAATCGGTTTCGCCGAATCATCGCTACCGGCCACGTATCGTTACGCGTGCATATCGTGGGTGGGTGCATCCACGGGTTTTCCGTCGAAACGTCACCAGACGCCGTTGCGCAATCTCATAACTCCGCCGCGTCGCGTACCGTTTACTGCTCCACTCGATCTCCTCATTGAAAAATCATCGTGACGCTACGTCGCGCGCTCTTGGCGACTTGGCTCGATATAATTTAATGATATGTGCTCACTGAATCGCGCGCCGGTCCACGGTTGACGTGTGTTAAGGTATATGTATATCAATGCTGGGACACTTAAGATCTAACCTTTATTATCTTTGATTCTTTGATTTTAATTCGCGTTATAACTTATTTAGGGACTAAAATGATAAAAATGTCCGGATATAGATAATGTCCAAGCATTGGTACATTTAGGTACCTTACTCTCCGTGACGCAAAGACTCGTCTTTTCGAGACATTAGACGACGCAATAATATTCCCGAGATACCATACTATCTTTAGGTTTAACGTTATCTGCGTGTTTTTCTCGCTCTACCTTGATCTCTATCGTATAGTAGTTTCGGGAACCAGAAGGCCGATGGAATTCGTCAAGCGAGATCGAAAGTCTCGGGAAAATTAGATTAGATCGGGGTCACTCACGATCACTTCACGAATCACGCGCTATTAATATTTATTTGTTGTTGTCGTCGTTTGTTGTTAGCACAGCGGGAGAAACGTCGCGGCCAACTGCGCGTGCCTCTGATGGTAATTCCTCCGAGCCACGCGTCTCCCCACGGTATCTCTCCCCGTCGTCACTATCAATCGACATTTCCGAGGAAATCTTATCTCCCCTCCCCCTCCTCTCGCCGGTATCGCCTAATTTTCCGGGAATGGCCGGGCCGGGCCGGGAAAGAAGAGAGGAAAAATAGCGGGAAAGAGATTGGAGATAGAACGCGTTGTTCGTATAACGCGGGCACGTGTTCCGTCCGCGCGTTGCGCAATGCGGCGGCCCCGCACGTGGCCCGCTGCTGCGTGCATGGCACGGCACAAGCGTCGCATTTGCGTCTCGACGCGAATCGCGCTCTCTTTCCGGGAACGTGCCGATGCGCGGAAAATGCGTCCCGGGGATTAATGCGTAGCACGAAATCTTAGCGCGTTCTGCGCTTTCCGCGGAGCCGTTTCTCTGAGAATACGGCGTACTTTCCGCATTGCGACGTCGATTTGAGAAAAGAATCTCGACGCAGTTGTGTGTGTGTGCAATTATTATATATTTACTATATTATAATATACGCACGGCGCGCACACAAATATGTATATAAACACAGCAAATATATTTGTAAAATAGCAAAAAAATTATACATCTAGATATGAAAATGGAATATTGTCGTTTGACGACGTTGTAACCGCGGAAACAACGCTTATTGCGACAAGGTTTGCAACGTTCATAAACAACGCTTACGAAATCGGTATCATAGTTTAGAATACAAAATAATTAGCGACGTATTACGTTGCTCGATGAGTAATTAGCATGATATCACGCCGTATCTCGATTAACTCATCCGTTGACCCGGTGCCAGCGTTTATTTTTTTTTCTCCTGACGCGTTCGTTCGAAGAATTAAGCGGCTTATACAATGCGCATACGCGACGTATTCTCACCCGTGTGTGACTCCCCGTGTGTATATCTTCCCGGAAATTTATTTACATTATTTCCCGGCCGCGGCCGGCCGACCGCCGGAAAATCTCGCGACGGGACGGAAGTCTAAAATTATTATATCTAGAAGAGAGAATAACACTCTCTCCGCGCTACGATCACAAACGATCCTACGGAGCTGCAATAATAAAGCTCGGCGGAATTATATACGATAATCTCGTAGTAAGCGAGATGTAAAAAATTTTAACTGAATCGATAACGAGGCGGCGGATATAATACGTATAATAATAATAATAATAATAATCTACAAATAAATAACTCGAGCACGTTTGTCTGTGCGTGACGATCTTGGGGAGCACGACCGCCGGATATTATTACTTGCGGAACGTGCGTTTCAGAAAAACCGCTGAATAGGATGCGCGTGAACGCCCCGAAAATAGTCCGGGTACGACGAACTTAAGCGCGCGCTCGCGCGCGCGCGCGCTAGTACACATAAAGGCATGTGCACAATGCCGGGCCGCCCGACACCCGACCGCGCTTTGACCGTGGTGGCGATGTGTTACGATTGCGGTCAGCGCTCACGTAACAGCGAGCACTGATACCGTTATCGGCCTCCGCCGAGGCATTTCGAACCGGTCTCCGATTTCGTTTCCCGCTCATTATGCAACCGGACCGCGATAACGCGTCGCTCCGATCATCAACGGAACGAGAAAGGAAAATTTTACGACGCGCGCGCGACCCGTTTGCATCGCGAGATCGCAGATTAAATCCCCGAGAAGGGGAAGAGGGGAGGGGAGATCGCGGATCTCGAGGAAGATCGTAATCGCGCGCGTGTCCAAGGCTCCTAGAGCACTCCGGTGCTCGATAAGAAGTTCCGGAAAAACGAAAGGTCGGGAACCAGCGCCAGATTGATCGGCGACACCCGGTATAGTCGCATTATAGTCGCGTAACAGAGGCACGCTTTGTCGTTACATAATCGTGCGTCACGCGGCCCGGCCGGCTTGATACGATTCGATTCGGGAGGGGAAGGGGAAAGGCCAGGCAAAAGCGAGACCGAATTACATGAGACGAGTGCGTGTGTGGTGGCTCCTACACATTTTAGGCCGCCGGACGCACCGCCCCGCTTCGTAATTATCGCGGCTACAGGGGGGGGGGCAAGGAGTCTCCACGGAATTTAATTCGTTTTTCGAGACATCGCGTACCAATTGCACGCGTTCGCGTTTTCAATAGTTTTCATCGCGTTTATTATTTCGCGGTGATTCGTTCTCCGGGATGTTTACCGGTTTCGATCGCGTTTGTCGCACGTCGCACGTTCACGTTCCGGCGGGGTCGCGATCCACGTGAGATCCGCGGCGTTTCTTACGACGCGCCCCGACCTTCCCGCTACACGTGACACGGGCAGGCCTTTGCGCTAAGCGTTTATCCGCGTTACATAATATACGCTCGTGATGACAACATCGTGACACGATCGACGTTCCCCTTTTTTTTCCCGGCGCGAGTTCCGAACAAAGCGACCGATTTGTTTATCCTGTTGCTCCGAAAATTATGATTCTTGTGACATGTGGTGTAGCGCGTATTCGTGCATACACACGGCATTCTATTATAAATAATGATTACATATTGCAATGCATTCTCTTTTAAAATTGTTACCTTAAAAGATAAAATTCTAAGAACAAATACGGTATTTGAATTTCTTTAATCGACGAGCAGTCAATAAAAATGTACCGCAATTTGATTTAGGTAGCTACATAAATCGTACGGCCTTCTGGCGCGCAACTCGATTCTTTGGGCGGTGTGAAAGTCGCTTAAGAAATAACGCGGTGCGTGATGCAACTGTTAGCACATAGCGCGCAAACGCTCGCGCAATTCGCGCAAGTCGGTTTGCCTTGTGTTGTTGCGACCGTCCCGTCCCGTCCCGTCCCGTCCGCCACGTGACTGCAACACGTGCAGGCTGTTATGTTAGACCATTCACCTTCGTTGCATAATACGAGCGGGAAAAGGTCATCGCGGCGAACAACGGAGTCTGATATTTGCTAATATGATCGATAAACCGGCGCGGCCGCCCCGCCGCTGCCGCTGCTGCAGTCGCAGCTGCTTTTGAAACGCGATCGTCGCGGAATCGATCGCTCGATTCCGCGACGTGAGAGGCAAATTACTTAAAGCCTCCTCGAATTAGCGCTCGTGACGCAATTCCTGCCGCGGTAATACGGTCGTTGAAACATTGATATCCACGATATTTTCGTCGACTGGCGCTATTTCTTCGCGTTTACCTACGAAGTTTAACAAGAATTGGAAATGAGCTCGTCCCGAATAGCGATTTGCCATCGATATATCGTTTAAGTAAGAAATAGAGCGGCGCAAACATTTACAAGACGCTCACCGTTGTCTCTCTTTCCTTCCCTCTCTGTTAATTTACATGAATGTGATCGATGAACGGCCGATGACGCAACGTTTAATCCACAATGTCCGAGAAGCGACGACACGTATATACGCCTAGATATCGCCGGTATATCCGGCCGCGCGTACGCCACATACACACACACACACACACACACACACACACATTAACGTGCACGGATGGGAGAACCGTAACTAGCAGTAGCTGCACTTGCGACCGCTCGCAAGTTGCAACGTAACACCTGCGACTACGTGCATTTCCGCGCAACGCAGATACCGCTAATCCGCTCTCTGACGCGACCGCAAACACCCCGCCGGACAATATCCGTATCGATCGGCAGATAACTCGATCTCTTTCGCGGAAACCTCCGGCGCAAATTGCGATCGCACGCGATCGAGTCGAAACCGAGTTGAGTCCGGCCCCGCAAGTGCCGACCCCGATTTTCTCTCTATTGTCGAATAAACGCACCGTCATCCGAAGACTCAATGTAATTTATCCGTTACTTCGGCGTACGACACGCTATCGGCAGCTGTATGTATGTGTACGAAAAAAAAATAATATTCTTGATTTGAAAATATTTTTAGTTTCGACGTGGAAATCTTTTAAAGTGAGATTAAATTACGTTAAATGAAAAAAATCTGTTTAAATGAAGTCATCGGTAGCTGTACAAAAAAATATACATATTTTTGATTTAAAAATATCTTTAATTTCAACATGGGAATCTTGAAACAAGATTATAATATATTGCGAAAAAAACTTGCTTGAATGATGTCATATATCGTGTATATATATATAATTTGTAATTTAATAACCAAAAAAAAAAAGTTGAAATTCTTATATAAGAAGATTATTAGGTTGTTGCGTATCTACGAAACAATGAACGTGTTAATTCGACGTAATAACGATTTGATACTTTTTTTCTGCGTATAACTTATTTACTCATTTATCTATCTAATTGCTGGAACATCCGGTGGTTATATTATTACAGTAATGACTCGGCCACACATCTTTCGTCTCTTTCTCTCTCTCTCTCTCCTCTCACCAGCGTCACGATTTCTCGGTTTTTCTGCATCTCGATGGATTTGAGGATTTTCCGCGGATCTGTCACGTCTGATTCTAAGCGACATGCCGCGAACGTGCACGTGCGTGCCCTTCGGACCGGAGTCCGTGAAGTTTATTGCACGGACGGTTTACGCTACGAGGTTGAGAGAGCTCCGTAAATTGGGCCGTGGCCCACTTTGATAGAGAGCCATAGCGGCACGCGGCGGGCGAGGTGGGAGGAGAGATCGATGGGGAAGGGGAGTCGGAGTGTAATGAGAGAAGGAGGGAGAGAAAGAGAGGAGGTTCCCGTTTCGCGAGATGATCTTGCGATCGATGGATCACTCCTCGTAGCTGTCGCGGCCACGTGGAAAGACTTGACGAGATTGATCGTCGCGTAACTTCACAGCAAAGACCGAGGAAACGTTATCAACCGTATCTCGATTCCGCAATGTGTCTCAATTAATCAAATTTTAAATTATAATCGGTCGTTAAGAGGCGAGAAAAAGAGAGAGAGAGAGAGAGGGAGAGAGAGCTTACGTACGACGAGAATATCGATTCTTCTCACGTAACCGAGCGCGAGCGACGCGAGCGGCGATGGCGGCGGAGTCGAAAGGGTAAAAATAAAATCCGACCTTGATCCTTGATCGCGATGCATTTCGCAAACGCACTCGGTACCGCGAAGGCGTTCTCCATCGCCTCCAATTTCGCGCGGAATCGAAACCGTGAAGCGAAAATTTCAGTCCCCCCCTCTTTTTCATTTCTCTCCGCTATCGCGAGCCCTCGCAAACGCGGGGAGGGATGACGCAACGCGACGAACAACGACGCGTCGTGTTGCACGCACTTTCGTAAGTCGCGGCGATGCGAAGACGCTTTATCCTCGTAAACCGCTGCGCGTGACGTCACCGCGTCGGCCGTGTATTAATTGCATTTTCTCGAAACTGCAGTGCCTTTATCTACCACCTGCGTTATTCGAGAGTCCGCGTGATTCAGCCGCGCGAATATCGCGACGATAAGATATGCACCGCGCGGCCGGACAATGGATGCACCCGGGACGATCACGTTCGCGAATGTTATCGCCGAGCGCGATATTGCGTCATTCGTGTGCGCGAACTTCTCGGATCGCCAATTACTCGGCGGTTTCGCAAAAATCGCGCGGACGCATGTCTTTAATACGCCTCGTCTCGCGTTTGCAAAGAATGACAAAATACAGATCTTATAAAACGATCTATATTTTGAACGTAAAATTCTCACGTAAATAATAATATTATTAGGCCAATTAAGATCCAGTCCTGACCTGACCGTTCAACGGCGTTTTCCTTAATTTGATTGGTCTATATTTTATAGTATAAAACGAAGCGAAGAGATCGATTTGATATTTTGCAGAATTTCGTATCGTCGTTTGAATTTTGGTTTTTTTAATAGCATTTTGCAGCGTCGAAGTAATTCGAATCTTCGACGATCGCGAGGAGTCGATCTTTGACAGGCGAGTGTAATGGAGGTCTCTCTCGGCGAGTTAACGCACTGTTAAATTCGTATTGTCAAATTATACTCAATTTGAGTCATTTTTAGCCACCGCTTCTACTAAAAAGAAATATGGCGTTAATTTAATTAAACCAATGAAATTAAAATAATACTGTTTTGTGTGAAAATAATAAATTTCAACAATCGTGGTTGAAAAAAAATAATAAAATATTAGTTTCAATTTCACCCTTTAATATTTAACAGTGTATAGGGTTCTGTGTCAAACCGTGACTCGGAGTTTCGCACGCGCCGTTCTCGCGTCTCATTCGCGCCGAAAGCACGTGCTCTAAGATGCTTCTAACGTCGCGAATCGATGACGAGAATCTCGCGAACGCGAGAGTCTCGAGCGATTTTTACGGAAAAGCGGCGCGCGTTTTTTTTTCAAACTTTATCGAGATTTTAAGAGTCCGTCAATTTCTCGTTAATTACACGACACATGAAATATACCATTGTTCTTCACGTTCGTACTCGCGCCGCCAATTGACCCTCTTTGTTAATGTTTTCGCCAGCGTGCGCCAAGGAAGGATCGGTACTCACCAATCTTGAAAGGTTCCGTCGATCCGGAGCGCGCGATGGAACAGCGATCCACGATTGTCGTCGATCTCCAAGTCGATCCTATCGACCTTCGGGGGACCGCGGAGAACAGTCAGAAATATACAATTTCCCCGCGGGTTACCACAGGCGTAACTATCGCGACGCGATCGTCGAAACGGGAACGGCACGCGGCAATGCTCCGTTCATCGAACCTGCGGCGGTGCGGCGCGCGGCTGTCACTGCGACATAACAGTCGTCCCCGTAACACGAATCTCCGGCAACTTTACTCCGGCGTGGGCACTCGACGCAAAAAAACGTACCAGTACGAGTGCGTCCGTGCGAAGTGGGCACTCGCGGAAGAGAGAAAGACGAGGCACTCCCGAAAGGAACGATCGGCTGCCACTGCAAGGACTCGACGCGAGACGACGGGCCCTTCTGCCTGCCTGCCTGTCTGTCTGCCGCGCGCTCGGGCGAGTGAACTTGAACTCCGCGCTTCGCGAGTGGCAGCAATCCGCGACGTGCCGCGTCGTTGCACTGCGTGAAGCTCTCGACGCGCGGCGTAAACGCGTATATATACGGCGTGTATATATGCGAGCACACGTATGTATATCTTGTGTACAAGATATATTATACGTGGTGTGATGCGGGCTCCGCTGCGCGAAGCGAGGCTCTCTCGTATAGACGCACACGTCCGCTCGCTACGAAGCCGGGCTGACAACTGACTGCGCGCACCGCGTGAGACTTCGACGGTGACTGCCGTACGTGCCGCCGTCTTGGCCCCAATGTCGTCTGGCTCCGATCCGATGTCGAGAAGGCTGACTGGACGGGGTTGCCTGGCGCGCGCGCGCGCGCGCCTGTTTGAAGCCACGTTGGTGAACGTAGGTCGCGCGAGACGGCGCAAGGGGTGGGGGGCACGAGTTTACGCCTGGTTTATACGCGGTTTATGTGTGACGGTCTCCCCCCACCCCCGAGCAGCGCTCACCGGCCTCCCTCACCACATCGTCCGCGCGATCGGCTCCCAAGTCCCAACGCGCTTCTGCGTCAGACCGTCCGGTCCCCCACTCTCACCCCCCTATCATCGTGCGTTGCGCGACGACGCTCCCCCCGGTGCCGACCCCCCTCCCCTCCCGGCCGGCGCGGCGGTAACCTCGCGCCGCGGAATGCACCCGCGTCGTCGCTCCGAGCGGACGAGCCGGAGCGGCGCGATTAGATTGCGTCGTGTGCGCGACCGCAACGCAAGTGCTACGCAGGAGTGACACTTCGTCGATGGCACACCGATGTGGCGGAATTCTTTTGGGCAATTCCGAAAAATCGACGAAAATGTTCGGCTATTGATGACGGCTGGAGTGCGAGCCGAAACTTCTGATCAAGGTCGGGAATGAATGGAGAGCTCCAGCTTCAGCCAGGAGGCGAATTAAATAATCGAAGCATTTTTGAGAAAGTTAGATTAGATCGGGGTATACGCTCGACTACTGTTTCATTTATTCGCGTGTCCTAAGCTTACTTTGACTCTTAATACGTTAATAGCAAGGCGGCTTTTTAGAACGTATTTTAGGAAGGTGGGGTGTTGGATCCGATCTCTCTGTTTTGTTTATTTTTCAATTAATCAATGTACCAAATGAGCAAAAGAAGCAAATAATAACATAAAACTTTTTCCTTTGTTTATTTGTATGAAAAAAACGCAATAAATTTATTATTAACTGACTTTAAATAATTGCAGTAAAACAAAAAGTGTAAAATAGACGAAGCCGTGGGTCGCATCCGACCTCGACCTTATTATCAGAGGGTTAATTTAGTTATGAAAACATGTATGTGTAAATAAATAATAATCCTCTTTCTGAAAGAAAGATAGATTTCGAATGGTTGTCGAATAGATTAAAATATCATCGAACATTGATTCCGTTCTATCTTTATCTATGCAAGTAGGCGCAATCACTGATAGTCAGTGACTGCTATCGATCCCTCCACTCAGTCTGTATTCCACGAATTTTAATCGCTACCTTTGGGGTGTGCCTCCGTCGGAGTGGGAGGGACATTAAGATCGATCTGCGCCAAAAGTACAAGGGCCAGCTCGACGACGGAACGTTAGAAAATTAAATTGAAATCACTGCGAATTATCTCTGTGATTTCATGCCTCAGCCAGCCGACATCCTCGTCATTTGATACGACATTACGGTATCTTGGAATCAGAGTAATAATTTTATAATTCTACATTGTTAAATATTAAAGGATGGAATTTAAACCGATACCTGGAGTTATAGATAACATTTTGTTATTTTTAACTACCATGTGGGTCGAAATTTCTTATTTTCACACAAAATAGTATTATTTTAAGTTCGTTGATTTAGTTAAATTAATGACATACTGAGTACCCAGACATTATATCATAAGACGTCTTAAAGATGTCTTTAAGACGTCTATGTCCCGATTTTGGACACGGTGCTGTCTAGGAGCAGTGACGACCTGTTAGGAATGGTTAAAAATGACTCAAGTTGAGTATTAATTTGAACTATAAATTTAGCACTATAGCGATTTAGGTAAAAAGATCCCCTTCAATATAAAATATTCGAGGTGCAATGCTCGCCCGCTCTCTCGATTTTCGATTTCCTCACCGCTCGCCCCCTCTCGGTCGCACGCGTGTGGGCGAATCGACGCGATTTCGCGGTCGCGTTGAAAAAAATGATTTACGCGTCGATCGCGGCGTGGTCGGGCCTGTAACGAGATACGCATCGGAGCGAGATACTACTCGGAATCGCGTCGGCTGCGATCCAGCCAAAACAAAGAGCCGGACCGCTCTCTTGATGGAGTTCTCGGTTCGGCCGGTCGGTTGGCAAGGACCCTCCTTCTCCTTCTTTTCCTCTTCGTCCTCCTCCTCCGCCGCCGCTGCCGTTGCTGCTGCTGCTGCTGGTTCTGCTCTTCTCTCCTCCTCCTCCTCCTCCTTTTCCTCTTCCATCGCCACCGTCCTCCGTAAACCGAATGCCAGACAACGAGGGCATCAGCCCCCGTGAATCACCGCAGGTCACCTTCACTTTTTATGCAACTTTGTGAACCTGACCTCGCCGCGCCGCGCGCCGCACCGCGTCTGCTCTTCTTCCTCCTCTTCCTCGCGCGTTATGAATATCCACATGCAATCGGTATCGCTGATTTCTTTTTATCGATGCATTATCGACACGTATGTGCAATGGGGATAAGGATGATGCTGTCGCGTTATCAGGGGACGGTTTCCTAATCGAGCGTCAAACGCGGACGATTATTGCGCATTATATTTCGCGGAACAATGGGCCGGGAGTTTTTTCCACGATCAGTTTTATATAAGTATTTGTATAAATTGTAATTTCTTACTACACAATGTAGAGCGATGTTGTATAGCGATATCGCAATTGCGCCCGTGCTGTAACTCGTTCAGCCGAGCAGCTCCAAGCGAGTCGCTCCCGTCGGAGTCGGGGGGGGGGGGGAGAGGAAAAAATTGGCAGAGGATAGACGGAAAATTCGCGGCGGACGCGAATACAAAGTTCGACAATGCGATTTGCATAGATCGTGCACATGCATAATATCACGTGTCCGCCGGTGCGGCGCGGACGGGTGGACGAATTCGGTATTTTCAAGGACGCGCGCGCGTGCGGCGCGATGACGCGACGTGCGCTGCGTCGCTATCTCGGATGCGATTTCGCGCACGTATCGCGGCATGCGCGCGTGCACACGCGTGTGCAGTGTGCACGCGTCGCGTGCGCGCGCGGCGCGGGGGCCACGTGTACTGTTTACGCCAACGATCCGAGGAATCATAAACTATCGAGCGATGAAAAACAACGAGCGACTGGCAGAGAAGAAAGGAACTTCCTTAATGGAAAGCGAAAGGCGTTCGGCCCGTGTAGAAAAACAAGTCCGAGGAAAAAAGGAAGTCTGCGTTAAATATAGCGTCTGTGAATAAACAATACCGCCTATGTGACATTTCAATCCGAATGCACTTTTTGGCTTTGATTGTTCGCTCCACGTCGTTCTACAGGGTAAATGATTATACATATTACTTACAAATGAGTTTTAATGTCGTATATTTTGCTTTTGGCATATATAGCTTTTCGTCTCTCCTGAAAACTTTTACTAATTGTTACACGAGCGGTATTGTTTGTTCATTGACGATAATATAAATTATTTGATGTTTTTTTTAACGAACATTCGAGTAATGTTGAAACAGGAAAGGTAAAACGGCGTCGATATTGATCGAATCGTAATTGCGGTTGCGTCAATTCTCACTTCCTTGCATTTAATTACGATTATTTCTAATTTACGATACTCTCGTTTCGTCATTACTTGATTTTAATGTCGTTCCGTTGTGCAATGCGTTACACGCGTCTAATATAAGGGGAGAAAAGGATCGTGGCCGCCGTTCTATACGCAACACTACCACGGACCATGCGCAATAACTATTTCTAAACACAACGGAGTAATCGGCGCCTTTTACAAAGCGCACTTAAACTTATTGCGACGCGTCGTGTTCGCGGCAACTCACGACCTGCAACTCGTGACAGACACGTGTACTCGTACGGTATGCGTCATTGAAAAGTACGGAAAGAGCATGCAGTTCAAGTATACATAGCGTATCTCACGCACTGTGAATCGGATGCGCCGCGATTATTCCTTCGCGCGCCAAAGGGGAGCTCGATGAGTCGATGCATCGAAATAACGTAAGAGGCGATATTGCAACGTTGCAGAGATTACTCGAGACAATCATCATTAACCCTTTGTGTCACGAATTTTTGTATCAGACTGATTTTTTTAAAACTTTGCACACGGGGATTTTTCGGATCGCTGATTACGAATCAGAAGTCAAAATTGAAAAATTCAAAATAGCCAATCCAGTATAGCGGATTAATCCAAAAATCTTTTAATTTTCATGAAAATTAGTACATGGGGTCTTTTGGGTCGCTGAATCTGAAGGACACTTCCAGGACATTATAAGAGATATTTAAACTATTTATTTGGATTTTTACAGTAGAAAATACTAATTTTTTCAAATTTACATAAATATTATTAATTGTACATAAATATATATTAATTATATATATTAGAAATATATTTAAAATTATCTATTTAAACTAAAAGAAAAAAGAACGCTTTCCCTCGAACAATGCGCGTAAAGGATTTAGCGCAACAGCGTCATAACCCGCTTTCTCAAAAATTTGTGAAATTAATCATAAAATTGAGGAATTAAATTTGTATTAATCTATAAGAACGCGTACAAACATGTGCGTATCACGCGATATTAAAGTCATATCGCTTTGTATAAACTCGCAAGTCGTACCTAGAAACGCTGACGAAGATGTAGATTTATTAGCACCATTATTGTGCACGCTATTCAAGGAATCGTCAACCGCGGTAGTCGGAACTGTCCTTCGGGAGCATTTCACTTCCTTCCTAATCGTTTCTCGGTAGCCACGCGCTCGTATAAACGATGAATCTGCGATCTGATCGGAATATTCGAAAGTTAGATAAATAGTTTAAGAGCAGCTCCTACGAGCGAGATTCAGTTCTCCCTCTCCCTCTCTCTCTCTCTCTCTCTCTCTCTCTTTGGAATTTTTTTGCATCGCACAAAAACGTATTTAATCCGCGAAAGCGCCACGTCATCAGCGGGTAGCGTGTCATTTCGACGTAAGTCTCGCGCCGGCGGCGCGCGGCGTGTGAGATCGGCCGGCGTGATTTACGAGCGCGCGAGTACATGCTGCCTATATACAATACCGCTTTGCGATAATTAAATCTGCTCTCCCGGCGGGAAACAATGACATCCCGTCTCCTCTCCCTGTGCGAGAAAACACCTGATGCGTATTATATGCGGCGATAATTAAACGCGACCGCATCGATGCGTCGGCGAGGTGCACGGGCAACAACGGTATTAACCCCCCAAATACGCGCATCAAGAGCAAACATGCGATACTTCTTTTTTAAGATAATAAAACGCTCCACGAGAGAGATAAATGGGTGTAGCGTAAATTGCAACGATAAATTATGACCGAAATACTTTGAAAACGAATTATAATAGGTGAATTTTCTCGCAATTAGTCAGGCATCAAGTCGTTTTCAATATATTTCTAAATTTAATCAAATTTCTTATTTATCAATGATATAATAGAGGTATTCAAATAAGTTAGAGTTTAACGGTTTGACGGGTTATGTCGGGTTAAAATCGGGTAAAAAGTTAATTTTTACACTTTTAACCCAAAGATTAATGTGATAGGTTAATGAGTCACTTATGTATTTTGCATAACCTTAAAGAGTAGCGCGCCCAAGGTAATTAATTAACTTTTTACTCGACTTTAACCCGACATAACCTGTCAAACCGTTAAACTTTAACTTATTTGAATACCCCTAATATTTTTATTCATAAACGAAAGAATTCAATCATACAATTAGGTTGAAGATAAGAGCCATTCGATGGTTCATTCGCGACCACACGTCGCACGTTATTTTCTTTTGCCGGAAAACAATTAGACTCTTGGCTGTTTGGCATCCTTAGCGCTGAAAGAAAGTCGCAGGCGGACGGCCACGGCCAATCACCTCTCTTATCGCGGTCTTTAACGCGCAAGGCCGCGCCGGGACCTCCGTATCTCAATCTCTACGAGCTTTTCTCGACGAGGTTTCGAAAGCCTGGTGCGCGATACCGGTTTACGCTTTATTTATTCGCGCGTCGTGTCGGGGCGGGGATAGAGTCGTTTCGATCGACCCTCCCCCCTTTCCTCCCCCAATTAGCAGGCGTTCGCCAACGACGCATCTGCGGGCTTGCATCTCGAATAAATCGTTAATAAAAGATTGCATAGCATGGTACGCTCGCGTGAAACTTAACCCCTTGACTGTCACACCATTTTTCTCGAGTGGACCTAAAATGCTAAAAACAAAAGATTCTCGAAAATTAATGAAAGTTTGCATAGAAGGGTTTTTGATGGTGCCGATGACGAATTTCAAGTCAAACTTGACAAATTTTTTTGTAAAACTGTTTAGACATTTTTTTCAAATGTGACTTCAAAATTATGTTTAGCACACCCGAAAATTTATAAAGTGTACCTTGTTTCAGTTATTAATTTATTGTAAAACTTTAATATAAAAAAATATCTTATGACGAGAATATTCGAAAATATTTATTTGTTTGACAGCCATATCTTTTTTTCTGAGACAACATTTTGCAAATCAAACTCAAAAATTGTATTCAGCACACTCAAAAACTCCTAGTTACACTTTGCATCAATAATAAAATCACTTATAGCGGCTCTACAACAAAATATTTTATAACGAGAAAACGCATTTTCGCGACCGTGAACGCAAAGTTTAAAATGACGAGAATTCTCATAATCGGGAGTCAAGGGGTTAATCGCATTCGAGCGACGTAAAATGAAACATTTCGGCCGCGATCCTAACCGAATCAACTTTGTTCTCCCTCTTATTAGTATCTAATGAAAAAGGAAAAAGAAGAGTATCGACGGGGTTTATTTTCGTGCAAGAGGGGGAGGAACGAAACGACTCGGACATTATGCCAGTGCAGCGGACGGAATATTAATATTATCTAAGAGCGTTTCTATTCTGCCGTGCGCTAGTTAGATCATTAATATAACGGGAGAGAGTGCATATTTTAAATAACCACCTCGTTCAACAACAATCATTTTCCCGGCACGCTCGCGGTCTGCTCTCTCCTTAACTACGTCGGTGGAGAGACGTCGAGGAGAAAGTGTAACTGTTAAAGTAATAGTGACGATGTCGGTGTAATCGCAAGATTGCGCGTGCGAATGCGTTTCAAATAGCCCCGAGGTCCGGCGATTTCCCCCCTTTAACCCTTCCGTCGTCGAGTTTAATCCGACGATGGAGTCTCGAGTCTCGAGGCGGGATTTCCGATCTTGATAATGCGATTCTTCGAAAACTCAAGTTGCTTGTACATTCCAAGAACTCGCAACAATCGCGGGAGAGGATTTAACGTAACGCTGATGAAGATTGCGGCATTCTTAAATAAGGAACGGATTCAAATTGAAACATCGGGCATTCTCGAGGATATATAAACTCCATAAAACTCGATTTCTCAAATTGGAGATGGCAAACAGCGCGAGGTTTACCCTTGCAGGTATACACATACCCGGCGGGGAAGTGTGATTCCTCGTTTGTTGCGCGCGACGCAGCTGCAACGTCGAGATTAATTCTTGGTCCTCGTCGCCGTGTAATTATCGTGCGAGCTCGCGCAATAACGGTGATAACTGAGGCGAGGCATCAATCGCGATTGTATAAAGCCTAAGGTTCTCGACCAGATCCGGTCGCGGGTTCACTGCCCTCCGTATTCCAAATCTCAAATACGAAAACGTGCGAGCGCGTTGGTGTTTCACACTGGGTGCTCCGAAAATAACGATTCCACACAAACCGCTCCGCGAGATTCCAGAAGGTTGGCCGCACACCACTACGTTTCTCGAGGTGCGCACACCGTGCCGTGGAGAATCCTAAAATCTTATCTGAATAAAAAGAAGATCGACAACTTGTCATTATCTTCTTTATTTTATTCAAATCGTTCGATAGGGATTAAGTAGCAAAGTACAAGACAATAATATTTAATTCCATTTATTGTCTTCTTGACTCGCAACGTTTATTCTCGATATTTCTACGGGTGTCATCGAGATGTGCCATTTCGTCCACCCAGTATAAAAGACGGGAGCCTACTTGGCTTGCGGACGGTACTTTCATCCGCCGAGTGAAAGCAATATGAAAGTGCTTGATTGCAAAGTAGAAAGGTGAAATGTACAATAAAAAGACGAAGCCGTTACGTGCGTGTGTACCAGTCGACCCATTTGAGAGCGCGCGCCGAGTGGCTAAGGGAGAGAGGGAGGGAGGAAGGATGAAGCCGATTACGATGGAGAACGTTGCGCGCGGGGCGGCCCTTGATTTCGGTGCCTAAGGTCAACGGTCGACATCCGCCTCTAGCGAAAATAAATCTCGCCTTTAATCGCGCGGGCGCGCGCGGGAATAAACATAACGTCGTATACGTATATATATACGAAATTGTTTTATCGGCCGTACCTAATAATCGGAGGAGGAAAAACAGGCGGCGTTATTACGGGAGCAAAGATCTTTCTCTCATTTTCTCTCTGTCGCATCGCGTATAAATATAAATATTTTGTCGAGGGTGCATCCTCGGGGAGTCGCGTCCTCCTCGCGTAACCGCTCGGAATTGTTGTAATAACCGCTATCGCTCGCGATACCGAGTTATCGGGGGGCGGGGGTTATTTCGTTCGGCACGGGTCAAGCATGACGATGAGATAACTTCTGCATCTTCGCGGGAACGCATAAAGAAAGGGTGAAAGGAAAAGGCGGATCGCGCGGATCCGATATCGCCGGCGATCCGCGACGAGAAACGTGACAACGAGAGAAACTTAAAAATTTGCCGCGGATGTTATCGTGGAGGTGGTAATCTCGTCGCGTTCTACGCGCGGGCGTAATTTAAAGCCGTTTAACGAATAACTTGTTGCGAAATGACCGCATAACGATAATACGCGCGCAGCAGGTTCGAAAGAGTTAAGATACGAGTGGCACTCCGAGCTGTAATCGTTGCGAAAGGTCAAAGCAATGATTTGGTCGTTGACGCGTCCACGCCCCTGCTGTTTTTCATACCTATACGATTGAATAATGCCGGGCGTATCTTTATGCAAGCACGGCTATTTTTGCATCAATCGACGCGCCGTAACCTCTCCGCCATTTAAAAACTTTCTGAGTTATTGAGAGATTTTTATTTCAAATTGACTTTTTGTGTTAACAGAAACTTTTTTTTAACTATTTACGTATCAGATATTTCAAGTTAAATATATTGTCCGGAGTGAGACAAAGAGAAAGAAAATTCTCGCTTCTCGAATATAAATTTTGAAAGATGTTATTTCAAGCTGCGTTAACAGAGTTTTTGTGTCTCAACTATTATTGGAAGACTAAAGTAATTTAAAGCTAACTGTTAAATGAAGTTAAGAACATCAAATTTTTCTAGTCGATATTTAATATAAATTCTCGAAAGATCTCGAAAGAAGAGAAGACTCGATCTAATCTATACTTTCTCTACAGTTTGATTCGTTCCGTTTTCGCGGAGGAAAAGATTCGCGGACTAAGAACGTATGCGGCGCAGTGCGTTGTTGAGCAATCGCAGCGTATTACTACAATGGAATACGAGAATTAAGGAGGTTTTCTCTATTCGGCCGACGAGTAGCTTAATCGGTGTCCGGCCACGTAACTCCGGCCAGCGTAACTTGCGCCGCGCGCGCGTACGCCAAGATCACATGCAATATAGAGGCACAGGAAATCCCGAGCGAGCGCCTAGATCGGAGAAAGCAGCCTTCGCTACTTACCGATGTATATGTGTATCGTATGCATGCATGCATGCAGCTCACCAAAGCCAAAGATGCAAATTCATGTGCGTGCGCGGCGAGGCGGCTTCTTTTTTCTGTTTCTGACTCTCGAGATCAAGACGCTTTTCTTTCTTCACAACGACGAGCGACGCTGATTTTACTTTCTCGCGGCTTCGACAGGATTACTTACGACCTAAATGAGCCGTAACTTTCTTAATTTGATTAAGTGCGCTCGGAACACGCGAACAGGACTCTCTGTCACGCTTATCCTTCTGATTAAAACGCAAACATTAACTTTCAAACACCGAACGAGTCATTATGACGATATCGATGACGTACTTGTGTCATCTGCTTAAACCTATCATGGGAAACAATAGAACGACTCGTAACATATCGTAACAGATGCGCTTTTTATCTCTTATCCCGATCGAGTAGAAGTCATCACCTCTATCATCACCACGGGTTACTCAACGAAATTCCTGCGAGCTTCGGCTGCAGTCCTGGATGACGTATCACGTCATTTTCCGCGGATCGACTCGTCGTGACGAGTCAATAATGTCAATATCGACGGTTTTCTTCTTCTTCCACGCGAGGTAGCGTGAGAACTGCGTTCGGAACCTCGTTCGGTAATCGCTTTTGAATCATCGTTCTCGTCGCGGAGGAGCGTGATGCGGCGGAGGCTGCGCCTCGTCATCCGATGACGCGCTGACTCATACTGTCTTATCGATCGGACCGGCCGATCGCGAAACCCGCGAGGTTGACATCCCGCACCGTCGGGGACCTTGAGGGGCCCGGGGGCAATCACGGTCGTCCGTGTCGATGGTGCAAGGCCCTCAAGGCCACTCGGGACTTATTGGGTGTCGCGGGCGGCCGTCGCGGCGACGACGACGCGATCGTGAAAAACGCCCGGGAAGGCTATCCTCCGCCCGAAGCGGAGATTACACGAGACCCTGACGTGTTGCAATAACGGGTGAGCGAATGAACAACTGAAACCTCACGGTCGACAACAGTCCTTATCGATATTGTCGCCCGCAAGGAAATGCTACCCTCCACTGCTTGATTTATTATTTATTGGATCAAAAGCTGCCGGCGTATACGCTTTTTATTCGTCGAACATGCAGCGTTAATAATACCGCGATATTCAACGGTTATTATTATAAAGAAAAAGAAATCACAAGTCTCTGTCGTCTTTGGTCTCCGTAGTCTCTTGATCGCGTGACATCATAAGTGGTTAATGACGTATTGCGTTTTTTGTGATTTCTTGCGAATTTTTATGTCGAAAGTGCATCGCGAAGGAATATTTAACGCGTCGCGACCGACGTCGAGATATCATACCACTGGCGGATCTTACAGAAGTGTTTTGGTGTTAAAATACTCCTTTCCAAATAAAAAAAGAATCGGTTTTGCTGAATTTGTTTAAATTAGTTTAAATGATTACGCAATATTTTTATACACTGTACCTGTACTGTATTTAATAAAATGCTATGTAAAACAATTTGACATAAGTTATTGAAAGAATAATAAGATCGTTGAATGGTTACCAGATTACTGTATAACTCATTTTCACGTTGTTCTGTTACGTGCAATGCGCAATCCATTTGTCGCAACTCACAATTTAACACAAAGGATCCATACATCAAGGCAACTCGCTCTATTCAAACTAACAAAGTATTACACGCGGTATGAAATTTATTATCCCTTTGCAAGTATTCACGGAGAATCTTCAAAGGCGAGTCACACGCAACGCAACGAATTTTTATCATTCAGCATTATCGCAAGCAGGTTTTAATTCGACAGCGAGTGAATCTAATTTCCCAGTGTCTAACGTACAGGCGTAATGGCTTGGATTTGTAAAATTATATTACAAACGTAAATAAAATGTATGAGAAATGATCAAATTTTGAAATGATAATTAATATAGCGGTAAAGTGTTATGTATTATTTAATCTCATGAAATATTTTCATTGAATATATTATTTAGTCCTACAGTTTACAGAAAAATTTAAAAAAAACATTAAAGATATTAAAAATATAAAAAAATATTACAAATAAACTAATATTTAAACCTCTGCTGTAATTAATCCGGGTGCTTTATTGCCTGCGGCATTCATGTTCTCGTTTGAGGTAATTAGCTTGCATAACGATAGACATTGGGAGATTAGATTCGCTCGCTGACGAATTGAAACCTGTTTGCTGAATGATAAAATTCGTTGCGTCGCGCGTGACTCGTCTTTGAAAATTCTCTGGTGAATACTTGGAAAGGGATAATCTGTAATACAATTTTACAAGCCTCGATATTGAAATAAAAAAAAAAATAATAACTCACCAGTCCCGATGCGCAACAGCGGAGTCGTAACGTTGTAACCCTGTGCGTTGATCTGTAACAAATAAATATTTTCACATTAAAGCAATGTCCAAGATAATCAGTAGTTGAAGTAAATAATTATATAAATCGACCCCAAGCTATCGATTGAGCCTACTCAGAACTCGACCCGTTTACTCGTTATTGAGATATCAAAATCTCGGGTACTCGCAACTCGCGGTGCGTTCGCGTAAAAGAGTCACGGTGCGTCTCGCTCCGCGCGTATACATGGCGCGAGACACTATACCGTGTCTTTTGATATCGCGCCCGTTAAATTTTGAAAACGTTATTTTTACAAATATCTGATTTTAAAATGTTAATGCAAGAAACAATCGGCTGCATATTTCCGTATTGACTCGTTCGCATAATTAATCCGCGAAAAATCGTGCAAGCAATATAACGACCGTGCGAATAAGAGAGAGAGAGAGAGAGAGAGAGAGAGAGAGAGAGAGAGAGAGAGAGAGAGAGAGAGAGAGAGAGAGAGAGAGACGCGACGTTCGCGACCTAATCTTTTCTCGCGTATCTCGCACATGTCGAAGATCGAACTCCGAAATTGCGCCGGAGTTAAACTTGGAACGAATAACAAATAACTTGGAACGAATAACTAAACAATTACTCTACGGTTGCCCTGCTGTCGCCCGATGCCCCCCAGGCCTCGTCCTCCTCTCCTCGATCCTCCTCCGTTGCTCCGTTGTCGCATCTCCGTCGGCACACTCACTCACGACTCGCGGCGACGTTCACGCGCGAAAATCAACGATATATCGTCTCTTATGATCGCGCGACACTTTGCACGGCACTCCCGGTATTAATCTCGCGACGCGGCCGCGTACTTTGTCGCACGGTATCGGAAGAATTACGCGGCGGAGAAGGGAACGAAACTATACGATCGCCCGTGTCCCGCAGATAGATGCTAAGATGGCGGAAAGAATTTCGCAAATCGCGCGGCCAACTTCACGGTTACTCACTAAGAGCCAACCGCCCGCGCTGAGGCGAGGACGCCACACTATATAGCACCTTGTGAGGCGATTTTCATTAACTCCGAAATCAACGATTTGTGAACACACTGTATAGCTATCCCTTCGCGTTTAATTATAGCGATCACAGATCACAGTTTCTATTAACGTCGTATACGTTTAACTTCATATTGAATCGTGTTTTGATATCGTCAATCGTGGTTTTGTCGATCGTGCGGGGGATAACTACAGTGTGTTTATAAATCGATGATTTCGGAGTTAATAAAAATTGCCTCACAAGCTGCGACGAAGAGTAATTGTTATTCGTTTGTTATATTTTGCTGTCCTGTGACGGATTCCGTCACTTTCTTTTGATTCGCTCATTACGTGACATTCGTTACTCGTTCGAGGTTTAACTCCGGCGCAATCTCGCAATTTCGAAGTTCGATCTCTGACATATATGCGCGAGATGAGATTACGTCGCGAACGTCGCGTCGCTCTCTCTTCTTTGCACGGTCGTAATATTATACTTGCACGATATATGCAGCCGCTTACCGCGGCCGTGATTGTTTCTCGCGTTAACATTTTAAAAGCAGCGCGATAATTAATTATTTCTAGTATCGATTATTTTGGACACGCTGCTTTAAGGTATAGTTCGATGATGAACAACTTTTGCCAAAAGTGATAGGTTTTATTTTTTATATCGAAAAAAGGAACTCTCCTGAATCGATTAAGCCCAGAAAAAAGATAATTCACCGTCCCGTTCTCAAGATATTTAATTTTAAAATTAGGTGATTATTTTAATGATTTTAACATTGGTCTAATATATTAGGAAAAGAGGTTATTTTCCTATGAATAACACGAGTGTGCGAAAAATCTTTTGCCAAAAATGTCTGAACAATATATATCGATGGAAAGAGGACACTGTGAGGAAGCCTAATATAGTTGAAGGTGAACACGATCCACCGTACAGTTTTTTTTAATTATAATAATAATTAAAGTTGAAAACTAGTCAAGCGACGCGTTAACACACACTTTATTTGATCTATTTCGGGCAAAATATTATTCTACAACAATTATTCTAAAAATTATTTACTAATGGTCTTTTTACGTCGTTATTACGAAGCTTTGCGATGCGTTATTCTATTTTTTTATAATCATAAAAATAAAAAAATTATAAACATTGTTTTGACTTCGGCCCTTCATCATCGAACTACCTTAATGTGAAAATATTTTTCTGTCACAGATCAACGCAGGGTTACAACGTTACAACTCCGCTGTTGCGCATCGGCCGGTGAGTAATTTTTTTTTTTGTGTGAAACACGAGTCGAGAGAGGCGCGCGGATAAGAAACAGTCGAATGGAAATTTTCCGGCGAATTATTCATATAACATTTAAATGAGACGTGACGCGCATACATCGGGTACGAAAAATATTAGTGTTCCCTAATAAGAGAAGACATTGACAAAGTGTACGACGATTCCAACTTTTCTTTTCACATTCCTTTCTGTCGCATTCGCCCAAGTGTCGCCCAAGAAATTGCGAGTGTTCCTGAGTTTAGATTTTCGACTCCCATGGCGTTTTACGCGTCACGTCAGATCGCCATTAGTTTCTTACACGACGCGAGCGAAGGTAGGACGCGCAACACCTATCCGCGAGTCTCACGACTTTTTGATTCGTCTAAAGTATATAAATATATAATCACAAAAAAGTACTTTTGAAAGTGCTGCGACGAATATCTGGGGATCGTATACGCGCAAATTTCATTCGCGGGATACATAATGAGTAATGTACAGCATTTAGGATATCGCGCGATTATGTCCGAAAAAGAATTAAGGTGGTAAGTCCCTGTATTATGATTTTCGGCCCCCGCGCCCCGTGGCGCTTGACTGCGTGACGTCACATCGCCATTAGTTTCTTACACGACACGACGCGAGCGAGGTAGTAGGACGCGCGGCATCTTCCGCGACTGTCCGCGAGTCTCGAGACCTTTTGACTCGTCTAAAATGTATCATACGGACGCAGAGATCGAAGTATCGAAAGTACTGCGACAAATATCTGGGGGCCGTGGCCGTAGACACGTAAATTTCTCCATTTGTGGGGTGCATTGATGCATAGTGAGCAATAGAGCATTCGGGGTGTCGCGCGATTAAGTCCGAAAAAGAATTACGGTGCTAAGTCCCGTGTATTACGATTTTCGGCCCCCGTGGCACTTGACCGTGTGACGTCACATCGCCATTACTGCCATTAGTTTCTCACACTACGCGAGCGAGGTAGGACGCGCGACAAGCGACAACCTTCCGCGAATCTCGCGGCTTTTTAAGCCGTCTCGAATGTATCGTACGGACGCAGTGAAGTATTGAAAGTAAGTACCGCGACGAATATCTGGGGGTCGTAGATGCGCAAATTTCATTCGCGGGACATATATAGTGATCTACATTAAGACGCAGGAACGCGAGTCGCAAGCACACGCACAGTCTACGTGTCAACCTAACCTAACCTCTTTGTTAGACTGTGCCTGTAGATAGGCCTTTATACAGCATTTAGGATATCGCGCGATGATTCCGAAAAAGAATTACGGTGCTAAGTCCCTGTATTATGATTTTCGACCCCCGTGGCGCTCCGTCGCGCTTGACCGCGTGACGTCACATCGTCTGATCACCCACCATTAAGGCTATTCTACAATTGCGTAAGCGTAAGGTTGTAGGAGTAGGAGTAGTAGTAGTCGTGAATGTTGTACAACGGTTCAGTCTACAATAAAGTAACGATACGTTGTAAACTTAATTACAGCAACCAATCAGAGTGCAGCGGAAAGTACAGAGGTCAAGGCACTTCCGATACTCGTCCAGCACAAACTTTTCATTTGTTGATCTTTGTGTGAAATGCATCGTTTTTTCCATAATAATTCGTTGCTTCTCACCAGCCCAATCAATTCTCTACACGATAATAAGTTTAAAAAAGTTTCATCTTCCTCGTACTGAGCACTTTCCTCGTATTCCATGATGAACACGTACCAAAAACACTACAATAGAAAAAAAGAATACTTTCGGATGCCGAGAAAGAATGTTATAACTTGACTCTTGAGATCTTTATAGCGGTCTTCGGTTCGGGATCACGTGTATTTACTGTTTCGACAAAAACAATTATGGCAGCGCGCGGCGTGATGACGCGTAACAGCACTCTGATTGGTTGGCTCTTACGTTCACATCTGGCGTAGTCGTGAAAGATGAAGTTCAACCATCTTCCACAACACGCTTTACAACCGCAGTACCGCTCTACAACCACGCCGTACAACACTCATACAACCACTTACGACCACGCTTACGCAATTGTAGAATAGCCTTTAGTTTTTCACACGACACACGACACACGACGCGAGCGAGGTAGGACGCGCGACACCTTCCGCGAATCTCGCGACTTTTTAATCCGTCTCAAATGTATCGTACGAACGCGGAGAAGTATTGAAAGTACTGCGACAAGTGTCCATATGGATCGTAAATATGTATATATATATCTTCATTCGAGACGCATCGTGAGTAGCACAGCGTTTCAGACGTCGCACAATTATTGGATTATTCCGCGAAAAAGGGTAACGGTCGCGAGTCGCCGTATCTAGATTTTAGGCCCTCCCATACTCCCCTAGTACTTGATCGCGTGACGTCACAGCGTCATTAGTTGGCAAAGCGACACGGACGACGCGGACGTGAGGCGCGTTAGCGATTCTTCCGCGACTCCCGTGGATCCTTAACCTTTAGAGGGCGGGACATTTTTTTTTTTTTTACTATTTTTCCCTTATTCAACACACCAAATTTTGCCTGAAAACATCAAATAGTTTGTGTTATTTGGGTGGTCGATATTTCGACCACACCCCCGCCCTCTAAAGGTTAATCTCAATTCTCGTCTAGATCGAGCGTCTTGCGCGAGTGTCGAAAAGTGCCAGAAGTGCCAATACCGCCAATAGAACTGTCGAACAATTGTCGTTCCGAGTCCGAGTCGGCACGCGCGCAGCGAGGTTAATAAAACGGAGAACGGTAAATACGCTAAATACGCATAATCTGAAGAGTCCAATATCGTGGACGAGCGCTTAATGGCTGGGCGCAGAGTCCTTGCCTTTAGGTACGCGAACCCCTGCGACAGGTAAATGTTAGGAATGCCAACGGAATCACCGCGCGATTATCGTTATGCCTATACTTGTTTGTCGAGATGCGTCGCTGGTTTAATAGAGCGCGATAAATTTTGCCCCGGATATCTCCGACGAATGAAATTTCTCCCTAAAATCGTTATTCCCCCTCGTCGCGGAGATTCGCCCGACCGCCTATATAACAAACGCGTGCGCGGATGCAATAACAACGCACAACGTAATAAACTCTTAGCGCGGGATATTTCAACCAAAATTAATTGTTTCCGAGAGAATCCGCGTCTCGTTATACGTCTCTCTTCATACGTACTCGAATTATCCGTTAACATGGTTAAGTTATCTAATTTTTGTATACATATACTTATACACTTATTATATATAAATTATAATATTGATATATTTATATTTATATTATACATTTATTTGTCGAAATCTCATGAATATAATGCTGATACTGCGAAGTAACAAATTCTCGGACGTAGCGCAGAATATTTCACCAGATTGTTTTCCAAACTCGTGCTAGAGAAATCATCGTGCACATACATACACACCCCTCGCGCATTTTTTACCGGCCGGCCGGCCAGCCGCCGCGGTTCCGAGAATTCTCGCGGAGCAATACTCGGTTGTGCGCGCCGAAAACGCGTGTCGCGTGTCGCGCGACTCCGCTTCGTACAAATTATGCGTCCTGTAACGTGCGCGTCGCAATTAATTGTCTGCCGATGTGAGTTTTCGGTTGTCGATTGCCCGAGAGCAACAGGTTACAGCCCCCTCGTTCGGAACGCGTCGCGAACGTGTGTACGCATACCGTGTCGTTAATTTTCTTCGTTAATCGAATGCGCGTATTAATTACACGACCGGGAGTGTTGACGCTTTGTCGCGCCGGTGTTTACGACCGCCGGGAGCACCGCGCCGGGATTATATATCTCGTCGCTTGTTTCCGCGATTGGTTTACGCTTTACGCGGGTGAGTGTCCATCAGTGCCAAGGAGATCGATCGGCGGGGGTGATGCCGAGGACGACGACTGCGGTGAGTAAATTTGCTGTATTCGTAAATGTCCCTTGATTGCCTTCGACGTCATTTTTATCGCATATTACTCATTCCTGCGTTCTTTCCGCGCTCTGATTGTACTTCCTTTATTTTCCTCTTTGTGTTATACAATAAGTACAATAATATCCGATGAGTACAATAAAAATACAAAAAATGTGATAACAAATTGTCAATTGTTTATCGATTATCAATTATCAATTAATCATTTTTTCTAATTCTTTCGTATAAACATAGTCTACCATTTCCGCCACAGAAATTACAAATTCTTTAATTTCATCTATGTTCTCTCTCGTTCAATGTATTTTGTCTATAATATTGCATAATTGCTGCCGATATTTATGAGATTATGAGTTTGTCTATTTGTTTTCAGATCTTTTCTCTGGGCGTCCGCGTCGTGCAGCTGCATCTTCCTCATCACTGTAAGTATCTTACTTTTTCATCATTATTCTATCATCGGGATAATCAATGATCCAATTTTTATACACTGTCTTTGATTTAAAATCGATTAGGCCAGGCTAGATTGGCGCAGAATAGTTAACATTAATAACAATAATATTTCGCGTCTTTCGTAACGAATGAAAGTTGGCAATGTATAACTTTACGTTGGATTAAATCCAGGCGCGATACACAGTTGGATAAGATTCGTCGGGATAACAGGCGACGATAAGGCTGCCTTGTGAGAATTTATCGTTTATTTTTCACGCGACAATGTCGCTTATCGATACACGCGCGTCTCATACGTCTCATACGTCTCATTTAATCGGTGGTAATCGGCGACGTTTTGCGACACCGGAAATACTCGGTGGCTTTTATCACTTTTCCTGCAGCAGCAGCAGCAGCAGCGATGCGAGTGTGTGTGTGTGAAGGAGTGCGTCGCGTCTTATCGCGAATCACGTTGCGCGATGAGCTAAAAGCAAACCCGAGTCATATATTTATCTCTTGTTGTAGTGCCATTCATGAAACCCGCGGTGAAGTTGAAGTAAACAATAATGAAAATTAAGTGAAATATACACCGGTAAACTCTCAAAGTACGAGTATTCAGAATGATCTGAAATACATTAAATTATTCACACATTTATGAGAAACTTATTAATATTCACAATTAGTAGATATAGTGTTCGCTTAATATAAATAATATACAAATAAAGGGCTTGCGAACTAGCTGGATGTTTGTGTGCTACCATAATATAATTTGAACAATAAAATAATCAACAAACGTTTCGGCCATAACTGTGGCCTTCTTCAGTGTGACAAAACAATGGCATGGTCGTTGAACATAAACACCGGAGTAGTCGTTACAAGTTAAAAATTGCAGTTTAAGATTACAATACCCTTCTAATTAACATAATCGAAACGCCAATCGCTTACATACGTGCTATCGTCACTCGCATACATATTCCTCGTATCAATCCCGATCACAGCTCGCCGAAGCAGGAAACGCAGATCATCGTGTCCAAGTTTTTATCGAGCGCCTATGGGGTCGATCGAGGGGAAGGATCCGTCTCTATTATCCACTCATTGCGGTCAAACGTTGGGTAGGACTGATGCCGATGTCCTTGTGTGAATTATTTAATTAGTGTTGAATTGAACGCATTTATTTGTATATTACTTATAAATATTGATGGTCTTGTATTGTTTATATTAAATGTAAGCGAGTAACATCGAAAGAGAGAAGGAAATCAAACTGAAGAATTTTAACTTCTTGAAATGTTAGATTACTTATTTGTATATAAAATTAAGGAAGTAAATAAATTACGAAATTTAAATAAAAGAGATATCTATTTCGAGCGCGAAACGCATCTTTCCGTTTTGTAAATATTTATCGATTAGCAGCGAGTCTTCGTTTCTGAGATCCTCCACGATTCTGGTAAATGGGAAAAGCCGAGGGTCGCGCGGAGCTTTCGGAATCGGGAAAGTAGGCCAACGGAGCACGTGTATCGCACATTTGAGTTCGAGGCCGTTCATTATGTAACACACGGATGTGTATTAGCTATTATTTACGTTGTTCTGGTACCGAGCCAGGATCTCTTAAAGCCGGCGGTGGTCCGGGCAAATACCGTATGTCTCGATGATGTAATGTTAAACTTACTTACGGGAGCGTTCCGCAACATACTTCGCGTGTTCTCGTCGAAAAGATATCGCACCAGAATCGCGGGATAATTTCTCTTCGGTAAATAAAATCTCGTATATACCCCTATTTTTTTTATTTATATTTTTCCGCTCCGGATTAGCGCGCGACGTTCCTCGTCGAAACAAGGAGGCGAAGGCGGCGCAATAATTTCGCATTTTCTTTCTCTCTCTCTCTCTCTCTCTTCCCTTCTCTGTTTTCGCTCGACGTCGAACTTGGTGCCCCGCTCTAATGCCATTGTGTGCGAAGATAAAACTTAATAATCTGCAGCTGTATGACCCATCTCCGCGGCTCGTCGGGCTATTTGCGTACGGGCAATCTGCTGATTTATTCTTCGTTACGAGATAATCTCATTTCCGACGAAATGCTAGCGGCGCAATCTAATTACCGACCGCCGCATATTTCCTCCTCGGCCAACGACCGACCAATTAATTCGCCGTTCTCGAAAATCTGCGCTAATTTATCGGCTACATCGTGAGGCTCCGAATATTTGTCGTATTTAGCTTTAATTCTCTCTTTCCGAATGCTCGACATATATAGATTAAATTTCATTTCAATAACTCTTTTACGAAACTGTGTTCTCTGGTAATTATGTTATCCCGAATGCAAATTGTTTCCTTATGCGAGTCGATGAATAAACTTGCGTTGCCTGTGAATGGGAAGATCGATTATCACGTGTTAGGTTGTTTAATTGAAAAAAGAATTTAAGCGACACAATTTTCTCCCATGGAGTTCCAGTCAGATCAGAATTTTTTACGTGATAAATAGTTGAAATTAATTCTTCAAGTGTCATCTTACACTTTATAGAGCCTTGGCGGAAAATATATAAGAATCCATGTCGCCCATTCATGTGGAAATAGGTCATTCTCGTAGGATCAGTCTCGTCGATTATTTTCGCCCTACTCGCGTTGCGAGAAAGAGATCTCCCTTGGAATCGTGACCCATATGTTCTCGAGGATCTCGAGATCCGTTGCATTAAGAGTGCAACGACCAGAGGGATCTCGGCTCGGCGTATACAATCGATCGAGGTCGATCGGGGAAATCTCGATCGCTCTTTTACAAACGGTGCGCGCCCTTCTTCCCAATAACAAACTTCGAACGGGAGTTGCCCTAAAAAAAAAAAGAGAAGATCCAGGGGGTTCCCCGATTTCCTGTACATCCCTCGATCATTGTTCGCCACGTACGCGGGGCCCCCCTTTGTATCCTTCGCGCATACGCCGCGAGCGCAGATCGCGGGCCGGGGAGCCTCGGGGGCCCCCGCGTATTGTGCACGGGAATTTGTCTCTGTTACGAGATGCAAAGTAATCTGTGGGTGTACGTTACGCCGCTCCGTCTCGCATTACGTTTCCATACGGCGTGCGCACGGCGTAACGGGAAATGTTCTTTTTTTTTTTTTTTTAACTTGGATTCGACACCGCGAGAGAGTGAAACGAGACAATTAAGCGCTCTTCCGGCCTGTCGGAATCGTGTCGTGAAACCGAGATAAACGAGCGCGTCACGCCGCTCTCTTTTTCATTCAGGTTGCGTTTTATTCATTTGTGATACTTTCAAAAATTTTAATCTTTTTATTCTTAGTAATACAATTATAATTTGCCCAGCTTAATGTAGTAATATTTGTGTGTACATCGCAGCTTATACAATATTTATATATAATTTCCAGATTATTCTCTTATACACTTTTAACAAAGGGGAATCAATCATTGGCGATTAAAATTAAGAATGACGCGATTCTGAAGAAAGATTTGCGGGTTTACTCTGCGCAATAGTGAATCACCGGCGTTGTTTCGCGGTAGATCGTCGTTCTTTGTTGCGAAATTCTCGATATCGCATCGAGACGGCGCGGGCGAAGATAACGATCGACAAATACTGCACACGTGCGATTGCGTCGCTCGGCGATGCACGTTCGCCGGTACAGTTGATGTTCCGCGCTATTTGCATATTAAAAGAATGTCGTTGAACGTTACGATTGCAGAACGTCGGACGAAAATAATCGACGCAAATCGGATCATCGTATTCCGCGGCGATAAGTGCGTCCATTATTAGCCGCACAACTTCTCCGCTTCATAATTAATCGGTTTTATTTTTCTTCATGGAGAATAAGGATGATGAACTGCGCTGCGGAATTTTTATGAAACGATACGCGCGCGTGCAAAGTTTGATTATATAGCGTAAGAAAATAACGAGCAATTTAAAATTAAACGGTTTTGAAAAGGAGAATTGTAAGAATTTATTGTTTTCTCTACTTTTTATTTCAGCAATCGAGATATGTATAGGAGTATAAGATTTTATAACCCCGATTTCTCAGTTTTATGCATAATTTACAATTTTAATGAATTCAACATATTTGAGTTCAAAATATACGATGCACATACATATGTATATAAGGCGTCACAAAGTTTTACGGGAGACTCGTCTACTCGAATAGATAAACATACTTCGAGATAAACATATTTCGAGAGACGGACGTTGAGTTGAGGAATTTCTCGTTTTATATATCGGTATGACAAAAATATCGCGATTATCACGCGGTCGATTTGACACCCTCGTTCGAGCGCCGTCAACGGTTTACGGTTCCGTAAGACTCAAGATGCCAACGTAGAAAATTAGGCCCTCAGCGATTTCCGATGTAAATTGTCGCATGAATCATCCGATGAATAGGATGATGCACAAATACATCCGAGGGGGAGGGGAGGCGGCTGCAGGGATGCGAGAGGGAGAGGAAGCGATCGTGAGGCGACGACTGCGACGCGACGTTAAGGCTGCGCCGGTAAGTGTGTCGTGGTGAAGCGGTACACGCGACGGCTCCTCTGTCATAATATGTAGTTTCACAATGGCGGCTATCGAGGGCAAAACACCGTTAGTTACTTCGTTGCTCGCTGGTACCGTGTTACCCAGAGAGGAGGCGGTGGCCACATCGCGTCGTCTCCGGCTGCTCGGTAAGAAATCGCCTCACCTCTCCGTCTCCCGCCTCTTCGTCGTGCCTCCTCCACGCTTTTCCCCATATCGTCGCGCGTCGTCGTCACGTGCGCATCCCTGGGCGGCACGTTACCGGCGCGCACGATCGTACGAGTCCCGTGGACGACCGACGACGGCGGATCGGTTACCCTGGAACTGGAGCAGCCAAGAGTCGCCCGCGGTCTTGGGAACAGAAGGACAGATGCTCTTCGTCTGCCAGTCAGGCGGACTGACATTGCTTATCGTAGCTTCGAGACGCTTGGCTTGGCGCGGTTATATCCCTCGAAAAGATAATAAGCTGAAGCTTTCTTGAAATGTCATAAAATTGAAGTTGAACCCCCTTTGTAATAATATATCCATAGTAAACTCTCGCTACAAACTATTAATTTTCAGCAGGTATGATGCGAAGTCTTAAATCGTGCTATTAATAATGAAACATCCGAAAAATAAAATCTTGAGTATTTTATTACTGATCCACATTGTTTTACAAAAATCTTTCGATTTTAATGAATTTTTAAGAGACGTAAAAATTTTGAGGTATCAAAGAAACTTATTACAATTCTGCCGAGGATTAATATGTCAAAATAATTTTGTGATAAGTCTCCTAAAATTGATATCGTAATCTTGCATGTTTCAATTTAACAGAGTTTTATATTTAACACCTTGTTAAATTAAAGGATTAGTCTCGCAAATGCGACAGAAATATATTATATATTGTATACGAAAAGGATAACGAGAGAGAGAGACGAGCGGATGAAACGTGGCGGGCGTTTATCAGTTGTCTTCCAACGCAACGCATAAGGTTAACGACACGCGTTATATGGGAGGCTGTCGCAGCGCGAGCACAGCATCCAGGATGTCCGCAGCGCGCGATAGGAACGTCGCGGCTGCAGTATCCTGGGCTGTCTGGGCTGCGGCGGAGTGTGTTGCGTCCCCGTATCAACAAGCGTGTCCCTTTTTCTCGGAAACTCTAACCGCGATAGAGTCCCTCGACGATCTCCACAATCCGCGGCTCGCGCGATCTTCCTCGTTGATGTAACAACTTGCCTCGAATATTTTCCGTGTGGGGCCTCGCTTTCCCGCGATTACATCTCCGATTTTCGCATCTGTGACATATCGATGACGAACGAACGGCCGATACGATTGCAAAATTTAATCATTAGAAAACCCGATCATTGAAGCAGCTGAAAACGTAGTATTATAGTCAAATTTTGCAATCTGTTTATTTAGCTTATTCATTTAGTCTAATTTTTTCATTCTATTTAAATTTAGTTTGTAAATTTTTGTACCAAAAATATTTGTCTCGCCAAGTATTTCTTAATTCTATTTAAATTCTGATTTTGAATTATTGTTCTTCTTTTTTTTAAAGAAAATTTATAGATAACAATGTTTGCTTTTTTTTTAATTTTAGACTATACTTTTTTCTTTACCCTTGATTGATTTCATACGGATTGAAAAATAGCTTCATAATTTCCTCAATAATGAGGTCCCGTTCCTTCCTAAATCGAAAATCTCAAGGCCGATGCATGGGCAGATCAAATCTGCGATTCATCTTACTCGTCAGTACGAGGATTAGGCAACGTTTCGAGCAATATTCAGTCGGTTTTTCCATGACGAGGCTATGCCTCTCGTCATTACACGGCGCGCGCTAAAACTGGAAACGAGCCGGGGAAAAAAAGAACGGCGAGATATGTGAGTTTCACGTGCATCCTTGCCGTGCATCGCTTCGTTTTCGAAGGCTGTGCGCGGCGCTCACGAGGCTCATGCACGAGAGCTCCGGCAACCACGGCGTCTATTTCTGTCCCGACTCCCGACACCCTCTTTCCTGTGCCTGCCTCCCTCCCTCCCTGCCGTTCTCTCTCTCTCTCTCTCTCTCTCTCTCTCTCTCTCTCTCTCTCTCTCTCTCTCTCTCTCTCTCTCTCTCTCTCTCTCTCTCTCTCGCCCTTCCCGGTGGTTTCCCTCCGATATCTTCGCCCTCGCGTTCCCTCCGCGTCCTGCGGCTGTGCCAGGGTGCCGTCTCCCTTCTTCCGTTTCGCCCGCTTCTCTCCGCCTGGTTATGTCTTGCCTGTCGCCGCTTGCGTCATCACCAACGCCCCGCCATAACCTTCCTCAAACGTTAAAAAGATCCGGCCGTTTTGCAGGGAAATTGCGTTTGACCGTACGGGGATAACGGTATACGGTATTTTCACCACGATCACCGAATTTACGTTACCACAAATCGCAGAATTCCGACATTCGCATATCGGAATTCTCGAATCAACGCGCGAATCAGGTCGGTGACTGACGCGATTTCGCGACGCAACCAGAGACAGTTCTTCGCGTCCACCGTCCACGTAATTCGGTCGGGTAACGCGGTGTATCGCTTGCTCTAAGGGGATGGATAGCACGGATAACACGATCGATAGAGCTAAAAGTGCACGCAGTGAGTCACGACGGCGGTCAGAACTTACTATTGCGTCGAAACTTCGCCACTGTACGACAAATGTTTGAGCGGGGTTACGAAGGAAACGTCCCCCTCTCACCCTTCCGCTTCCTTCTTGGGAAGCGAGTTTTTCCCGCTTAACGATCCGATTTTTGCCGTCGTATATATATCGGCGAAGCCGGGAACGGACGTTTGCCGCGATGCACGTCGAACGATTTTTGCGATAATTATTGCTCGTCGTCGACTTCCGCGCTTCACGAGGCGCTATAAATCATTTGTATATCCGCGTGTTTTATGAGCGACTATAAATTTGTCCTGGTAATCGTTACACGCGAACAATCCTCGCGCGGCGCGGCGCGGGGTACGTTCGCCGCGATCGCTGGTCCCTATCAATGTAAATGATTTTAGCTCCGTCCCCCCGCATCCCCGTCGATTATTGTTTCACTGCGATCTCGCGCAACGGTCGAAATGCCACGCGCGATAAATTACGCGCCGGTGACATAACAATGCGCGGACGCTCGTTAAAATGTTTTCGCAAAGCGCTTGCGCTTAATACGGATTTAATGACGCGATTGAACGACGAGCGGATATAAATCTTCCTCCGAAAATCTCCGATCGCGCTCGCGTAATACGACCAGATTAATAATTTTATCGCGCAAATTTACGGCTAAATTGCGATCCGTAGTGACGATATATGAAAATCTCTCTGCTCTCGCGATTGGCCATATCCCTTAACGGACGGTGGGTACTGTGTACGTTATAGAATTGAATAATGTATGAAATTGTGAAGACAGCGCTCGCGTATATTTGTCGCATAAATGCATATTTCGTGACATCACTGCGAAATCAAAGTCCAAGTAGCGTTGATATCCTCCCGTACGGGACGAAACGGACGACTCGTGTAGGTGCGCGCGCGATTATAGTAACGCGAGCATAAAACTGCATTACATAAGCCCGCGGCTTATGACACCTCGGTTAAGCGCTGGGCTGGTTGTATAGACCTGGCCTTAGCACGGGAATCACGTTGACACACGGCTCGCGCGCGTATAATCATACTCCCCGGCATAATAGGCGCAGAATGGGTGTGTTAGGTATTCCTGTTATTCTTCCACATCGCTCGTTTCACGACGCAACAATGGCGCCCGCCTGCATCTATTCTCGTCTATGGAAGAATGGCGTCTGCATACGATAATATAATAATGCCGCCTCCTCGCCCTCCGCGAGTTTCAGTTATCGAGAAACCGAGAACGATGGAAGGGTTAATCAACTTCTGTATATACGGAACAACAGATTTCCGACAGTTTCTCGCGGTGTGCCTGGATTAAAATTTTCGGCACAAATTTAATTTCTCTCTTTTATCTTTTAATATTCTTTCGGAAAATTTTAAATCTATCTAGAAATGTCTAGGATTAGTTAACCTTATATAAGCTTCACAAATTTTCTCGCATTAAATTGATTTTTCCTGCATCTTAATTCTTTTATCTATAGGAGTGGCTGGACTTAAAAATATCCAACGTTAATTAATTCTTGTATATTTTCTCCCAAAATTTCAAGTCTGAAAGAGCTTATAGTTTTAAAAATATATATCTAAGGTTTAAAAACCGCGACGAGTATTTACCAAACGTCAAATAATTTTCAACGACAACATGCTGCGTTGTTACACGGTTTTTGTGCTGTCTCGTAATTGGGGGGGGGGGGAGATTATTATCTCGGGGACTGCAAGGCGGACTCGACACGCGATCGCGAAACGTGCAGAAATTGTACGAGAAAGTCAGCGGTAACCCTTGAATGAACAAGCAGCCGATAACGATCGACGATATTCGAGTGATAAACAGCGTATCGTTGTCGTTGGAAAAACTTTCATATCATGAAACGGGAAACCGCACTTTTTTACTCTTTATATCCCGCCCTCGATTATCTAAAAATACCATGCAGTGGCTTAAAATTGCCATCCCTCAAGAATCTAACTTAATCAAGATTAATTCTTTCCCGTTTTCTGACGAAGGCTAGAATAATTAGCCTTCCGCTCGCAGATGCTCGAAAACGGTGATCCCCTCGCACGTAAGGCATTTCGCTTCTCATTAGTTATTCTCGTCCTGTCAACATCGTTCACCCCCTGTTTCAGTGTGAAATTATGGCCGGGGCTCAGCTCCTTCCGACAAGCCGGGCTTCAGTTAGTATCATTTTCATGACACGCGGGGCAGTAGCCTCATTTTTTATTTTTATCTCATCGGCAGCAAGGATCGACCCTCGAGTTTCCTGAAATTAATACCTTACCGAATAATACCTTACAGATCGCGGATCTTCTCTTTATCGAGTTTATCGACTTGGATTATTATCGGGGAAGGGAAAAAAGAGATGCGATCGCGGAGACATGTCACGGGCCACGTACATACAAAGTTTCAAGTACGTGTAACGTGGCACTCGCCGTTCCGCTTTCTTACTCTTCCGGAGCAGTCCCACCACCACGTTCGCAGCTGCAATTTCTAGAGCAATGCCGGCCGGTGGGGAAACGCTAACGCGTCCGCGAACTATCGCCGGCTCGCCAAGTTTCTCTTGACGCGTCTATACATCGTATAAGAAACTAACTTGGAGGTTCATCCATTGATCGCCAAGGCACGCACGATAATTTACGTAATCGGGATCGAGGAGAGACACGAAGGTGATTCTCGCGGCCCTAACTGATCACCATCAGGAAATGCGGCGCGATGTTGATTTATTATCGCGTGGCTTAGGCGCGGAGAAATTACGCTTTGAGCAAGAAAACAAAAATTTCTCGTTCCGACAAGCGCCAGTCGACGATAGCTATTTTACTAACGAGTTATCTAATGTGAAAGATATCACGGTATTTTTATCGTCCCGTCGAGACGTTTCAAAAATTGCAAGTCGCGCTGTAATTGCAGCGACATTGTCGCGCGCGCGCAGGTAATCGGAGAAAGTCGTTGACCCCGTTAGGACCCGCGCGTCGACGGTATCGGCCGGCATGCACTTGCGACAGGAGGATCCTGAATCGACAGATTTTTCCGCCGAATTGGCGGAAGCGATGTGTCGAAACCGGCAGTGCCGTTCGTCGACCCTGAAATCGTGGATGATACGTGACAGTATGCACGGCAGTTTCTTAATCCGATCCTCATCTCGTCATGAGTCATAACTGTAGATTCTCGGTTTCTCCCGTACCTCCGAAAATAGAAAAAAAGTCACACACATATACATATATTCCTAATAATAGTAATAATAGTATATAAATGTCTGAGATGTCGCATTTTTGCAGTGTTTTAGATAAAGCCGCGTAGAATTACGCTGCAAGTTCAAATATTACGCGTACAAGACAAGAGAAGTGGGGGAAAAGCGTGAAATTACGTCAGGCAACGAGACCGGGTGTAGTTTGTTGGCTCCCCGGGCCCTTGTAACATGGGGGCCGTGTGGCGCCCGTGTTATCCCCCTGCCGCGCGTTACGGAACGTTAAGCAGTTATGAAATACGCTTATAAGTAAGGGAGCGAGTTGCTTTCTCGCGCGCGCTCTCGTCCCGTTTCCGAAGAAAGTTTCTACGGCAAGTGCATTCGTATACATTTGAAAGTCTCCTCTCCAATCTCCTCTCCAATCGGTCGGCGCTATTCGCTCTTCCCCATCGGTGCACCGACTATGCAATTCTATTCAGCTCGCGATATGTGAGATCGAGCGAGCGGATTAATCTGCGTGATGCCGAGAAAATCGACGGAATCCTCCTTGTTCGCTCCTGATCGCAGACACACAACTCAAGAGTTTTATAAATCAACGAGTGAGATTTGTAACTTAAAGCTTCTCCAAGAATGATAAGTGAAAAAGTAGTTTAATTGAATAATATTCAGTCAATTTCTTAATCCTTAAATAAATAATTCAGAACATCGAGTAGAGAATACTTTAATTAAAAGAACATATTTAATATGAATTAAATATATGTATTTATCACTCCCACACAACAAGTTGTCTAATTTCTTCGCAATTTATTTAATTGTGTTAGAAATATTTAATTATGCGCGAGGATTCTGAGGAAAAAATTGCAGGGCGCACGACAACAACCCACGCGTGTTCATACGTTTCGAGCGTGGACGTGTGTCGTTCACCGCGAAAGAGAAACCGCTCGAGCGGTGCATTTCTTATTACACGAGCAATGGCGTCGTCGTACCGATCGGTCAGGACATTGGCCTTCCACAACGCGCGCGCGGTCCCGACTCGACTTTTATGTAACTCATTCCGCGCTAAAGCGAAACGCACGCTAACCTGCCTGCCGGACGCCACCGCTCATCGGCGGCTCAGCTTGGCTTTCACGAGCGATCGCGTTCACGGAGACGGTCGTATCTACGTTAGCGTACATTGAGAATCAATTAGGTGTATTTAGTGTGACGGGCGTGCGCGCGTTAAAATAGTGGCGAGCAAGCGGAACGCTATTCCCAACGTGAAATAACGTCGATGCAATTTATCGATTGGCTAAACGGTACCGCCATTTTAGACAATTTTTACAAATTCTCGGATCACTTTTAAATTTGCGATTTGATTCGCGCAATGCGCTAATGCGTGAGAATTAGAAATTGAGCTATAGAGTCAATTCTCTTTACTCAATGATTTATAAACGACTGATTCGCTCCCGGTTCCCGGTCCAAACTCGGTCCGAATTCGTCCGAAACATTGCGAGGGATATTCCTTCACGGTTCTTTAATTAGTTACTGAGGAACAAGGTTAACTTGATAGATCCCGGATGTCTCGGTGTCCGCAGACGCGCGCGTCGTACGGTATCGCTCGCAAAAGCGGTTACAAAGCGGAGCTCCTACCTCGAGCGGGTTACGCGCGCTGTGCAATCGCGAACTCGTAAGAACAAGCGCCGGCATTACACGCTATTATACACGCGGTAGCGCTTTGCTAACTATATATAAAGCGGATGCGCGTTACGCGCGAACTTGCGTGCGCTCGTATACGCGCGGTCAAGCGCACATAACGTATGTCGTATTGCATTGTGGCCGTGCTATATGTTTATACGTATGCTGTATTATACATACGGGTTAGCCCTCTCTTTATTTTCTCAAATTGCATCTTAAACGCGTGTTAAAAAAAAAACAAGGAATTGCATGTTAGGTGGATTCAGATTCAGACCCAGACCATAGAGATATAAGAATAGAGTGCGCGAGTCATATGTTAGCACGTAAGAGGCTGCGATATAGGAATAGAAAAAGAACGCTGCATATACATATATAAGCTCTTATGAATGAACATAATGAATTCTTTTCTTTTGATGTATACCGAAAAAAGATAGAACGTATTTGTCGACATACGGTAATTGGCGAATTCTTTTGAATCCAACGGTTTATTTTTCTCTGCCTGATTTTAATAGATGACGGCTTTCATACGCTGCGCGATGGACGCTTATCTCCCGCACGTGCGCACACGCGTGTATCCTCCCTTTCTTTTTCCCTTCGTCCGTTTTTGTCATTGGACTTTCTCGCTCGCTCTTTTCCTTGCTTGCGCCAGCACGTGCGACGAGCAACGATATCCACGGAATCTTGTCTCGTTGCAGTGCCGCGAGCCAAGACTCGTGATTATTTTGATCCTTTATGCTTCCTTCCCGGAAGACACACGAGGCACGCGCGCGGCAGAGAATAATTACAACGCGAGCGATGGGAGCTTACGCAATTTGCCTCGTAGTTCACGTTTGCCTCGCATTTAAACGCGCAGCGTCGGGAATTCGGAGAGTTCCCGGCTCTATAAATCACTGCTCGTCGATTAATTATACACTTTATAAGCAATTAGCGATAAATCAGTGGATTAATTTGGCATATACCCAGTTGAGTGTTTAGGCCGATCAAATTATCTCTTGGCGATAATGCCGCTGATTCTTTTTGTTTCTCCAAACGGGATCTCTAAAATTTTCCCGTTCTCTGATTTTTAAATTTCCCATTAAATATACTCTTTCTATTAATAAATCTATAGTCGCTGGAACGTAGCAGGATCATTTCTCGCAGTGCGATAATTTTCTCCGGCGTAAAATTTTCTCAATGCTCTGAGTCGATCAACTCGGCTGCCGCTCGATTACAACATCGATCGTGGCTGTTGGCGAAGAAATAAATGCTAATGCAATGCCGAGTTAGCATCGACACCTTTTCCAATCCTCGTCATCGACACGCCAGGTGTCAACAACCTACAGCAGGATATGTGCGACGCAAACGCCTCCTCTCCTCTCTTCGGGCTAATTTTACTTTCTATACCGGCTCTCGATCGCATCGTACGTCCCGTGACACGTTTTGATGTTTATTTTATAACCACCAACCCCCCAGTCGCGTTCGCGATAACAACACCGCCACCTGTTTGTGTGCTTACGTATAAGCCCGGCGATCGGCTTAGAGACCGCCGTAATTAATGCCTGGAAGTACGTCGAGAGAAATCCGATGAATTTCTTCGGGCTAACTTGTATTGTAATCCCCTAGGTTAATTTAAATTGCAATTACTACCGTCATGCGTGAGACAGAAAACTCGATTATTTGTCACAAACGTATATGTTTCGCGCAACGCAACGAAACGTTATGTATGCAAATACGTCTAGAATTTAGTCAATGAGTTAATGCTAATTTCAACGACGGCCTTGAATTATATACCTTTGATTGTATGTGTTTGTACTCGCCAGTGGCAATGATCTTTCTTGCAAAGACGAATACTTTTAGAATCCATTTTCTAGCGTTGCGTCAATTTCTCGTATCAGAATTGATGGCTTCCGTGCGAAAATACATTTACATCTATATTTATCCCACAATCTCTGAAGATTAAAAATTGCTAATTAGAGATATACATAATAAAATAAAATACAATATAAATAACATAATATATACAATAATATAATATAAATAATTCAGAATTTCTTTCTTTTAAACATTTCGTCATCTTCTCCGCGGTGTCGCGAGGGTCACGTGAAAATTTGCCGAGCGTTTTTCCCTGGGGTGACAGCGACATTGCGTTTCATGATCGCGCGCTCGCGCTCGCACGCTTTTACGTGTGCGCACGCGGGTATTCTCGCCTGTGGTACCGGCGGTAGAAAGTGGGTCGCAGAAAGCAAGGCCACTGACACTGGCCGCAACACACCGCGTCTTTCTTCCGGCGCGGCGGCGCGGCGGTGGCGGCGCGATTCCTCCCTTCCTTTCTTCCTTCGTGTCGCGTCCCCTTTCTCCCTTGCTCGTTACGCTCGCGCTCGCGCGAGAGTCATCATTGTCGTCCGGTCCGGTCGCCCGGCGGCGGTGAATCGACCTCGTAATATTTGCCGGTGAAAATGCCGGGACGAGACCGGGCGCTCATCCGCGACGCCGCCGCTCGTTATGTCACGGACAGGTAAGCCACCTCGATTTCGCGTCGGAGGGCCCCTTCCTTCCGGCCCGCTGACGATCAATGCCAATCGCGCCGTTCCGAGAGTCAAGATATCTTGTCCGTCATTGTGAACGATCGAAATTCGGCCAACCGAATCGAGCTCCGTTAAACCGCGATTTTTGGAACTCGGCCAGAACCTCGCGACCAGTCTGAAAGTTTGTATCGTGTCGATAAGTTATTAATTGTGAAATTTTGAATTAAGCAATTGAGACGTTGTTTACGCGACCGATACTGTCGCGTTTCCTTTAAATGCGATCGCGCCGTCGGTTTTCTCCGCGATGAAATTCCGCAAAAGGTGGAAAATTATTTTCCCCGTTTCACGCTTACTTTCTCCGATGTCGCTATATACGAGGGTGAACCAGCTCGCGGACGAGACGCCACGCCGGTCAGTTACCTCGATTTGCAACGAAACGCTCGGCGATGACCGTCCGGCGACTCTCACTTCGTAAATTTCGTGAATCAGCAATGCGTGGTTGTCTTTTTTCCGGGTAACATAACAATGAATCACTGTGCGCTAACATTATCGTCGTTATCTTTACAAAAGCAGCTATCGCAGCTATTCCGATATTACCAATTTAATGTACAGACTTTCCAAACGTTTGCCCCTTGGATCCTTGCACCTTCCGCGGCCTTCGATATTTTGTTTCCTCTAACATAACTAATTTGAAATATTAAGGGGGAGCTGTCGCACGGGGCGAAAGCTTCCGCCTTCTTTCTCCGTGACAGCCGGTTAGCCGATCGCTTTTCCACTAGGTAACATCGTGACGCAAGACGCCGCCGCGCGCTCCTCGTAAGAAAATAATTGCGCTGTTTCCGCATCCGGCCAGCCCGCCCCGCCGCGCCGCGCCGAGGGATTTCGCTCGCGATCGAAAGACATCGCGCGTCTCATTCGCGTCGTAAATCCATCGCTTGTCAATGACCCCCAGAGAGAAACTCTCACTCGAATCTGCCCGCCCCCTTTCCCCATTCGTTCGCTAACGAATCTCGTTTCACGTTCGTTCAACCTTTTGCGCAACTTTGGCCATCCTCAAGAAGTGCTCGAAAGCGAATTGTTAATTTTTCCTCATGCTGCGTATATAAGCAGGTAAATATTCATATTATTTGATATTCGAATTATTTCGAGTGCTTAATTATTATCCGATTACTTCAGGTCAGTCTGATATGGAGCTCGCGGCGATAAGAACCTAAAATACATTTATCTTTATGTGTAATTTATTACCAGGTAATTTATTTCCGTTTTGTCTTAATGCGATTGCTTTGATAAATTCAATAAATTGTATGAAATTTGTAACCAAACGGTCTTTAACTTAACGCACAAAGCCCAGTCCCAAGTCCCATGCGTTTATTGAATATTAATAACGATTGTAACGTGTGAAACAATGGCTTAGGAATATTTATAGTGACAGATTACAGCGTTCGTAATTAACATTCATTCAACAATTTTATGGTCCGTTTTAGTAATAGCTCTGAGAGAACAGAATTGTAGCGGATTCTCGGAAGAACAAAATTCAGACCGCGAAGTACACGTATATAGTTGAAACATCGGCAACACTCACGTGGATTTTACACGAGATTTCAGAGATAAAATGGAACGCAAAAATTTACAACACGAGTTCCCTTATGTAATCATCTGCGACGTGCTTTTATTTACGAAAAGTGTGACGCTCAGGGAAGATCCTATTATTAGACAACAGATAGATAAATAGATAAGTCAGAAGTAGGTATAGGTAATAGATAACTAAACGTGTCTTTATCAGTGTCGTAATGGCTCTTCGAGGAATTTACGCGTACAATGTTGATAATTTTATTAAGATAATCAAGAACTTGGTAAGAAATTGTTTGCTCGATTTGCGTAATTGATGCCGCATCATCGTAATTCGCCGAACGCGAAAATGCGTAGTCATTCTGCGTTTCGGTTGGGCGAAAGAAGCGAAAAAAATATATCGCGCGTAAAGCGTGGCGGCCTTTACCTCCTTCGACAAACAGGGTGTTTCGTCAGTTTGCGACACAATGTCATTGCCTTAATTTCGCGGTGCTGTGAAAAGAAAAAAGATCGCGCTTACGACGACACACGCGTCCCCGTTTTGTCCCACGATGTTTTCTTTTATTCGTTTTCGCGCAGACCTGTTTCCATCCCAGCGATTTGTCGCGAAATAAAAGTTTAAGCGAGGTCTGACGATGACGAGAGTGTATTGAAAAATATCACCGTTCGCATTAATATAGGTATTCACTATTATTCGCGATTTTTTCGTATCTCATCGGATCGCGCATTCTCTCTCTGTGTCTCTCTCCCTCTTTTTATTCTTTTCGTTATAGTCTTTTCTTCGCGCTTGCTTGCGGAGAAACCTCGATTTAATTAAAGCGACGGTAGTAACCGTCGAACGATCTGAGAACGGAGGAACGGACGCTTCTCAGCGTCAGGGAAAGATGGAGAAAAACGAGGTATTTTGCGCGAACGAGAACAAAGACTGGCGGGAGAGATTACCCATTCGATCATTAATTAAATTACGGCACGCGATTACCGCCTCTCTCCATCTGTCACTTTCACATTGTAACGCTGTTTTCTTTCTTTCTTTTCTTTTTTCTTTTACGGAATCGTATTACTTCTTTATGCAAAATGCACTCGGAAGAATGTGAAAGCGATTGAGTACAGCGTCGTAAAATTACATAGTCTTTCGCCGGCAAAAATTATTCGGAGATGGAGGTATCTGAAGATTATTTGCGAAAGCGATGCTCCCGTAAACTAAACTGTTTCTCGTACTTGGCTTACTTCTGTTCTGAATTTCTTATTCTTTTCCAACTACTAATGGGGGGGGGGGGGAATATTATTCAAACAATTCTCGTATTTTCCACCGGTGTTCTAAATTCAAGAGAGCTTTGTGTGATTTCAGTCTCTCGATTGATCGTATCCAGAAAATTTATAGAGCCGCGTTTTTATCCAGATTGCGCACGAAAGGAACGCGTGTGTGCTGGAAAGGGTTAAGCGGCGGTCGCGAGAGAGAGAGAATGGTTTACGATGTTTTCACACGATAATTCGTATGCGCCCGCGATGCTGCTGCTCTGCCTATTCTTAGTGAAAGCGCGATGCGCGCGGTGCGTTATCCGTGATTTCTTTTTTTTTCGCGCGATACGTCACCGGCCGGATCGCCTTGGACAGGCCGCCGCGCCGGGTCGTTGCATCCTGCTGAATCTCCATGCATATGGAATGACGGAATCTTTTTCTTCGAATCCGTTCTCGGGTGGAGCGTCCCGAAATATTTAATCCGCGAGACAAAGGGCATCCGGATGTTGTCGCAAATAACATCCTGGATAATCGCATCAGGGTAATTCTAATTTAGTTTACGTAACATTAACATTTTAATTTAGTACGAAAGGAATCAATGCATACAGTTATATGTGAGGCGGAGGCGGTTTTATCGCTGGCGCGTGAGAAAGCGTCAAGCACGAAAGGGATACGATTAATCCATGGCGCATCTACCGCGCGCGACATATCAGATTACAGGAACAAATGGCGGAGAAACGAGGCCTCTGTCGTGGCCGTCGCGGGAGCAAACGCGCGCGCGACGAGATCGGGGCGCATGCATACCGAAAGCTCTCGAAGCACTTGATGTGACCTTGCTTTGTCACTGACCTGTCCTAGGCGGTGCCCGCACGGGCTGGTGCCATAGCAACGCGCTCGCTCGCTCTCTTCGCTCATACACGTAACGCACACGCGTGTATATAAACTATATATGCGCGGTCGAGTCGCCGCTCGCTCCCGAGGGCGACCACCCACTCGCGCGACTTCGATTCCGTCGTCGGCGCGTCCGGTGCAACGACACCTTAAATTTTGGCACTTAAGCCTTGTGTTCCACGATGCTAGAAATCGCTCTGAGATCTTGTACGGAGGAAGAATTGACCAATCACGTTTAAACAATTCGACCAATTGACCAATGCAATTGGTTAATTCTTCCTCCGTTGGAGATCTCGGGACGATTTGTAGCATCGTGGGGGCGCACGCGGGATGAAGGCGGGATGAGGTTCGTGGCCGTGAGAAGCACGCGCGAACGCCGGATCGACCTACCACAGGAAATAAAACACAAAGAAAGACAAAAGGGACGAGGATGAGTTGTGATGCAACGAATGCGAATTCAATGCGACGTTACGTCGCGGCTCAAACTGGGGATATATCTGAAGATCATCACGCGTGTCAGTTTCTGATATAGGATATACCTTGATAAATAAGATATTTCGAAGCTTACATTGTTAAATATCAAAGGATGAAATTTAAACCAATATCGTGAGTTAAATAACATTTTGTTATTTATTATTTTAACATACAACAGTATTATATTAACTTTATTGGTTTAGTTAAATTAACGCCATATTGAGTAGGACAGTGGTGACCTATAAGAACGGTTAAAAATGTCACAAATCGAGTGTAACTCAACCATACAAATTTAACAGTGTCTATTTCAGCTCTCCGTCTCTCTCCCTTTATTCTGCCCTTTCTCCCGATCTCTTCTCGCTATTGCTACTCCTTTCTCTTTATTTCTTCTCCCACTCTGTCTCCCTCTTTCTTTCTCTCTCTCTTTCTCCGCCTCCTACACTTCCAGCTGCATCGGGCATTTCTCTTTATCCAACTTAACTAACAATAAGTATCCTGATTGCATGTGAAATTAAATGCTGTAAAGGCCAAATCCGATTAAGATACAATATAAATGTTATAATCGGAGCTTTCTCTATTCTCGTTTCATAAATATCCCCCATTGTTGGACGAGAATATGAGACGGCTCGATGAGTAAACTAAATTGCTATCCTGCGAAGATAGCTCGAATGCACATCGTGCCTACGGGAGGTCAAATGCATCGGCCTGGATGCATCCCGGACGCTTAACAACGTCAGGTCGTGACAACGTTACGCAACCGAGGAAGAGATCGGTTTTAATCGAGTGACATTGCGGGCGGATTGCCTGTCGATAGGAACTGTGTGTGTCCCTATCGACGAACGGGGTCGTCGTACGTCGAGGAACGTATCTGATCGGATTGTCGGGACGGAAATAACTCGCGAAGAAACGCGACTTATAAATTCTGTTGTGCGCGGCGCAATATTATCCCTCTCTCATTGCGGACGAATCTGCGTTCGATCCTGGCGCGCGATTCATCTCGTTAGCCGTCGACGACGAATCGCGTGCTGAAAGCCAAACGAACCTGATTTAAACATTCTCGTGACATTCGTGTAAACGCGAGATTTGTACGATGCACGTTTGTATATTGACCTTCTCTTATTCGAGGAATCTGCTTTCTAAACTTGAACGTTATTCCTTTAAGAAAATTCAAATCAAACGAGAATACGTAGATAGATTTCTATCTATGTAACTTAATGTCGTAATACAATTTTATCGGGGACAAAGGACTCGATTTGAAGATCAATCGTAATGAAAATTTCATCTAGAGATCTGTATCGCGTGGATATAAAGTAAACGTCCCAGTGGCCGGACACGTACCAGTGTCCTACCACACATTGGAGAAAAATATTTACTATTTATTTGAACAATTAAAAATAAAAATAAGCTTTTTCCCAATTAATCGTTAAATATTAAAGTTTTTATTACGATAATTATTATTTTTATTTTTAATTAGTCAAATAAATAGTAAATATTTTTTTCTAATGTAGTCGGACACTGGTACGTGTCCGGCCACTGGGACGTTTACCTCAAGTGCGTATTGTCTTTCATAACCTTTGCATCCTATTTTAGAGACACGTGTCTTTTTTTCAGATTTTTAAGAGAGTGCCGTGTTTTTGGAATCCGTGCTTTTTTTCGCTGACATCGTTTTTTAACGCCCGTTGTAGAATTGCAGTTGCATTCAAAATTTACGCGGCGCGTGACCGTGAATATCGGCGTATTTTATGGACTGTAAATGCCGTATTTTACGGCCCGCACGAACCGCATCGACGAAATGTTATTTTTCGGCAAAATTTTGTTTCCCATGTAAATTCGTGCCTGTGAATTAAATTCACCTGTTTTATGCCTGCGATAAAAGTAGAAAAAAAGAGATGAAGAAAACAGATGTTTGTATAAGTGCACTAGCTGTTATGTTTTCTAGTTATTTTTCTACAAACGTTCTTGCAGAGGTGATTTTGTGCGATGAATCATTCTTTGATGAGCGAAAATAACGAGAACCATGTATTTTCTGCAAATAATTGCAATTATAATCGCGCTTTTAGTTTTGATTTGTAATTTTTACTTTTAACAAATTCGACTTTCAATCACACTAATCGGTATGTTTTGAACGTTATCAGGTGTAAAATGACATAGTTCCACGTTAGATTAATACATATTTAGTACGGGTTCGTCGCTTGGCACGTGTGAGATTTTCCGTCTGCAATTAGAATTCATATACTATATGATTGATTTATTTAATGATTAAACGAACTTATCTGTAAGTGAAGTTCTATCATAATTGTATGAAACGCCTCTTCCGAAAGATAGTACTCTCTACTTTATGCCGAGGCGTCACAATCTTTACAGCTAAAACAAAAGTTTTTCTTCTTTCTAGGGGACTTGTCTCCTGTTCGCGCCCAATCCGTTATTTTTTTCAAAATTCAGCCGTAGCCTTAAGAGTTACGGGATCCAAAATTGTCGGATAGGGTATAGGGAGGGAACCATCTTTCGGAAGAGGCGCTTCATACAATTATGATAGAACTTCACTTACAGATTAAATTGTATTTCGCGCCTCTTCATCAAGATAACACGTAGGTGTTGAAAGTTGGCTACGGTTGTGTAATTATAAAATAAATGTTTGTTATAGATAATAAGCAATATCAAACAGTTTTATTTAACTTTTTCTTACTTATCTAATATTGCTCGCCCAAATATATACTCTTAAGTCCTGACCCAGTCTTGAACGATGGGTCTATCATAGAATTTTGTGAAAGTGGCTGATCTTTCTGTCCAACCCGCTGATTTTCTTATTACATCAATGTTAATACCTTTGCGTTTCGCCGCAGACGTAGACGCATGCCTAGTACTATGCGCTGAGAAAATATCTGTGTTTGTGCCACTTTTTTGCAAAACATCTTTTACCCATCAGCTAAGCGTCTGGGTTGATGCTAAACGGTTTTTTCAATGAAATAAATAAACTCGTTATATCTCTTCTAAGATCTTTTGTCCTTTTGCTGGAATTTGCTTTTAATTTCTACCAAGTTCTCTTTGGTAACTATATTTCTTATATCAATTGATGACAAAGTTTGAATTCTTTGCCCAGTTACTAACGGTAATAACGATACTAATTTCTTACTTAAGTTATCTAAGGCTAAGTTCTCGTTTCGTAAGTCTCTGAAATAATCAAGAACTAAACTTGGATCCTACGTGGAATTATATTTAGGCTTCGGGGGTCTTAATTTTGACAACCTTTTGAAAAACCTTTTAATAATCTCATTTTGTCCTACTTCTGAGCCTAAGATAAAAGAAGTAGCAGATCGCATGCCATTAAGCCGTTAAGGGATCCGTAAGATGCCCCGTTATCAAATTTTATAGTTAAAAACTTAACGATGTCTGCTACTTTAGCATCGTAAAAGGATAAACCCTTATCTTTACAAAATATCCACTATTTTTTCAATGCGCAGTTATATTACTTAAAGGAAAACTCGCTTAAGGAAGCCATAGTAATTGTTATGGATTATTTTGGAACGCCTCTTAACAGGAAAGCTTCCCTGATAACTTCCCGGCCACCGGGGTAAGAGACTTCCAAAGCGGATGTGGCTCCCTATCGGATGAAAGTAAGGTATTACTATCAGCCTTAAATGTCAAAACCTCCGATTCTAGCATTGAAAGGAACAAGGGAAACCACGGCTGTTCTGGCCATCGTGGTACCACAACTATACCTTCCGCTTTTTCCGATCTTATTTTCTGTAAGACTCTAGCAACCAGTATAAATGGTAGAAAAACATAAAAGAAGGATTTATTCCAGTTTATAGTAAAAGCATCGATCGCTATTGAACCTGGATCTTTTGTCCAGGACACAATCTTTACATTTTGCGTTAATTCTAGTAGCAAACAAGTCTATGTCCGGATAACCGAATTTACTAGTGATCTTCCGAAAAGCTACTTCTTCAAAATGTCTTCCAGCCGAACAGCGATACTTTTAGGAATAGCTGGGGCCAGCACTCTGTCTTCTGCAACTCGTTTGCCAATTACATCCAAAATTTCCTCATCCAGATCTTCAATAATAAGTTCATTCTCTTGCCCAAAAACCTCAGTTTTTGGGCATTTGAAAAAGATGAATCTTATAATTTAAAGGGCTCACAAAATTAAAAATTAAATTAGGAAATAAAGGGCATCGAGCCTTAACTAGGTGTCAGTGTTAATTTATCAAATATATTAATACAAATTACAGACGTTTCGGTTCTAACATTGAACCATCTTCAGTGTCTATTTTAACGCATTAACAAACTTGTTACACTTAGCGCTATCATTAATTACAAGAGTATATCTAATACGCAGACGACAAAGTTGGTATCGTACGCATGGCTGTAAATGAAATTTCTCAAATTAAAAACCCGTGTCGCAGAAAGTAATTCTAATATAATACATACTATGGTCTGTAGAGAGAACGCTCAGAGAATCGAACTGTCCACATCGTGGCTGATGTGTTAACTTTGGAAGAGAGTAACCGAAGATGAATCTTCTCCTGGTTTTACTGTCGGTTGATATTCAATAGAAGCCTCTGTCGGTGCTGTAAAAGTACCAACGGGCGGATCATGAGAATGATTCGAAATCGGTGCGACCTCGCCGCCCAACGCAACTTCCGTTGCATCCACAGTGAGCCCCTCGTAAATCGAGGGCGATCGTTGATCATCATCCGACGGGATAAATCGGGTGGAGTTCGTGAAGGGCTTTGTGACAGATTCCTCCTGTCTCTGTCACTGGATGATTTCAGCCGTTTATGATCACCATCCTCTAACCTCGAATCACAGTTTCCTAATAAATCACATTTCTTTTAGGACTGTTTTATATATATGTATATACATATGTGAAATAATGCGAAATAATAACGCCACGTGCCGCGCGGGATATATGTCGACTACAACCTTGCCGCTTTACACGAGAGATTTTCCCGCTCTTGAATTAGTATCGCGCGATTGATTTATGAAGGAAGCGCATTTAAATTCGTGGAAAATGATGCCGAAGTTAATCATCTGCCACGTGTCGCCGCGATATAGACTCTGTGTTCATAGAAAAGTCCGTGTTTTGCCTATCGGGAACGGGTAAACAAAAGCCACGCGTCGAACTAGATTATATCACGATGAGGCGATGAGGTTCTCGCGAAATCGTTATAGAAACCAAAGTGGCCGCTCGCGCCAAATGATTTTCGCGTATACATGCGCTCGCGATGGACGCAACGTGATTCGTCGTAAAGTGACCTATTTTTATATTTGGCAGCTCGCAACTCGCCGCTGCGTCTCGTTGAATAGCATATCTTGCATAAGTAATCAATGACAGATAATGGGCATTGATAACTCGCGCCTATATCGGCTCGCTTACGCTCGGAATGGCGTAATATTTTTTTTTAATACGAAACTCGCCGGCGTAGATCGTGCGAACGTTTCGGAAAAACAAACAGAGGGTAATCTATCAATTACTTGGAATTAGCTTGAATGGCGACTGATACGGCGCGTCGCGGAATAATCGATTCGACTGGGAATACAAAGCTGGGAGTGGTTGCGTCATTGCGAATTCGGGTCGATCGTCACTGCCGTAATTAAATTTTGGCGAAAAACGACGTATTCGTTCCGGGAAAACGATTTGCTCGTGCGCGAACAATCGTTTTCGCGTGCGCGTGCGCTGAAAACTGCGCAGCGCCCATTATTTCGTTCGCGTAAGTTATATGTACAGTATCCGATATATAGACGCGATCATACGTCGAGAGATGATACTGCAAAAAGAACAGGCTTAATTGGGCGCCGGCCAAGACTGTGTGATGCGTTTTGCGTTAAAAACGAACGGCGAGATTCTCAAAGCCACGTAAACTTTTTTCCCCCTTAACTTACGTTTCAATGGGTTAAGGTGGTCCTTTCGTGAGAACAAGTATTAGATAAGTACCTAAATTTGATATATGTTAAATATACAATAATAAGGGACATGTGTACGAAAAATCAAGTGAGGTTACCGACACTTTACAAGAAATAAGTCATTCTAAATGTGCGTTCGCGGAGCGTGCCATTGTCATTCTATCCTTGTTTACATCTAATGAACGAGAAAGATAGAATGATGCAAATCGCCACGGCCGAGGTTTTCAACGAACAATACACGTACTTAGCGATCAGATGAATACATTATTCACGTCTTAAAATATTCCCTGAAGTTTCCGGATTTCGTACATACCTTGAAAATAAGGGCTTGCCGAATGTTTTGCTCTGATATATGAGGTTAAATGAGTAGTGGATCCACGCGCATATTTCTTTACTCGTACCGTCATGCCTGACCTAACCTAAATCGAGTCCAACCGCACTACTATTGTGATATTTTTGTAATTAGTAAATAATTAAATACGATTAAATCGTGCGTGTAAAATCATGTTATATTATTATAATTATTGGAATGCTGTGTAATGTTTGTTTTCAATTACCTCATGACGGACTGTTACTTGACTAGCTGGGTCCGCGAAAGGACTACCTTAATGCTGCTTTAGAGAAGAGCTTTGTGTGTGACGTTGGCGGGACGTCCAAGAGTGCCGAGTACAAAGGATTCCGAAACCATGTGAACGTTCCAGGAATTTAACGGTCGAACTTCCGAAAACTATTCACGTTCTACCGGCATGTCCTTCAAGAGAATATTGAGCGTGCTTGTTTACGACAGTTTATCCTCTTAGCATTGTTGGATATTAAGGGCCGGTATCACAGTCTCCGATTAACGTGATTCTCCGATTAAACTCACTCTGCATCTCTTTCTAACTATCCCCCTAGAAAGAGACGAAGAGTGAGTTTAATCGGAGAATCTAGGGAGAATCACGTTAATCGGAGAGTGTGATACCGGCCCTAAGAGCTGATTTTACAGTCTCCGATTAATGTGATCCTCCGATTAAACTCAGTCGACTACATCTCTTTCTAACTGTCCCCCTAGAAAGAGATGAAGTGTTAGTTTAATCGGAGGATCAAGTTAATCGGAGACTGTGAAATCGGCCCTAAAGGCGATTTAGGATATTAATCTGAAAAATATATACAGAGGATTAGATTTCAGGATTCAATATAACTATATCTCTCCTTGTCTAACTATAGTAATTTGTCCTTGTTCAATCGCTGGCGCCATCTCTCGCTACACGCAATACTGTTTATCCTATCAACCTGCATGTGTTTTTGTACATATTAAAGTTAAAAGTATGCAATTTTTTTTCTAGGCTCTTAATCTTAGCTCTAATTGTATGATATTGTTCTTAAATGTTTTCCCTAGAGGGCTGAATTTTGCAATTCCGTAAAGCCAATTAAAAGTTGTATGCTTTTAACTAAGGGCCTAAGCAGAATGGCTGTCTTGACAATGTTTTATGCCTTAAGTCTTCGTCTTATGTAACGCACAGTACTGTACAGTATTGTGCGTTAGGGCCTAAACAGAATGGCTGTCTTATAACCTTAAGGCAGTGTTTTATGCCTTAAGTCTTTGTCTTATGTAACGCACAATAGTTAATGTTTCCTGTCTTGTGTAGTATACGCGACGTATAACTACACAAGACAGGAAACATTAACACAGTATTGTGCGTTACATAAAACAAAGGCTTAAGGCATAAAACACTGCCTTAAGGTTATAAGACAGCCATTCTGCTTAGGCCCTAAATGTCGGTAATTACTGCCACTATAGGATCTCCTTAATAGATATTGGGATTAGAGGCTAATACGAGGATATCTAAACACTCGGCGTTCTTTTAAGGCGCTGTGCGCTGTTCGATAAGGATAAATCCACGCGCGCACGTGACGCATATATACATATATATTTTTTTTAAATTATTCCTTGTGCTCTCTTTCATTGGAGACGCGCTTGACTTTCAGTCCCGAGAGCGTCATCCGGTTTCGTCAGCGGACGGATGCGCCGCAAACAAAATATTCCACGAAGCCGCTCGCGATAGCGTGCGTGCGCGAGCGCGTCCGTCATAAAAATAAGTAGCGCCGCTGCACGGGCGTGCGTGACGCGCGTACGCAAAGGCGAGCGCTTTTTTTTCTTCGTCCCGTCGTACGATTTTTCGCGCAAGAACCGTGCCGAACACGTGTAGGCACTCCATTTCTTTCGCCGCGTTTATGCGTTTATGCGTAATCCTTAACCCTTCCTTCCCCCTACCGAGTCCCCTTTGTGCGTTCATTTACGTTTACGTGATAAATTTGGGCGAATGATATACAATCTCGTTACGTACTGGCGTAAAAACCATAGTGAGATAACGTCTTTTTTTTTTTTTTAATTTGACTGATTTGTTCAGAAGATCAGTTACGACGCTTCTGGAGCAGCGTTTGGGCTCCGCGTCGGCGGAGCTAAACCGTGAACTTGAGAGTGTTGGGTCTTTCCGTTATTTTGCATAATACTTATCCGCGTTGCCGCATCCTTCATCGATCAGTAGTTTACAACGCTGTATAAATTACCGACCCAGAGATCAAGCGTCGTCTCCGACGAATCAAAGAAAGCTCGGATCGATCGCGTTTTCTTCGCGCTCGGCATGGCACATTGCATAACGCGCTCTCGTACGCGGACGAGCCACGCTCGCGCCACCGCTTACACCGGGCTTTAACCACAGGGTTCCCTCTCGCTTCTCAATAGCGGATTCCAGAGGGAGGAGGCGGAACGAGCGGGTGAAGAGGAGCGAGTCGGTTTCCTCCTCCGCCTCCTCCCGGCCCGCCGACGCGCCACCGCCTGCCACCCGCCACCACCACCGCCGCCGCCGTCCGTCGGAGCGGACTCGAGAGTGTGCTTTCGGCCGAGTGGCTGAATTTGTCCTGCATAGGGGGCATCGGGACATTACCCGGGTGACCTTGGCTGGTGCGGACCGCGACGCCCGACGCTGTTTGTGCATCGCCGCCCGAGCATTGCACCTTGCTCTATCATGCGAGAGAACGATGTCTCGCTCGCGCACGCGCTGCCTTCTCTCTCTCTCTCTCTCTCTCTCTCTCTCTCTCTTTCTCTCTTTCTTTCTTTCTTTCTTTCTTTTTTCTCACGCTACGCCGTGTGGCAATTTGCTCTTTTCTTCCTTCTCTTCGGCGAGCCTCATCGTAAACGCGAATCTCAGCGTAATCGATCACCACGCGTTAGTCATAATTAATATCGTTAATCAGGCATCGAAACTCGTCGGAATGTGCAATGCGTGATTTCTTCGAGACCAGGTTTTTTCCGTTATCGGAGCAGGAAAACGATCCTTGTATTTACGCCTTGTAATTGGAATGCGCGTTCCACCCATTTTATCAGTCGCACAATCGTCAGGGTTACGCTCGATTACGGTCGAATTAAGAGGATTTTTCGAGTTTATTGGATTTTCTTTTTTTCCCCCCAACTGCCGTTCTTGTAGCGCGAGGAAATTGCGATCATTATCGTGTTACGCTTGATCGAAACATCGCGTCAGAAGATTACGATGAAGTTAAAGAAATTCACTCTCGCACCGAAGATCGTATATAGGTTTTCCTTGAATCTTCTATTTTTTATCGAGTCTTCTTTTTTCTTCTCTTCTCTTTCCCCTCCGCTCTTCGCTCTCCTGCCAAGCCGTTAAAACCTCACTCCCACGGTCGCCTCTGTTTATCGAGCGGGCGTGGGCAGTCCTCTCGAACGCCGCGGCTAGCAAATTCTCAATTACGACCGTCTTCCTCTCCTCGCATCACGTCGTTCCGGATTTTCGATGCGCTCATCCCCCTCATCCCTCGCCCCCCGTTTCTCTCTTCCTCCTCCCTCGCCCTCCCTGTCCGGCGATGGATGGAGAAATGCGGTTTCGGGTTAGACCCCCTCAACCGGTTTGGATGACTTCTTTTGACGTGCGCGCAAGGTGCGCGCGCGGGAACGAACGCACGCTAGAAGGGGGCGTTGTTCTTCTCTAAGCAACACTTTGTGGGGTTCGTTAAGGCGACGCGTGTCTTATTTTACCCCCTTAAGTGGTCGCGTGAAAAAAAAGGGTGGGCGAGAGGAGGTGTCTATCGCACGGGATTAAATATAAATATGTCGGTGGAGCCGAGCGGATAATATAGGCGAAGGTCTCCGCGCTTTAGAAAAAGTGCACTTTAGTCGACATCACGCTCGCGCTCTCGATATAGACATTCGACGTTCGTCTCGAGCCTTGGTTTAAGGTTGGCGTCTCGCTACGTGCTAGTCATGTGACTGTTTGTAGGTTTTCACGTTCAGAAATATATTTCAGGCAATTTTTGCTAAGGGAAAAATAATTTTATGACGTATGGTGTAAAATTTCATACGTGACGAAAGTATGTTACTTTTTCCAAATTATGTGATTTTTCTCATTTGACTCCGTTTTGATCAGCTGATCGTGCGAGTCGTCGAGAAAGGTTACAATTAAGTAAGGTTACATCTCTTTTTCGATTGAATTTTGACACGTACTGAGAAAGGGTTTCAAAACGCATGACAGGGGTGTCAATCACTATCCACGTCGGCTAAGAAAGACGAGCCCCATAACCTGCAACTACAGTGATTAGCCAGCGGCGTAGCCAAGTCTTCCCAACCTCACCTCGACCAAAAAATGTCTGCTCGATTACCGCATTTTCACTAAAATAAACTTAAAAAATTAGCAGCGAAATCTCCGGTAAACTATATATTTTATGGTTGCATCGGATTCTTCGAAATCTAATGTACAAAAAGCAATGTTTTTTCTCACTTCATCTAATCGAAAAATGCGAAAATATGTGATTGAAACCGTGATAGAGCCTTCTTTTTCTGGTTGTCTGTATGAAGTAATGCAAACGTTGTGATTTTCGAGATCGATTTTCTAAAGTAAATAGTCGGTAAGGAGCCACAGAGAAAAAATTGATTGCAAAGCTGATCATATAATTTGATATAAAATCCGAAATCGAAAACTTTATCTAATACATGCCCTGATGAGACGACTACCTTAATACGCTCCGCGCTCGTCGATATGCGCGCGTCGAGTTGCATAAGAGAACGAAGTGCGAGAGGAACGAGACGGAGGCGAGAAAGCGATCCACATATTACGGTTTATTAATTGGATTACGGCGAGCGCATCGCGCGCATCCTGTCGAGGAGGAGAGAGGGAAAGGAGGGCGAGCGAGAAATGTTGCTGGGTACATTTGTGGTATCGGCGGCGATTAATTCCGTCGCCGATACATTTGCTCTTGATTGTAAACTGACTATGAGGTGCATATCCGGCCCGCTTGTCCGACGGTTTATTAATTGGCGGTGGCGCGAGTGGCCCGATAACGGATGATTGGTTAACTGAGGAAACGACGGAAAACAATTAAAGCCGCGCGCGTGTAACGGAGAATCGGCCATTAAGTAGCGGCAACGAGGTGGACGGTCGTTCGATCGCGAGTAATCGTCGATTGCGCAACCGTCTGGCACGAAATTTTTCGGCGAATTTCAGCCGGGAATTACCACAGTCATAATAGTCTTATATACAAGGCGATTCAAAAGGTTATTATGCTAAACTTGAGGAGCGTATATAGAGGGGTCAAAATAGAATAACTTTCGATTAGGAATTTATGATTTCCGACGTAATCGGCGTCGCGAGGAAAGATTAGAGGGGGGAAAAAAAGAGGAGAGATTATATTATATATATTATTACTACGTTTCTCGATCGAAGCGCTCTTTACGCGCTCCTTTCCTTCGCTCCGATAATTCGTTTGTTTAACAAAGTAAGCACTTATTGTTTATTTTTTATAGATTTATGTTGTTATCGCGTTGCTTATCATCGGCAAGTACACGCGCACGCGCGATTTATATATATTATCGGGATTATCGAAACCGGACCTTGGTCAATGTCGCGCCGCGATGATATCGGCATTGACCTGTTACGCTTTTGCGTGTTTCGCGCGCCCGCGCGCGAGCGAGCGCGAGCGCGCACGTTGGCTGCTCGATTGGCTCTTCTCTTATGTCATTCGCGCGAGGCTTTGTGAATGTCGAGCTTCCTCTCGGGGAATTGAATAAAACACAGGCCGCGTGTGTTTCACGGCCATCCGACGCGAGCGAACGAACGAACGAGCGCCGGCGATAACGCGATCGATACTCCTTTCGCGGCGCGCGAGACGCAATTTTGCTTGTTCTGTCTCTCTTTCTCTCTCTCTCTCTCTCTCTCTCCCGTTTTCTCACTCTGCCACCATTGCCTCCGCCACCGCGAAAGAAAGAGAAAGAGAGAGAGAAAGAGAGAGAGTCTCGTTTATTTTCGACCCCGTGAGGGCAAGCGTTGGTGCGGTGTGGCTCGGCACGTCGGCAATATGAGGTCGATATCGTTGTCGCGACAACGAACGATGCACTTCGGTGAAACGTACGGACGGCATTCCCCGAAAGTGAGATCACCGACACTTAAGCCTGGCTGTCGTCGTGTCGTTCCCTTCGTAGTGGTCATCGTCTCGTCGTCATCGTTAGTGTTCGCGTTTTATCTAGCCAAGAAAAAGCAGCATCCCAAGGATCAGATATGCCCGTGTTAACCGAGCGTTGATGTTTTTTAATTTTTCCACTTCGATATCTGTATAAATATTTAGAGTTTGAGAATTTATATATGTGTATTATTTTTTCTTTAGAAATATTACTTGTGATGAGAGAGAGATATTGACAAACATATTGCTATTAATTTAATAACAGATTTTTTATCAATAAAAATGTGTGCACCAATATCTCATCAACCAATAATATTTATTCAGAAGAAATGATGATGTAAATATTTTGTTATAATTAAAAAAGTGTGCAAATTACAAACTTGCACATTGCTTCCTCATTATTACAGGAAGCTTTTATTTTATTTAATGTATAATTATTAATATTTATTTTTTTGGCTTCCTCATAGAGGAAGTATTTTTCAGTATTTTCCACTCCTATTTCATATATAAAAAATTTGGTTGATTAGACTAAACTTTATCAGGGTTCTATGTATGTACGAATTGTCTGTAACTCCAGAACTAATTAACCAAATCTTAATTAATTGTATATGAAATAGGGGTAGAAAAAACTGAAAAATTTAATAGAATTAGATATAGATCGCTATATCAAATATTGAGAAAGCTATAGGATAAAACACGCTTTTCTATATATATAACAAAAAATTCGAATAAAATCTATACCGGTCAACCGATTTTAATAAAATTTGAGGAGAACATACTTTCTATGATACTCTATCGATTAAAAAAAAATGCATCCCGATATCTAAAAAATTGTAGAAGTAGATACGTGTACAAAAAATCCGTACACACACACATACATACATACTTCCGGACATTTTTTACTAATACGATTTCTCGACATTTTGGAACATTCTAAACCTATTTCCATCAAAATCTCAAGAAAAAAATTTTTTCACCATCGCAAAGCTTCCTCTATGAGGAAGCAAAATGAGATCAATTCAGAATCGCGTAAACGCAGAAAGAAGAGGAAAGTAATTAAGTGAATTAATTTGTTACATATATAAGCATTGAAACTGTTTATTCGTGGGTCGAAGATTACTGCACGGTAAACATGGGTATAATTAAAAGATTAAAACGGTTTTAATATACCGAGATCGAGTTTAATATACACGCATGTGTTATGTAACTTCCAAATATCTCGGATCGACATTTGGCCAACGGGTTCAGAAGGAAAAAAAACACAAATAATGTTATCAAAAATTCTCACGCTATCATATGTCAAGAATTTTTTGTTTTTTTCCCCCCCGTAATCGCCCGTCTCGGCTTTAACAATGACGTGGGCATTGTCTTAAAAAAGCCCGGGCAATAAAGAATCTCGCAGATTCGCCGAAAGACTGTTAATCGATCGACGTGTTAAATAAGGCGTGCGTAAGCGAGACAGAATTTCGCAAATGTTTACGCGTGTCTTAAGGTGATCAGGACGATGAACCCGCCCGAGACGTTTGCGTCTTGTTTTTCGAGGTATGACATTGCAATCCATCTTGTGTCATATCGACGCGCTGTTGTACGTATATACGTGCGTGCCGTACGTGTGCACGCGCACATAACGAGAAGTAAACGACGGTTGCAATAACGCCGACGACGAGCCGGCCGGCTTATGGCATCGTTCGATCAACTTGAGGGAATAATCAACGGAGAATAATACGTTTTTCCTCGAAAAACAGTCGAGATACGAAATTCCCCGAAATCAAGTCGCGATATACGCAACTGCCACTCCGCGGGAAGTACATACGTTGTACATATTTAAGTCGCACGATTAAATCGCGAAATTCTCTTATCGCCGACAGACTGATTTCAGCAATCGACCATCGGGTCGTCGTCGGATATATCGTGTACGATCGGATATGCACCGGCGCGGCGCGGGCGCGTGACACGTCTCATTCTTTTTTTATCGCGCGTCGTGTTTCTTTCCTATAGTGTCGTAAAAATTAATCGTCGGCAAATATCGGCCTCGTAATCAGTTAATGGCACTGCGATTCTTAGAAAGGAACGAAAGTGCCGATGCATCGCGCAGTATTTTAACGAGAGAGGGAGAAAGACGCTGCTTCGCCGAGAGCTCCGTAAACAACGAATGCTCGCGAATTAGAAGGATTTAATTTATAAAACCGAAAATAGCAAAAACTTGCTTATTAAGAGTAACTAACGCCTTTTCTTTGTTCTACGAATTCGGGAGGTTTCTTTCTTTCTCTCTTTCTCTCTTTCTCTCTGCGCTCGTAGAAATAGCTCATCCGCGGCCTTTGACTGCGATTGCACTTTCCTCCGAGGCGAAACGCATTCACCTCTCCCGTATGCGTCTCGTAATGTCTTTCCGCGGCGCGCGCGGCGGTATACGCTCGTTCGCTCGTCGGTTTCGTTCACAAAACGAACGGCGACAGAAACGCCAAGGGTATTTATAAATACCGCGTTGCATCCTGTGCGTCGGACCTTCGCTTTTAGAGAGAAGGGAGGCGACACCGGGTGGATGTTCCCGCGCGCGGGGCGGTGACGATGGGAACGACGACACGTCGCGCATCGGCTCCGGGCTTATTCCAGGCTCATTCCAGACCTCGCATATGCAAGGTCATTCTCTGCGCCACAGTCGCGCCTCGCGCCGTCATTTCTTCTTCTCGCTTCTTCGTACCTCCTCATCCTTCTGTAATATGCGCGTTTGCGCAAACGTGATTCACGATGCTATTACCAATCATTTCGGAGAAGCGACCTCCGGCCGCCCCGAACAACGAGCGTATTCGAGGTTTCAGATTGTGCCGTAAAATTTACAGCTGGCAATTTAGATGTTAAAAGCTTCAGAATTATAAGAAATAATTTGGAATAATTCTGATTACATGTAAGGAAGAGCAATTATTATTATATCACGAGAAACTTATTCTATTAAATTATATAATTACGTTATAAAGTCGCGTAAAGTTTGTTTTATCTGCTCACGAAGGGGTACGTATTTCCCTGGTGTAATTGTTGATTACGATTCCTCGAAAGCTTCTGGAACGTTTTTTCGCGAGCTTGTCTCGCGCTGTCCCGGTTTTTGCTCGCGTATTTATCGCGCTCATCGCCGTTGCGTGCGTGCCATGCACATACTGTGTGTGCGTGCATGCGTGCGTACGTTCGCACACTCGGACGCGCCCTAACCCACCTACGTGCATTTGCAAGCCCTACCGAGCACCGAGAATGCGCGGCGATTGCGATTATGCAATCGTGGTCGCGCGGCGCAACGCGGGCGATATATATATGCCGGCGGTCTTATTTATCCGAGAACCATGTCGATTCTACGCTCCGAAAATCACGCGTTTCGACGCCGCTGCGCTCCAAAGCGTAGAATGCGCGCATTTTCGTCCGACCGCTTAGGCGCGCGACGCGAGAATCTCTCCACGGATTTATTTCATATATTTATTGCCGAGTCTCGGCGCAGCCGTATAAATCTGCTTAAAGGGATCTCGACCGACTTAGACCCGTTCGGAGAAGAACGCGCGAGAGGCATGTCCCGTTCGAATGAAAAATGCTGTTAATTCCGCCTCGCGTAATCGCCGCGTCTTCCGTAATCCCCGTTGATGCGCGATTTGCATTCTTATTGAAAGTGCAGCGCACGCTTAGCTTCACCGTGACTGCTAATCAAGCGCCTTCTTGAACGTTTTCGCTCTGGGCGGGCAAGACGGCAGGACGAGCGGTCAACAGTAAATAGTCAATTTTATATTAATATGTTTCAACACTTTTTTCTCAAGCATTAATATATTCCGATACTTATGCATATATAGATATGAAGCATTGATAGGCAGCGTTTCTAATTTAGCGCGTCGATTATGCGCGTTTCTCACGGATCGCCGCAGGCGGGTTTCTCCTTTTTTTTCGCGTTGAAAATTCGCTCCGCCGCGCGCGCGCGCGCGCCAATTCTTGCCCGTCGCTTTACTTAATACGGCGCGATGCACTTGAATACCGGTGCTAAACCGACTCTTTTCAAGGCTCGTTATGTAAGGCGGCGCCCCTCCACCGCACGCCGCGCTGCGCGCTGTCGCGCGTAGAAATTCGTCGAAGTTTCGGCAGGCGAGACGCCTAATGACCGTGGCTCATCGACCTAGACGCATACGCAAGGTCATGCGGCCACTGCTCCAATGGTATTATAATCTCAACCTTCTCTCTGCCGCAACCTTCCCTCTTCCCCCTTTCCCCCGGCGGAGGTTCCTCCGCGCCCCGCGCCGCCGCGCCGCGACGGCGGCACCCTTCCTTCCGTCCTGCTCGCCTTCTGTTGCCTCCGCTCGTCTTGCGCGCGAGCGCGTTCCGAGCCCTCTAACCGCTCTCTTACCTTCTTTCTCTCCTCTCCCCCCGCGGTTGGCTTCCCTTTTTTCTTTTTTTATCAACCGACATCAACGCGTTGCGTTCGACAAAGTTGCGCTCGCCGCGTATTACATCGAACAATTCCGTAATATTTATTTGCTTTCACACAGAATATATTTAACCCCTTGACTTAAAATACCAAAATAAAAGATTCTCGAAAATTAATGAAAGTTTATATAGAGAGGTTTTTGACGGTGCGGATGACGAATTTCAAATTAAAAAAATGTGTCAATACTGTTTAAACTTTTTTTTCCAAACATGATTTTAAAATTATTTTGAGCACACCCATAAACTTCTAAATGTACCTTGTTGCGGTTATTAATTTATTGTAAAACTTTAATATAACAAAATATTTCATGACGAGAAAATGCATTTTCGCAGCAGTGAACGTATAGTTCAAAATGACGAGATTCTCGTCATCGACGGTCAAAAGGTTAATATTTAATATATTATTTACTTAACCGAAGTGCCTTGTAAAATAGCAAAAAAGATATATTGGTTCTAAAACAATGTCGATTCGTTTGTTAATAAAAATCTGTGTTTGATATTTTCTATTTTTAATCTGGTCAATTCAACGGAAAATCGTACGTATTTAATAGCGTTTTTCACTGGCAGAGCTGGTGTGCACTCAGTGCACATCAAAGCCGTTGTGTGTGTACACTAATTTAATCTCCAATATTTAAAGTAAAATGCAAATATTTCGACTCTGATAAAATACCCAGTATATATTTTACCAAATAGTGCAATAAAGAATATTGAGGATTTCATGATTTAACCCGTTTATATTAAACATACACTTTACGTTGGTTTGTGTACGACGGCTTTAATGTGCACTGAATGCGCATCAGCTCTGCCAGTAAAAAACGCTGTAATACATTGTATGTACATTATGCATCGTTCAAGAAGCATGTGTCATTCGTTTTCTAAAATAAAATCTCTTAAACTCACACATAAAATAAAACAATTAAGTCACACACTGAAACATAATGAGTAATCGGAATAACATCAAACTTTATTTGCGGTTACGATCGAACGCGTGGCTTTTTAATGATGGTTACATGTATAGTAATTACGGAACAATTTTAATTCACGAAGAAAAAAAATGCGGCTGCACGATCTCTCTATTTATTCGATAAGCGTACGCTTCAGTGCGGACAGCACCTTATGCACGAAAGAGAGAAGCTACCTACATATAGTCGGGGCTGGAATGCGTTTGCGAGCCTCGTGACGAGTAAGCGAGTACGGGGAATGCAGCCGATTATGCAACTAGTTGCACTGCTAGGTTCTTGTGTCACAGAGGGACGCTGCTGCAGGCAGCCCGCGCACACTGCATCGCGTCGATGCACTTTCGCGGATGGCCGAGCTCGCATCTTTTTTCCTCCCCTCGCCTAATCGTCGCTTAATTATTTTGCCGTTAGTTCGCCGTCTGACGCGACGGCAGGCCATTAGGTAATCAGGATGTTGGGCGGTGTCTCGCGTTAATTCGCAGTCGCTCTCGCTGCGATTCCACCCAACGATCAAACTCGAGCGAAATAGAATTCTCGAAATTAACAGAATTTGTCCGAATTTGAGTGTCCGATGTAATAAAAGATGAAAGATATAATTTCGTATTATAATAAGTTAATTACTAATGGTAATAAATGTAAACTCGACTTATTATCAGAAACGCGTGACGTCTCGACGCAAGTAAACGGTCGGGATCGTGCATTCGGGACACGCGGACGTTCGCGTGTTATCGATTTGCACGTTTAAATGCGATATAACGCGAGAGAAACCGGCACGTGAATCTCCGGCGAGAGTAGTCGCGTCGCGTCGGACATGGCGCGAGTGATGTAACCAGTTTCTAGGCTTTCGTGTCATCCGTTGTCGGCTGTCATGGGAAAATACAGCGCGACATTGCACAGTGCACACGCTCCCCGGCCAGGGAGTACGTAATGTCGTAGCCGTCGGTGAATCACTCGATTTCACGCCGGTCTGTAATATATCAGGTGTATGTGCCGCCTTTATGCCTGTCACTCGCGCCGAGCCGAGGCGGGATGCGGTCTTAATCGATAACCCTGCCGTACCTGTCGTTGCGACTTGCGACGACGCGCGTTGCACCTCGTCGCTTTACGATCCTCCCGATCGAATCGTCCGCCTTTATACGCTGTTCCTCCTAACGGGAAACAGCCGGCCGCGTTCGCATTCGATTAGTCTATTCGTTAACGGAAGCTTCGATGAAGTTTAATTCTCCTCTCGAACGTCTTTTTCAGCTATTTAATTCGCATTAGCGTTTAATTTGATACTTATTAATATATTACACACGATACACATTTACTGTTATATTAAATTAATTTTTGTTATACACATATGTTGATTGTTTTTTGAATTATATATACGTAAGTTGCGAGTATTTTACACACTCTGGCTGTTATTTTAAATAAATTTATTTTCTGTATTTACAGTTGCAGAGAGAATTGCCGATAAAAGCTCCGGTGAGTCTTTATATGATGCATCACGCGCGAATGAATATATGCATATAGCAGAGCTAAAAGTGCACGTGCTCGTCTGTTTCGCGCTCTGTGTTTGGAAACATCTCTCCGCCGGTGAGTTAAAATACCAGGATGAATGCCTCGTCGCATTAATTAATCAAACTGGACGTGCGGCTGATGCCAAACTGTGCATCCGCTATGCGATATTCCGTGGCGCAACAATATTCGCGCGAAGCGCGAAAGTCGCTCTCTTTCTCTCTTTTTCCGTTCAGCAACGAGAACGTTGTTGCCCTTGAATGAGCGGTCGAGCGCAGTCGCGATCTCTCGCTCGAAGCGGGCCTATAACTTAAGGCTCGCGACGACGCCGACGGTCGGAATACCGAAAACTCGATTAACCCACCGAAACATCTGCTCGCTGTTCGAAAGCAACGAACATTGGAAACTATTAATACTCCTGGTGCAACTTAAGCCGACCTTGATTTTAACGTGTGGCGTGCACACGTGCTTGCTTTGCTGCAACCCTTTCGTTGTTAGGTACCGCATGCTCCTTGAATAATGTAAGTCGTCACCAGTGACCTTCCATTATTAAATAAAGACGTAAATAAGAGATTCTTTCACGTCAATATGTCGATGTGAAAACATGATCGATTGAGAAATCATCTGATAATCATGATGCAATTATTACAATCACGGGGCACTGTTACGTGCGTATACCGCGAGATGAAGAAAAGCTTGACACAAATAGAAAACAGGAAGTCGTTCAAAAGAGGTCTCTTCTAATTTTTTCATTATTATTATATAATATTAAATTATTAATAATTATAATTAGAATAAGTAAATCAGTTTGACTTTTTAAAAGTTTCAGATAAATTCTCGTCGTAAAATAATATTACAATTTTTCTGGAAAAAATTAATATACGTTTAAAAATTGTTTCTGGAAAATTTAACGAATAAATTTATTTATCTCGAGAATCATTTCTCTCTCTCTCTCTCACTCGCAATGCAATTTCTGTCACGCGGAAATGATACGTCGATGTTAGTGACGAAAAAATTCGATTTACTGTTCGAACCTGCGTCAACGTACAACTCACCCCGAGTATCTCTGTGTTCGTCTCAAAATATCACGAAAGAGATCCTGAAAATGTTAAGAGAGAGTCGATACCCTAGGAAATCATATCGCCCCCGAATCGAGCGACGACGACGACGACGACGAGCAGTCAGCAGAGCAGGCGAGGCGCGGCGTGGCGTGGCGTGGCGCGCCTCCATCGAGCGCTCGCGCGCCGCCGTCGACGGGGGGGTTTGTGGGGCGGCATGGCGGGGCGATGAAGGGGAGGCGGCAGCGGACGCCCTTGAGCGACGGGCAATGCACCGTGCGAGGTTCAAGGCAGAACGGCGGTTGCCGTCGCGCCGCCGCCGCCGCCGCCACCGCCGCTGTCGCTGCCGCTGCCGCCAGCCCCCTTCTCACCCTTCGTTGCCCCTCTCATCCGGACACCCCACCTCCGCTCGTTGCACTCCCTCCACGTCGTATCGCCTGGTGGCTCGGTGCAGCGTGCAACTCTCTCTCTCTCTCTCTCTCTCTCTCTCTCTCTCTCTCTCTCTCTCTCTCTCTCTCTCTCTCTCTCTCTCTCTCTCTCTCTCTCTCTCTGCGCCCCTCTATCTGGCTCCGCCGTGTCGCTCCCTTTTTCCTTTCCCTTCACCGCCCCTTTCACGCCATCCCGAGTTCTCCGAGGACGCGCCATCGTGGCGGATCTTGACCTATATTTGCGGGAGGGAGGGACCCGAGGGGTAGGTAGAGCGCCGCTGGTTTTCTTCGCGTTGTCGAAACTTAAAACTGGAAGTTTGATGGTGAAAAGAAGATGAACGCGAGTGAACCCTGAAACAACGGAAAACGTTCATTGAGGGTGAATTCGAGTCGAATATTGCGAATCGAGGTGGTAATACGCGTGCGTGCGCGGACTAATGGTATACATTACGGTAATAAGAAAATATATGCTAATAATTAACAGCGTAATGATCAATAAACACGTAATGTGCTCTACCGTAATAATAATCAAGCAGTATGTATTACTTTATAATTATAGGTAATAATAAATGTAATAATAATATTGATAATATATAATTTTCATATTATATTTATATAATATTGAAGTCTCAAATTAATTTTAACTCGTTAGTCGATTTGAAATCTGTAGCGACTCACAGTTTGACTTAACGTACCGTAAATTATTGCAAAATGCATTCGCGAATGTGCTTGCGGGATGCCGTTCTCATCGAATGCCGTTCTCTGTGTTCCACGAATTTTGTATAAACCTTCGTAAACTTTGTAAGAATCCAGATGACGATGTTTAGACTTTCGGCCCCGGTCGCATCTGGCCACTGATACTGCGCTTGATCAGAGACACCCTGTATACACGGTTGAAGGTTACGCGCACGGAGGGGAAACGAATGGTCGGATGGAATGCGTGTGAAACTGGAGGAAAGGGTGAAGAACGGGGTAAGGGGGAGGGGGTTGAGCAAATCTACGACCGTCCGCGCGCGTGTTCCCGCGTTTGCACGTCCCTCGATCTTTTGTTTCGCGTTTCGCGACGGACCTTTAGTCACGATTATCTGGAAAATTGCGAAAAACCCCCCTTCTTGACTTCTCTCCCTCCTGTAACACTTGCGTACCTCGCCCCGCCGTGATCTGTTTTTTCGCTTTACCTGAAATATAAACGGCGGACGAGACGACACAATTTATGGCATTCTGCACTTAAGACGTAATGGTTTTACTTTAATTTTAGTATCGCGCTTCTCTCTCTGCATGACTTTGCTAATTGTAGTTGCACTTTGGCGTTGCACTTGGACTGTGAAATAGATATCCATTAATTTCCGTAATCGCGACTGTTTCGAAACGTAACCAGAAGAAGGCTCCCGGCATCATTTCGCGTTCGGAACCGAGGGCGGCAAGGAATTTATTACAAGAATCCCACGTTTCCCGAGGTCCCCGAAAATCTCCCAAAATCTCATGCGTCACTCGCCGAGCGTTGCACCGGCCGGCGCGGCCGAGCTAACGTGCGCTCACGTGGCGCGTACTTATATCTCGGGGTAAACATTTTTCTTTCGGCGCCGATATCTGTTTTGAAGATTCGTGCTCGCGCATCAAGTATTATATATTTAGTCCTGTCGCGGGAGGAGGGGGAGGGGAGAGGGGGCGTATCGTTCGATGAACAATGACGCCGGTTAGATGTAGTCGAAATAGGGGATTCCGTCACGTTGCAGCAATGTGACCGGGGATGAGGCCTCCGCACAGGTCGCCGACTCACGTTTCCCGTGTAATCCGGCCTTAAAATAGAACGATTATTCGAACTCTCTCTCCGCGGGCTTCGGCCCGCGTCGCGCGGAGTCGGATTTATATTCCCGAATTATGATCCCTCTCGAACTGCGAGTAACACAGAGGAGTAACCGGCGAATGAAACTCGGTATTTCATGTGTTGGTAGATAAGCAAGAGTTGGAGTGAGCCTCAATTAACGTAAAAAATTAATCTCACAGTAATTTCAAGAAAATGATAAAAGAAAAATACAAGATGGCAAAAATCGGAAACAATTTTAATGAAGGACTAGCAAAATAAAAACAAAATTTCTTGTTTAAAAGTTACCATGTTTATATGCAATTATTCTCATCACGCTCATTCAATTAGCTTCAAACACTGTGCCTGTGAATTAAACTAAACGGTTTTTTCCTATAATCTCATAACGACGTCGCAATTCTTCTATCCCTATATTGAATTTTTTCCGGATGCATTCCTAAACTGGACAGGTTCATATCTTTCGATGGGCAGCGTGGAGCAGTATCTCGCGGTCGGGAATTCGTCATCGAAATTTCTGGAAGGCAGGCGATGCTTATGGCGAAGGAGAGAGAAAGAGAAAGAGAAAGAGAGGGAGAGGGAGGATAGAGCGCATTGGCCCGGGGCGTCCGGTCTATGACTCAGGAATGACCCTCGTTGAACCGAGAGCGCGGCGCAGCCCAAATGCACCGCCGCGCCGCGGAGAGCAGACGTCGTCTTTCGGCCGAAGGCGAAATTCACGAGGCGCGCGCGTTTTTAGCTCCGTCAAAACTGAAAATATCACGCGCGCCGTCGACTACTGGCGTCGTCGTCGCGAGAAAAATTCGCGGTCCGCGTCTCTCTGGCGTAAACGAGATGAGCACGCGGACGAGAAAAATCGGATTCGCGCTCCGATGATGGATCCTCCGCTGACATGAATGGGAGAAAGAGAGAGGGTAGAGAGACAGAAGGAGCGCGTTGCGATCGACGAACGTCATCGTTACATTTAAAGTAACATGCCGAGTTACTCCTGTTTGCGCGCGATAATTCGCGAAATTAATGTTGTTTGAATGAAATCTGATTAAATTGTGCCACGGCGGCTAATTGGGGCGTGACGACGAAACGTGTTTTTCGACGCTCTCTTCGTGCGTGTTTACGTTATTTAATATGCGCATAAGCTTTAAGAATAAATCTCGATCGACGTTCAACGACCGATTCAGGCGGCGATGTGACGACGACGCGGCGTTTTATCGCACTTTTTGTTCGTTTTCTCCGCCGTTTTTACCGCTTTTTGCGTCTTTGTGCTTTCTGTATCGAACATCGGTCGTTCAACGCTCGGTGTCGCGTACTATACGCGCGAGAGTTTTGCAACGCCCGTCGCGCGCAATCTGCCATGATTTATTTCGCGATTGTAATTAATAAACCTCGTCACAGCGCAGCGCGCGATCTTATCGCGTCTCCCTTTTTATCTGTTTTTATCCAAAATGACATCAAGACTTATACTATATCTGTAATCGGTCGATCATGTCACTATCGCGTCGTTCGCTCTCGCTTTCGGATTTTCCTTTTTTTTCCTTCCCTCTCCCCCGTCTCGGCGGTAAACACATCTTACACGCTTGCAAAACATTCAGCGATATTTTTTATCATATGCTATTTTCTCGCATTACTCGCGGTAGGACAAAAGTGCTCGGAAAAACGTGCGAGCTCGCGTTGCGCACGGCGCATAAAATTACGATAAATTGTCTTAAGCCGTCTGTCTAATTGTCGTGAGACAGGTTAGTTTTATCCTACTGATGACCAGTCATTGCGATAGTAATTCTGTTCAGTACGAGAGGAACCGCAGGTTCGGACATTTGGTTCACGCACTCGGTCGAGCGGCCGGTGGTGCGAAGCTACCATCCGTGGGATTAACCTATTAGAAGTTAGCCCCCCACTTTTAGAATTAACATATTTTCACGGTTGTGCTGAATTGTGCTAGGTTTGTGCTATATTGTGCTCGAATATTATAACCATAATATGAAAAATACAAAAGAAAACTTTTAAAAACGAATTTTTAGGTCAACCCCCCACTTTTCGTTTTTTTTAATTTTTTTGATTGTGCTGAGTTGTGCTAAGTTGTGTTAACATTGTGCTAAAATATTATTTTAAAAAAATTATAACAAAAAAAGTTACGATATTTATTTTATCAATGTTAGCACAACTTAGCACAACTCAGCACAATCGAAAAAATTGATGAAAAAAACGAAAAGTAGGGGTTTGACCTAAAAATTATTTTTTTTTATTTTTTCGTATTTTTCATATTATAGTTATAATATTCGAGCACATTATAGCACAAACCTAGCACAATTCAGCACAACTTCCGGTTTTCTAGGAACAACAATGTAAAGAGCTCAAATTTTATAATTCAGATTTGTAATAATCTAGTGGTGAGTAAAAAAATTATAACAAAAAAGTTACGATAAAAAAATATCGTAACTTTTTTTGTTATTTTTAAAAAATAATATTTTACCACAATGTGTTAGCACAACTTAGCACAACTCAGCACAATCGAAAAAATTGAAAAAAACGAAAAGTGAGGGGCTGACTTAAAAATTATTTTTAAGTTAGTTCCCCACTTTTCGTTTTTTTCAATTTTTTCGATTGTGCTGAGTTGTGCTAAGTTGTGCTAACATTGTGCTAAAATATTATTTAAAAAAAAATAATGACAAAAAAAGTTATGATAAAAAAATCATTTTTGGATATAATTTATTTTTTTATCGTAACTCTTTCTGTTATTATTTTTTTTAAATAATATTTTAGCACAATGTGTGTGTTAGCACAACTTAGCACAACTCAGCACAATCAAAAAAATTGAGAAAAACGAAAAGTGGGGAGCTGACCTAAAAATTAGTTTTTTAAAATTTTCTTTCGTATTTTTTATATTATGGTTATAATATTCGAGCACAATATAGCACAAACCTAGCACAATTCAGCACAACCGTGAAAATATGTTAATTCTAAAAGTGGGGGGCTAACTTCTAATAGGTGTGGGATTATGCCTGAACGCCTAAGGCCGTATCCTCTCTAGTCAAAGGTGGCAATGATATCTCTAGGAGCCTTCGACCTTAAGCGTTTAATCATTCAAATCAGGCACGTACGAGGAATAATTTGTCGATCGCAAATTGGTACATTGTATAAGATAAACTCTTCTGTCGGGTACGTAAGTTATAGGAAGTAATTCGTTCGATAGTGCCATGTTTTTTTTTTACGAGAGTTAGCATATTTATCATTCGCGAGATATTAAACGACCGCCGCTGCGCCGAAAGCGGCCGCGGCGTGGTCCGTGCTCGCGCGCGGTTGTCTAAGGTTCATATTTTTAAACCGGGCCTTCTTTATGCCTTCCTCCGCTGCCTTTCGTTTCGCGACGTTTCCAACAGCAACATTTAAATGCCAATCGGCGGTCCGTTGCCCCGCCGCGCGCCGGTCCGTAGCGCAACTATAAACTCGACTCTTTGCTCCTACGGGGCCGCAACAGTCGACCGCACAGTCATTTCCGGCCGTTCAGACATTTTTCCCGAAATTTTAATGTGCAACGCGAGTTCAGTCATCGACCTCTCCTCGCGCGTTTCGCATATGCGTTCGCGCGCGAGCGCACACGCACGCGCGTGCTCGCCGTGCGTGATAACGGCCGCGGCGAGCTGCACTTGCATCGCGCTCGAGTTCGTTGCGGATATACTCGTATGTTTGCTGTTGCGTCACGGGATGTTTGCCCGTTCACTTATCCACGTGCGTCTTTATCCTCGTTCTTTCCTCGGGGCCAGCAAGCGCATCTAAACGCGTAGCACGGCTCGCCGTGGATACCCGAAATTCACCCCGCTCTCGCTGCGCGATTAAAAGCTCATTTCGTGTTATTGTTATATACCGTTGTTTATAATTATTCGCGTTTTTGTTATCTGTTTTTTATTATTTAAATATATTAAATAATTAATATGGCATTTAATAAATAAATCGCGTCCCAATCTGCAATTGTTACGATAAACGTGGAATTTAAACTGATTTTAAACGTTTCTTGGAATTATTTTGGAGTTTGAGATATTTTTGTTCTTAATATTTTTTATTATGTATAATAATTTAAAGGGTATTTTAAAATCGAATTGCGTTACGTGAATTTTCTCAGGATACATTTGGAAAAACAGCGAGCCCGCGGGGTAACTCGATGCTCGCGATCTGGCCAATCCTTTGTCGAGGATATGAGCGATAAAGCGTGCGCGATGTAATCCCGTCCGTAATACCGGATCTCCTCGAACGGTCGGAATTGTTAAGTGTCGACTAATTCGAAAGAAGTCGTATTACTCGAGCGAGCGCACAGGAGGGGAGCCGTTAATTCTCGCGCTTTGACATTAGCGGCGCGCTTCTTCCCCTGCGCTTTATTTCGCGGCCGGTAAACCGTAAAATGCGCCTGAAGCACCCCGGTCCCGAGCCGAGCCGCCGTGTATATAGGTATACGTGGGGAAGATTAATGGCTTCATCTCTCCGCGAAAGACGCCGCGAAGATACCCGTCGTCGTGATCAATGCGCGTCGCGGAACGCATCGCGCCGATCGTCGCGTTTATTTGGACCGGGAGATCGATGTTCCCGGGTGAGCGCTTACGAAGAGCGCGATCGGGTCAGTCACGCCACCGCGGTGGCAGCTCGAATGTACGCGCATCGTTTATTTCCAATGCGCCCGGAGGAGTCATGCACGCGAGATCGAAACACAATGGCCGTTTTGCGTGTCGGATTCCGCTCGCTAAACGCGGCGAACGAATTCGCCCCGGCGTGTTCCGGAGAGCCATAAATAATCCCGGCTGTTGCGCGCGCGTAGATTCGTGTAAATCAAACGATCTCGCGGCGATCGGGGCGCGAGCGAGAATCGCACGCGCGCGCGTTTTCGACAAGATCCGAGCACGCGGGATGGAAACGCGAGAAGGAAGGTGGACGACAGCGGGGAGACGCGGGGAAGAGGTGGACACGGAGACTCAATAGGTGACCTTGGCAAGCAGAGTCCTTTAAGAGAGCCGAATGGTCAACGTTCCGGGGACCTTCGGAGTCTCGTAGTCACGGACGGCCAAACTGCATCCAGACGCTCCCAATAAAGCTCGCTCGCGCTCGCTTGTACATACGCTTGCATCTGCAGGCGGAGCGCGCGCGCGCGCGCGCTTGCTCGAACTCTCTCCCGCACCTTGCCCATACCCGGCTTTGGCGCGGGTATAACTCTCCTCTCCTCTCCCCGGCGAGGGAGAAAGAGAACTAAATCCGGATCCTTGCGAATCCGAAGAATTCTTTCTTTGGCGTTCGCAAATCCACGGGGCGGACAGCGGCTCGTTTCGCCCGTCACGCGCGCGCCTTCGCAAGAAAATTCACGCGGCCGACCGATGACGTGAATTGGTGTGTAACTACCACTCGTTAACCCTTTCTTAGGTGCCTGCTCTCAGACTGCAATGCCGCTGCGTTTCTTTTTCTTTGTTTTACTTAGTTTCAAGATCAGCGGTTAACGAGAGGAGAACAGGAAACATGGATTGATTAATTATTAGATAATTATAAATGGACTTTAATAATTAGATTATTAATGTATTGCAAATAAGAAAAAGAACACTGTGTGCCTAAAATTTCAGCAGCAGTAGGTATTTCTAGAATATAGATCTTGTTACGGCCAGCAAGAATTAATTGTTGATGATAAATAACACAATTAATAAAATGCGAGACATTATGAATAATAATATAGATCTAAGGATTTTAGAAATTTGAAATTTTTTAGCTCATAAATAAATACATAAATAGATATACAGATTATATATAAATACATATACATATAAATTTATAGAATATTGTACAAATAGTATTTTCGTAGAAAAGAGAGACAGATCCGTTATATTATACAAATCATTGAACAGAGGTTTTTTTGATTGATTTATTAACCCAGTTTTGCAGCTTATTATTAGATATCTTACATTTTACGCCGGTATGATTTTTCTTTTTTTTTCCCCACAACGAATTAGCAAGTAGATAAGCAGTAAATTTATGTACTATTAAAAATAATAGACTACATTGATCACGAGTAATTCAAATTAATTCTCTCGATAAAAACGTGATTAACTACTTTTTTTTTATTAAAAGCCGATATTTATTCTTTGCATTCGTTAAATATGCGAACGGGAAATTTCTATCGTTCAATACGTGTTACGAGTCGTATTTAAGCAACGATTAATTTTATATTCGGGTCATGCTTGCACAAATTATTTTCGCCAAATTTACCATTGCATTGTGCCAATCGTAATTACATGCATTTTTACTCGTGGATAAAAGCACCGTGCGTCTCGCGAACGTTAATTATGTACACGCAAATTTCCCTGCACATCCTGTCTATCTTCACGTCTGCTGTCCAAATCCAGCGTTACAAAGTAAAGACAAGCAAAAGAGGAGATTCGGAAACATGTCGTATTAAATATTTTGCGCTATCGTTTAAATAATTAAATGCATTAAAAGGCTGGGATCTCTCGTCATCACACTTTTGTATAATCGCCGCGAAGAGAGAAAGAAAAGATCCGCGATGTATCCGTTAATTGATTAAATTGCTCTCGAGTATATATATGTTTAAATGAGGAAAAACGGAATAATTGATATGATAATGACGTTTCGCGGTTCCGCCGGGAAATGTGATAAGCTGATAAATTATCGAGGTGCGCTCGCGGTGAACAGTTATACATGAGTCTCATTGTTTATTGACTTTAATGGTCACGATTTAAATCCGCGATCGGCTAATTAGACTTTCTACGCCCGTTAAATTCACGGCGAATCCGCGTTCTGACGCGTTTGAGCTGGCCACGATTTGTGCGACGAATGTCAATAAGTCATTAAATTCCGAATCATTCATAACAAATTGCGTCGATCGCGCGTCACTCGTGCGTCGCGAGGAACGACAATATATTTTTAAGCAGGTCGATGACTTACTTTTGTTCTTGCAGGCAATGACTGAAAACAATTCGTGTGTTCGGCGAATAACTCAGAGTGAATTCATTCGATCAGCAATAGCTGAAGCACGTACGTAAGTCGCGCTGTCGAGACTTTGTCAGTTATATAAATTTCTGGCCTCTTTTCTTAATCCATGACACATGTGATTCCTCTAATAGATTATTATTAGCCATAATTGCAGTTATATTGGCAATGCAGATTGTTTCGATCAGTGTTGTTGCCGATCAATGTTGTACTTCGCACTTAACAGCTCCGATGATTCTATCTCGCTTTCCGTCCTTGAGCACTTTTTTCTTTCTTTTTTTTTTTTCCACAAATACAGGCTCGATCGGGAATCGAGCCCAACGTGCGATGCGGCATGACGGTCGTCCTCGAAAAGGAGATGCAATAAGAGATAATTGTATTTCCATTTGCGACAGTGACGTCAGTTTCGATTGCGCGCGCGAGCGCGCGCGCAATAACGACGGCTGTGTATTTCTCGCGTTATTATTCCACACCTGTCGAACTTCTAGGCTCCTCGGGCATAATTCTCATAATTTCCCGATCTTTCGCGGCGCGTTTGTGGCATCCCAACGCAAGGAAACACGGGACCAATCGAGGGCCCGCGATAAGCTGCGAAACGCACGTATAATTAACGAGCGGGAAGAAAAGTATTTTCTTGATTCCCGGGGTTATTCCGCGAGGCGTGTTTCGTAAACGCGCGTAACGACTCGCGTCAAATGCCCTTGTGTATCGCGGCGACAAACAAAGAGCACGATAGCGCTCGTGGGGAAGCGCAAATAGACAAAGATAAACCTCGTCGGTTCTCTCGTTTCGCAAATTCGCGCGGGGCGGTCGGAGGGGGGGGGAAAGGCGATTGGAACGAATTGTGTAACGATCGCTAACGGGAGCGTTATCGCGGCGACGGAGAGCGCGGCAATATAATAATCCGGATCTCCGCGATCATCGGCCGGTCGAAGGCGAACCGTGCGATCGACGATCGCGCTATATTTGCACGCAACGTGGAGCAGAAGCACGTGAGGGGGGGAGGGGTAACCAGGAACGGACCCCGTGGCCCGTCGAACACTTTGTTTATCTACGTGGCCGTTGCAGAAAGGCCTGGCTGCAGTTGGCCGCGGCGGTAATAGTCGAAGGCCAAGTCAAACGCGAGTCGATGACTCCTTTCTTTCTGGTCTCTCTCTCAGCTGGCCGCGAGACGACGACGCGGCGCGGCCGTGCTATACGGATCAATTCAGGGTCGTAACGATCCACCTCGCGCCTCCACCGCGTCGTCTTTTTCCCAAGCGGCAGCGGCGCGGGCGGCGGCGCGGCACCGGAGTAGGGGCACGATCTCAGGGTCGCGTTTTCGCGAGAGATGATGAGAGAGAGAGAGAGAGAGAGAGAGTGAGAGAGAGAGAGAGAGAGAGAGAGAGAGAGAGAGAGAGAGAGAGAGAGAGAGAGAGAGAGTGAGAGGGGGGGAGGTGGTGGAAGAGGTGGTGGTGGAGGCGGCGGCGGCGGCTGTAAAATATTTCGAGCCAAGGAAAGCCAGCCGTGCATTTAGCCAGCCTTCTCGGGGCTGATCCTTTCCTAATTTTTTAATCCTCTTGACGGAAACGAGATTCATTGAAGGATAATTCTTCAAAAAAATTTGTAATCTTAAGTCGCTTTCTCTCTTCTTCTTCTTCTTCTTCCGAATCCGAATCCAAATCCGATTTGTCCAGCACGTCCATCGAAATGTCTCTGTCGACGCGACGGGAGTTCCGTTTGCCAATCGTCATTTTCGCGGATAGCTTCGCCTACGGCGACTTCGCGAACGTGTCGGGACATGCGAATGTACTTATCACCGAGATGGAAACGTCGAACGGCGGCGACTCGCTGATTACCTCGCGCACGTTTTTGACGTCGCAGTTAGGCGAGCGATAAGGGGGAACGCGCGGGTCGGGAGAAAGTATTTAGCCCGATCGGCGCGCATTGCCACGGCCGTCCTCTACGTTGCACACGAGTCGCTTAATGATGTCGTTGACTCGTGCGCCGACCGACTCGCTCGCGAGGCAACCGTATCGCAAAACCGCCCGCCCGGACCGGATACGCTCCCGGAATAAATTATTCGGCGCCGTCGTTTCGAACGAAGCGGTCAGGTGCGATACATGCTAACAAATATGAATACGAAATCGCGACGCCACGCGCAAATTGTGCTTGAGTACTCGCGACGCGACGCACGAAGTCGAAACCAACTTTGACGTCGAAGCTGTATCGTTTTTACTCGGATAATTTGGAAATGTATTAAAATATAATATTTTAAAATGATAAACATTAGATTATATATATATATATATATATATATATATACAATGAGTTAAAAAATCACAGTTAAGATAATAAGTATATTTTATATTATTTTTTTCGTAAATAAAAAATAACAATTTATATAATAATTTCTAAAGAAATTTGGGATTTTAATTTGTGGCGCTACAATAGACGCAGTAGTCTCTCTTATTCGCGGGCCCAATCACGAATTTATCGTTTATCGTGTCGCGCCTAAATGCGCACTCCGGAAAAAAGAAGTGCAGCGCACACCCACGACGACGACGCGGTCGCGCTCTTTCGTGGTGGGCCCCCAGTTAGAGCTATCGCGAGCTTCGCTCGCCATAGCCATAGCCTGGTCGGCGGGGCACGGGGGAGCACCTTGTGGCATCTCACGGTGAGGCTGGGGGGAGCACGGCCGGGCCGGAGCGGGGAACGGGCCGGCGGAGTAGGGGAGCGGGTCGGTGCAGCGCAGCGGCAGCAACGATGCAATTAGGCGAGTTATGCAGAATGACGTCACACTTCGGTCCGGGGTAACTGTGCTGAGTCAAGGACAGCCTGCCCAAGGCCCTGCCGAGCGACTCCTCCCTCCCCCTCACGCCTTCCCTTTTGCCCATCGCGTGGAAACCCACTCCTCTCGTCGCCTCGCGCGAGTCTCTCTCTCTTTCTCTCGCGCCATCCGGCGTCGCGTTTTCTCTTTCTCTTTTTTCTCTCTCTTTCTTTCTCCCCGAGATCATTCCACGGCCTCGTTCGCTCTCGCAGGCCTCTCTCTCGTTGATCTTCTTTGTTGTCCACGAACAAAGTGCATTGTCGTTAAGTTAAATCACGCCCGATCGACCGACCGTCGCGGACGAGAGATAGTGAGAAAAGGCGGAGGAAACGGCCGCCGATCGACGTAATCGGGGCCGATATTAGGAGAATTTGTCATTCGTTGTGTTTTCTTATGCTCTATAGAACGGTTCTGACGGAGACGTGTTTCTCTCGAACGGCGGAAATGTCTGGCTTTCGATGATACTGCCTCTCTAACTGCGTTTCAACCGATGATAAGAAATCACTGCGCTCTGAATTGCGTTATATAATTTTATACAATTTTATTACTCCTCCCTAGATTAATTAAACAAAGTAAGAAAATTAATTGAAACACGGGTAGCATTTACTATACATTGGACTGTTGCTGCAATATCAAATTGATTAGAATTGATACATACAGTTTACCTTTCGTTAAATTAACGTCATTGGAAGAAGGCGAAAATTATTTGTTAATTATTATCACTGTATTAATTAATTGCGAATACAAAATTAGTGCGATCAATATTCGAGCATGTGCAGGTTATATGCAGATATTTGAAAATATCCGGGTATTTATAGTATGATTATCTTAGGTATTGCCTGGATATCCGGGTACCCACTTTATTACAAGATAATTAGCAGGTACCGCGGTATATCCAGGTTCCGCTTGGATAATAATATATGCAATAAAACAATGTAACGCATGCATGTTGTTTCGCGTAGAATCCATCGTGAGGTGTAACGCGCTACCATTCGAGACGCTTTCTCCGTTCGCGTACTTAAACAAGCTAAAGAGTATTCGGGAAGTTTTTACGCGGATATTAAGTCCCGGAGCTAATTAACGATCTTGGGTTGATTGACAGGTATCCAGACGTGTGTATGTATTACCTGCCTGCGGGCGCGAGTATCGCTCGAAGCACAAGTTGTTCTCATATTCTTTTTTTCAGCATCGTATTCCGCGTCTTTTGCTGATGTCCGTAATTATAATAACACGTGTACTAAAGGCATTTTCTTTAAATCTCGTTTATACATAAATAAATAAATAAATAGAAATCCAACACAGCTTATTTTTAAATATCGTGAGTTATGTTTAAGAAAAACATTGACTGCTTTTCCAAAACTGTAGAAAACGTTGTATAAGTACATGTCTTTCGAGAGCATGCGTTCAACGTGAATTCAAGAGAAGCTTTTTTTGATTCGGGAGTAAAAAGATACCTAAATCTCCGTATACTGACATCGCTATCGAAATAATCGGTCAGGCGCAGCCTCGGGGTTCCAGCTTTATTTCTCGTTTCGTAGATCGGGAACAAATAAACGCGTCGGCAGCTCGAGAAGTCGGCCCGGTTCGCCTTGGAAGCGATCGCGTTTTAACGCATCGATCCGTGCTTGACTGCACGTCTCGCAATTTTCAGCGCCGGGATTTCGGCGGCCGTCAGACGCAATGTATAACGCGCGAGTTTTCTCTCTCTCTCTCCCTCTCCGCGAGAATCGGAGTATTATTATCGGGACACGCGCGATTGCGTCAGGGTAACACTTTTTATCTGGGCGTACCAGACGCGTGTTTGTCAGATCTAGTCACCTCGGCGTTACCTCGACGAAGATAAAAAAAAGATCGTTGAACGCGCGCGCGGTCACGCTTTTTCCTCGTTGTGACGCAGCGATAACCGGTCAATCTTTGGTAGATTCCGGCGGACGATAAGCGACACTGCGCGTCGCTTTTACAAGCGCAATTGCAGATAAAAACGCCCGATTGCTTCCCGACGAATGCGTGACGCTTTTAAGAACGGCGATCGTAACGTCGCTATTGTGATCGTGATAACCATAGTTTTATATATATACCGACGTTTTATATAACGTTTCCAATGTCGGAAAAAATGTGTCATTATCGTATTTACGCGGAATCTAGATCGAGAAACCGCAAAGTTGCCTAAAGAGAAACTGCGAATTTTTTTTTAACTTGTCGCTTATCACGACAGTAAGAGTACCGTTTTTTAAATTTAGAATTTTTACAGTCGAGATTTTATATTTGCTCTTCCTTAAAATGTTATTTATGTAGTCTTTTCAATGTCGTTACTCAATGTCGATCAATGCGCGTGCATTACAAAAGCGGCGTTTGATTCGCGACGACCTTTAAGCAATTTAATCGAATGCCATATGCGAGAGAAACGCTTTGGTCATCGCAATGAGACAACGCGCCGCGCTCCTCGCGAGGGTAGGATAAGGAGTCTTTTTCTATTTGATTCCGGCATTGCTTTATAGGGAAGTCGAGTTGCGCGCGAGTCTCCGCTGACGTTTAATTAGAGATGATCGTGCAATCGGATTAGTTATATCTCATATATCATGCGTGATTTATATGATGCTCGCGCACAGGTTGATATTGGTCTCTCGTTACGCGCGTTCTCAATCTTGTTTGCAAAGAGCTGTTTTTACCGCGCGTAGTTATATACGAGCAAGGTCTTGTTGACGGAGAGAGATATCTCGAAGGTTTCCGAATACTCGCGGTTACGTGAAAATTCTGTTCCGTTTTAACAACTTACGACGCGTCGCAGCTAGACGTGTTCTCCAGCGGCGCGAAAACGTGCTGTTTTCCTGTTTCCAGAATAACACACAAAGACACGAAATCCGTGACGACAGCCGTTCGTTCAACTTATTATTTCTGCAGCCTCGGTTATCGTTGTTTTTGCAACGTTGGGGTACACGAACGTTATTTTGCGCAGCGAGAGAAGTCCGCTTCCTCCTCTAGTTCAGTCAAATTATAGACAAAAAAAAAAGGCTTTTGCTCGGAAGTGAAGCGGTATCAATGAAACCTTTTTAAGGTTGTTGGGGGGGATGTAGAAGAGCTTATTTCTGAGGTATCGGGTTAATCGGACCGATGGGTTTTTAAGGGGGGAGGGGGAATGAAAAATTTCGTTTTTTTGCAATAACTCGGCGAATTTTGACCGTACATGATTTACTAACTCCTCATTTTGTAGCTCTTTTAAAGCCCTACAATTTATTTCTCAAAGACCCTAACTTAAAATCAATATTTGTCCGAGTTTTAGCCGGTGAAAGTGGGAAAAAATGTATTTCGCGGTTTTTTGCGTTTAAATTCTATTTAATATTATGAAATGATACATTTATTGTGAAATAAAAGACATGAAAGAGATAATGAAAAAAGCTATCAATAAAACGAGATAAACGCAAAAAACCGCGACAAAATACATTTTTTCCCACTTAAAAACCCATCGGTCCGATTAACCCGACAACTCAGAAATAAGCTCTTCTACATCCCCCCAACAACCCTAAAAAGGTTTCATTGATACCGTTTCACTTCCGAGCGCGTCACGGAATTCGATTCTACTCTTGACGTATAGTTGAAATGCTAATGATACTTTCGCGCGCGATTAAATAACAGCTCGGCAGTTTGCCGCCGAACGTTGCGTTCATCGTTAGGCGCATCCATTGTTCGTCGTTTCATTCACAATTGATTACATGCGACCGTTTTTCGCGACGTATCTCTTTAAAACGTTATTACGGAGAATCCGTGTGTTCTGCCTCGTCGATGTAACAAACGGAACTTTTTACGCTAGGAGTGAGGGGGCGGCGGGAAGAGCGCGGAAGATTTGCAGAGGGGGAGAAGATTGTGTGATTTCGTAATGACGTTATAATATCGCGCTAGTACCATCGGTGCGCTGCGGCGCAATTCGCAAGAACACCGCAAGCGAGATTCTATGTCATGGACCCAGCCTTGGGTCTTCGGAGCCTATCCGCGGGAGATGATGCGGCCAAGCCCGCAATTATATATTTATTCGCTACGTAATAACGCGCGTCGCTGGCCCTGATCCGGCAGCCACGGCGCGGCCGCTCGGCGCATGCGATTCTTGTATAATCGCTGTTATGTAACGCGCGACGTGAGGCGGCATATGCAGCGGTCGCGACATTGGCCCGCACGAGAGCCGAGGATTAGACGATTAGACTCCCGTTCTGCCGATCGCCTTACTTACATATGACAGGTGGCCCGAAAATCGATCGGCGGCGACTCCAACGATCCCGGTGTCGCGTCGCGAACGAAACGACAATAGTCGATATCTAACGGGCGTTACTTTTATTTTCGGCGCTGCCGGCAGAAATAATCGCAATCGCGGTTTTCTTAAATGGAGGTTTCTTAAATTGAGCGTTTCTACGAGTTGGGATTTACATTCCGATCGTTCCGATTGTGTCAATATGTATATGCATGTACGAGACGGAACGATAACGATATCCCGCGTTGCCCGGCGGTGTTCCAATCAATTCCTCACTAGAGTTTCGCGCCTTCATCTCGTTCCTGCGAGACGCGAACGTAAATCACCCGTGATCGATTGTACCGCGGCATTAAATGCGAATAAGGCAGTGTCGAAGGTGAAACGGCGGATTAGACGGGAGCAGGCACGGCGAGATAAGATCGCCAATGACATTTCTCTTTTAGCGTCTCGCGAGGCGGCGCGGTGTCATTTCACCTTGTCGTAATAGCTTCGTTAACGGTACCCGCGCGACCGGTTGCGCTATAGCTATAGATTAAAAAGAGAAGGATTTTTTTGTCGCTCACTTTTGCGGACCGCGACGACGCGACGTTTAACGCTGATTCATTATCTGCTCCCCTTTATTCCGACATTTTTTCCTTGATATGCTTGGAGACGTTTAATTGATCCGCGCTCCGATAGTAATAATTTCCCGGCGTACGTTACGAGGATATTGCGCGAAATAGTGTCAGCGAGATAATCGTTGATTACCGCACGAGCACATGACTACACGGTTACGACGTGTGTAATTCATTATAAGATAGCCGCTTGCGCGCGCGTTACCTTATTGTGTGTTGTAAGCCGCTGTAACGGCTACGCACTGCCGTGAGCGAGCGTTTCATAAAATAGTTATAACGCTGTTATGTAAAAATGCACCGCGAGTATAGTCTACTCGTGCGAGATGCGTACATAATATCGCACGCCCGACTGAATCGCGATTCAACGCCATTAATCAATCGAAGCTAATGAGATTTCCCTTGATGCGAGATTTTTAACTCGCGATATAGCCGCAACTCGCGATCGCGAACAATAACGCCAGCCTCTATCTCACTTTCGTGCGTTTTGTTTCTTTTTTTTCCTCTCCGTTCTCGTTTATCGCGTCCGTTCATCTTCGTGCATCGCGTTCTAATTGCAGGTTTCGCTCTCGATCGTTCATTCCTAAGCAACGCACGAGTTCCCGCGAAGAAACGACGCGGGTGTGTGTGTGTGTGCGCGCGCGCGCGCGCGGGGTCCTTCGCCGCGCGCGTTTTCCGCGTGGGTTCTTCGCGCGGGATTGAAATATCGCGCAGGTGGTATTATCTATTACGGCAGGTGAGGTGACGTGGATCAAAGAAAATTCTATCGCGTTCACGGACGAGCACGGCCGAAGGCCGATGTTCTCCCGACGACGGCAGAAACGGTAAAGTGACGAATGGCAGTGACGCGCGCGCCCGCGACTCTATAGTCGCGAGATCTTATCTCGGCTGACTATCACGTAACCGACGTGTCAGATATCGATCTGCGACGCGAATCGTGGAGGCCTCTCGCTCCCCAGATGTGGCCGGTTGCAGTTTACGAAGATGGCCGCTAATTAATTATATACGTTGTCACGCACCTAGCGAGACGCCGCGCGCAGATCGACGCGCCGTCGCGTCGCGACGCATCGCGCGCATCGATAATAACTTAACCGGCAATGGCTGTAATTAGAGTCTAATTGTAATTAAACTTGTCTGGTACAAACTCGAGACGATCTGATGGTAATTTAGCGAAAAGCTTGTAGCTTTAGCCCAGGCCTCACGATGATAGTCTTTCTTTGCGTGGCGAGGAACACGTAAACCCGTTCGGCCTTTATCACATTCGTGAGTCACAGCCGGAAGAATGGTTGCCGTGCAACGAAATGACGCTAGTTTCTGCACTTCGATCGTTTTCTTCCTACCGGCATTTAGTGCGTTTATTAATTGTCCTTATCTTTCGAGCTTCAGGAAATGATTGTTCGAAGACCTAATTGCTCTTTTCTTCATATTCATAGTTTAAGTAATCTAATACTTTAGATAATAATAATAATAATAATAATAATAACTAGATAACGCAATACTTTTACAAAATACATACTTAACAACAGGATGTTTGAAGTCTGTAGACCTGATAAAAACACGAAAGTAATCACGCCTGTCTAATATAATCGTTGATTGTATTGGAGTTCGAGTGCATTATTTTTCTATTAGCTTTATCTTACACTATATTATTTTCGTTTCACGGTCACACAAAGCTTAAGGCATTTATTGCTTTATCTTTTGAGATTACGTAACACACTATTTTTTTACATTAACGTAATATAATTTCCCTCGAAATTCGAAGTAAGATTCTGCCCGACATTCTCAATCGGGAATTCCGCCGCTTGTCTATTTTGGACCCCGCGGTCTTTCCGGTCGACGATTTTGCATTGCATTCCACAGTCGATTCCACGTCCCACTGGTCTACTCACCGTCTAATTTCATTGTCGCGCGCCGGTATTACCGGTGTACCGGGGCGACTGCATAAAAGGAAGTCGGCGGGCTCGCCATGTGAACGACGTCTATTTCCGGCTGCTTTTCTCTTCGGGGCCCTTTTGCTCCATTTGTCACGCGGCGCGTTAATTGGGACGGGCCGTTTTCGGTTCTCTTCGACATACTCTGATGCACGAGTTCGATTATTCGCGTTTTGAGAAAACGAACCGCGACGGCCAAGTTTTCCGCGCTCATTACGTAAACCGCGTCGTAATATAATTGCATATATGCGATAATCGTGAACATTCGCACGATGAGCTCGAATGTTTCTCGGCTCGTGCCATGCCAACGTGACGTAATTACGCGCCATTTCGTTGCAACGCCATTTTAAGAGACGATTCGTGTTTGATTAGAAATGACTTTGTGCGAACAATTGTTGTTGCTTCAAATGAGATCTCTCCTGAGATACATTTTTATTAACCTATTAAAATAGATTCCGACAATTCCACATGCTATATATCATGCCAATACATATATGATAATACGATCTAAGACTGTTCTAGAAGTTGATCTTGAAAAATTTGTATCCTTTATTCGTTAGAGGAGATAAAATAATTTAAGAAAAATTCTCGATAAGCTTGCATGCATTTACATTGACAAACGCGCGTCTCGTTTTCCACGAAAATCGGGGATTTGTGCGGGAATGCACACAACGCGGAACAAAATAGTTCTTATAAGCCATTACGTTTCTCCTGTACAATCGGATTACCGGTCGCGAATATAAGCACCTGCTGTGACGACAATCAAATTTCCGAGGCGGCGCAATTCGGTCTTTAACCGACTTTTACCTAACAGTATATTTTGATAGATCATGGCATACTTTTGTAAACTTTTTGAATTTTTACAATATCTTCAAAATTGAAGAAAATATAGTACACGAAAATGTGCGTGACGTCATAATGTTGTTGCGAAATCTTTTGAAGTTGCCGTCATCAAAGAAACTTTAGAAAGCTATAACTTTCTCAAATTTGGGTTTTTTTTTTAATTCAAAAAGTACTAAAAATTGGCTTAGATTCTCTACATTAATTATGGATACCGCTTAATAAAAAAATTTTACTTAAGAACCCAATTGCGGCGTAGCGCATCGGGGATTTCTTCATCATTATATAGAGGAATCACTCTCTCTCGACTCTCTTTATCTGCCTTCTCCCCCTCTCGATCCGATTCTCGGAATTGCAGATTACAGAGAAGAGCGAAAACAACAGCCTCGCTATTCGATGCACCTGTTTATTTATCGCCGATGTACGATTACGAAGCCGATTTCGAAATAACGCGCATGAGCGAATAAACAAATTCGTTGCGCAATTACCGTCTAATGTCATTGCAAACACGTATATTGTCGTATTGCGTCCCTCCCTGGTCGGCTTATCGCCGCGCGATAATCGCCCAGTGACGTACTCGTTCGCCTGCATCGTTATCTTTTCGTAACAATGGCCGATGCATTCCGCTTTGATGCACTTTCGTCGCGTCGATTGTCGTTTCGAGAAAATCGACGCTTTATCTGCTTCTCGTTTTTTCGCTGATTAAACCTACGTTAGTTAGCCTCAGACAATGATCGGAGCTTGTAAATCGGGGAAAAAAAAATCATGTTCTAATAGAACGCACACGACTTGTGTGAACGACATTTCGATAGATACTCCAAGGTCGTAATTCCATCGATGATAAGCGATATTTTTAATAGCCAATCGAACGGTTATCGTTCGGCCGTGATGATTAATCGACCGAGTAATTTCAATAACACAAAACATTTAGACTCGACGACGGAACGTCGCATTGATGATGAAACATTCGGCGGTTATTTGACACGCTATTACGTGTACAAATGTACGTGCGCCGGAGTTATCAAGCTGCTGCTGCTTATGATTCATTGTTACGAGTGAATTGAACGTCGCAGGCGATGATTGGTCATAATTTGCATATATAAAACAATAAGATATTATACTCTAATTATAACTGTCAAAGATGACTACATATAATTAATCATTCCTTATCCTATAATTCCGATTTAATTTACACATTTACATTTATTTCGACGAAATAATTTTTTAATCGTAATAAAATTTATAAATAATCACGAGGATGAGAAAAATTGATCCATTCACGTTGAATTTTTTATGCAAGCGACGAATATTAGAGGTTTATATAATCGTGGAGCAATTAAACTTTTGTAAAACGTTCGAATTTTTCGATCACGCATGGACCATCTCGGGACGTTTTTCATTTACGTTTGCAAGAAATCAATATCGAGGCGATAATTGTTATCGCCGTATCGAGTGACCCATTTGCCTCAAGGCTACGCATAATGCGGACGAGCGTTCGTTTGTAACGCGTTAGGTCTCGCGCGTCGCACCGCAAAGATTACGTAATGAGATGAAGCGTCGCGATATTTAGTTCTAATCTGTTGTATAATATTTGTTTGAGTAGCGTGCGAGATAATGCGGGCTCGCCCGCGCGTTTATCGCCGCGCGTTATTCGGCGCGCGAGCGACGATAAACCGGAAGATATTAGTTTCTCGACGGCGGCGTACTGTTAGTACGACTGACCTCAAAAACGCAACCGCGATGATTAAGCGCAATTTTCGGAATAAGGCTGCGTTTTCAATATCCACGCGATGAATTTCAAATCGCGGTAGCGAAATAAACCTGATGAAAGTACACTCGCGTGCGCGCGCGCGGCGAATACGAAGGCAGAGTGGTTGCCACGGCATTTCTTCGGATTACTAGCTTTCTCTCTTATTATCTTTTATTTTCAAATTAGACAGAAATGAGCGCAGAGAGAAATATCAGTTATGAAGCGGCAACCGCGGAATCGCCAATGAAATTAATTCTTACCGTAAGAATAGACAAAATAGACGATGCGTTAATTATAAATTAGAGATGTGCGAATCAAGGATTTTTGATGTCGAATCAAATTGTTGAAATATAATTTTTAATTAACAATATATAATTATTATTAGATTGAATTTCGACACGTAGATAATAAGAGAATATTTTAAAAAATGTGTGGAAAAATAATATTAATTATATAATATAAATTCTTTTTAAAGCAAAAAAACATTTAAATATTTAATATAAAATTAATAAAATATACTTTATTTAATTTTGCAGTAATTAAAACAATTATATACTCTTATGCAATATCCAATAACATCATCCAATTACATACATAGAAATTAAAATAAAATAATATAGTTTATTATTAAAATAAATTATTAATACTCATAGCTTAATATTTTTTTACGCATATTCAAACTTTTACTTTACAATTTGATAGGGTCACAAGGCACGTCAAAAATTAGAAATAAACTCTTTGACTGTTACTTAGCCGCTCAGTGAGTGGTAATAATATACTGAATGCACCTATTAACATGATTGTACTATTGTGTGCTCATTAACGGGAAATATAATTTTATACAATTGACATTGTATATGATTCGTATTCGATCCATCTAGATTCTAAATTATCGAATAGTTCGGATTCGAATCATATAGAAATTCAAATTCGAACAGTTCGCACATCTCTATTATAAATAAAATCTCTTTTACATCTTTTTCCACTATTTTTCAAGTCTCTATTTGTATTGATATTCGTTCCTTTGCGTAAACTTTTAGTTAATTATGAAATCGATTGTGCGCGGCTATAATTACTCGCCGTTGACGGTTAATGCTGTCACAGTTTTGCGTATCTGGGCGACACGTAACGCTCTATTAGTCGCCGATATCGGATTTTACGAGCCTATTCCGATACTCGTCCGGCATGCATATTTCGCGTGCATTTTAGTGTGTCACGTGAAAGCTCCGATGCGCATCGGGGATCGCTCCGGTCGCGACTATATACGTAACGGTTTCGTATCGTCGAAACGAGGCTAGCGCCGGAAAAAAAATCGCAGGCAGTTCAGGCCGGGTAGAAAGTTGACTGGAGTTGGCCGCGGTGCGATACGCGAGGATCAAGTTCCAACCGCGAAGGTTCCGCGCGCGAATTGCATATAAACCTTGCTCTCGCGTGCGCCTAGCACTTTTATTCCTCGACTTCCATTCCTATATAATCGCGGGAAGAAGCTTCTTGCCGTCCGTTCTCAACGCCCTCAAGATTTGTCAGGCTAATTCGTGACTCAAAGTTGTAATCTGAAAAAAACTGCGCTTTGAGAACCACCTTAGCGGATTATTTTTTCGAATTTCTCCCATTTTGAGAAAAGAGATATCTTTGCGCTTCTGTGCGTCTCGATACAATTCGGCGCGACTTTTGGCAGTCGATTCCGACACAAGGACGGCTTGAGGTAGGTCCGGTTCTCTCTCGTGGATTTCGGAGTTTCCATGGCGAGAGGAGGAAGGATCGGGGAGGGATAAGACACGGTTGTGGAAGGTGGGAGGTTGTACACGCGGTGAAGGTACGGCGTGGTTCCATGGAGAGGAGATGGGCGACGATAGGGACTCCGACGTCGAGGTGGGAATTGGCGGCGAACGGAAACACCGGACGACGACGACAACGACGATGATGAAGGAGAGGCGGGACGGAGACGTCATCGTCGCGTTGCACTTTCTTCTCCGACGACGTGCACGCATGCAACTTGCGTGCACTTCACCTTTCTCTTTCTTTTGGTAGCGCCCGCTTGATCGTTCCCGACACGAGAGAGTGTGTCACATTGCTGACAGTGATCTCGTTTTAACGGGACTGTTGCGTTTCGAAATCGTGGGAGGGCACGGCTGACATAAATTTTTCGACGTTGGTTAATCGATGACGATTCACACGCTGCTTTCTGTGCTCGAAGGAATTTATTTACAGGCCGCTCGAATGAAAATAAATGACGTTTTGACGAAGGATGATAGATGATATCTTTATAATATCCTTCTTATAATAATCCTCCTCCTCCTCCTTAGTCCTATTACTCGTGTCTGATCGTGGTGACTTCTCTTCATATACATGTGTTGCGCACGTGGATTATACGCACATTGTATATGGAACCTACAGTTTAACGCCGATTTTGAACGGCAATTTTTTTTTAGAGAAGTTCTCGTGGCAAGACATACTCTCGGTGGTTTGCCATTGCCTTCCGAGAGGAGAACGAGCGAATAAAATTTTCTAGCTCTACCGGGAATCGAACCCGGGACCTTTGGCTCAATAGACCAGTGCGCTGTCTACTAGGCCTCGCTCGTCCTCATATAATAATACTTATAATAATACTTATGATGTTATAAATCTCGGTCGAATTGGCAAAGACGCCCATCGGATTGTAAGGAGGTCCAGACTGCGGTTGGGGTTATATTTTCGCAATAAATTCTTTGCAGTGATCCAAATGGGATGTTTATTAGCATCAAAAGTTAAACCGATTTAAATATGTGGATTTACTGTCTCAATAAAAATTGTGTTTTAAGACAAATAAATAATCGACGCGCAGTATACTGAGTCGCATTGGAAAAAGTATACAAAATTCACACCAAAATATTATTAGGCTACCAAAATCTAGCCTGACCGAAAATGACATCTTCTCTAATTAATTGTAATATTTATATCTAATATTAATCTCATAAAATCAGAAGACAAAACATTTTATTTTTGAATAATTTTCTGGGATAAATTATTTATTTTATATATGTTTTTTTTTTAGATCACACGCATAATTAGTATAATAATAATCTTTATTGCTAATGTACAAAATTAATAAGTATTATATAAAAGACGTAAGAAAAAGTGAAAGAGAGAATTAAGAGAGAGAGAGAGAGACAGAGAGAGAGAGAGAGAGAGAGAGAGAGAGAGAGAGAGAGAGAGAGAGAGAGAGAAACTTAATTCTGAATTTTATTTTTTTTATGACGGAACGAAGTAAAATGGTAATTGTTCTTGCTATCTTTTAATGTCCGTGGGATGCACCGGAATGAATTCAGTGTCATTGTCAGTTCTGCCGTTTGTGCGCGGATCGTCGCGCTTTCACCGTGAGATTTTTACCCGATTTCACAGCTCGTTCCACGGTATCCTTGAACCGATCGCTTTACGACTCCGATTCAAGATTTACGACCAAGGTCCGCGGAACAATTTTCTCTGACATAATTACGGGTTCTCGTGCGAGAGAAGGCGGCCGCTTCTCGCGGTCGAATATATCGCGTCCATCGCACGCACGCACGCAACCCAGCGCTGATAACGAACGCACCTCAAGGCGTTACGCGCACGCGATATGACGAAATCGCGAACGAATCTAAAAGCTTCGACGTGGATCCGGCGACGCTTGAGAACGCAAAATTATGGCGTAAATTACGCATGCGAGGTTTCATAATGCCGTATTATGGCGATGGTTTGATTTGAAGGATGCGAAACTATAACATTGCGAAATATTGCACGCGCGAGAACGAGAAATTGTTAATAGCTCTCCGGAGGTTTCGATTCTCGAACTTGGACGATTCTGAAAAGAACGGAAGGAGCTCTCTATACCGAGATGAGACGGAGGGGAATCGGCTAACGAACAGAACCTTTTCTTCTTTCTCCAGTCTGGACTCTCTCCCCCTCGCGCCCTCTCTCTCTCTCTCTCTCTCTCTCTCTCTCTCTCTCTCTCTCTCTCTCTCTCTCTCCCCCCCATTTCCTCCCCCGCTGTATCTCGACAAATGCGTAACTACCGACACGCGATGCACTTTCATGAAACTTTCAGCTTTCCATTGGCCGCAATACGGCGGAATGGAAAAGAACCGACCTCTCCCACGTTCGTTGCCTAGGTATCCACGTCCGTCGCGCGACATCGCCCACCTCCTTTTCTCGTTCACTCGTGCGAAATTAATGTCTAGCAAATTAATCGTAAGATCTCGATTTTACAATCGCTAATGTAATTACGCTACATTTCTATAATCACCGACGTTTTTATTGATATTTATCTCTATTGATAATCTATTTATAATCGACAAACAATAGTCTGGCCGATATTTCACTGACGTGGGAGCTTTAGTTTTGCGCGAGAAACGTTTTGGATTCACAGATCAGTTCCGTCGACGAATGATAGATTAGTAAGAAGGGCGCGCGTTGCGACGTTTTGCGATACTTGACGGGAGCGATTTCGCTAATCGGATGAGGACTCACGAATCATAACGATCCGCGTAGAGAAAGGCGAAACCGCGCGCGGTTATCGGGGCCTAATCGCGACGCGAGAGTACGAAGAGTAACGATTCCTTGACATAAGAGCCGCGGAATCGAAAGCGCAATTTCCTTGGCCGTGGCAGCGAGCGGCGCAGGATGATTTTCTCCGGGAGATTGTCTCACAGCGATTACCTAAATGATTATACATCCGCCGCACTTTCATCGACGTCTAATTCACGATGGTGTTACCCGCGAGTTACTTTACCTGGTAAAAGGAGACTCGCCGTAGCGTTGCGACGCCGATTGGTACGGGGAAGAGAGGGAGAGAGAAAGAGCGAAGCGCGACGCGGAGCCACGAGTCGTCTAATGGAGAAAGTCTCTTCCCATTTCTCTCTTCTGCAACGATGCATCGATGTCAAAACGATGCAAAAACGCGTAATACTCGTTTAAAATAAAATTACGCGTCAGGAACATTCTCTGCTTCTGCGTGCCTGCCTCGTTCAATTTCGCTCGGCGCGGCGCGATATTTTTTTTCTTTCTTTTTCCTTTTACTCTACAAAATATTCACGCGATTTTAGGCTGATGTCACTTATTCAATCAGGTCTCGGACTCGCGCTTCCGAGCCGCGAACGGATGTCGCGATAATCGATCGCGGCCGTTTTCACTGCGACGACCCACTTTCCGCCGCCGGGGGCCGGTCGCGTGCAGTCTGGTTTTATCGTGGCTGTTGCTACTGCGCGGATCCAGCGCGCGGTGCCACGTTACCACCGGAGAGAAAGTCCTGATCTCGAACGTGAAACCGCCGCCGCGGCCGCGAGATTTTCACGTCACATCCTATCCGCGGCCGCGTCGCGCGCTCTCCGCTCGGCACCGCGGAAAGAATGTGGAAAGCTGCGGGATTCCACCGCGAGCCATTGTCGTCGCCGGAGAAAGTGGACTAGAGATCCGACTTTCGGGATGACGAGATCCGCGGCGATCGTGAATCGCGGCGCGCGTCTTTGATTCTGCGGAGCGATCAATCGTTGAGCACTCTCGTCTTTATCTCACAGATGCTCGCCTTCCGCTTAACAAATCCGTAATAATATTTACCCTGATTACCGCAGATCATGAATTCTACTATATACGCTTGACATCCATGATTCTCGAATCTTTAGTACGCAGACATTTATTATCATAAGTGTCCCAATAATAATAAATGAAACAGGATCGTTTATGATAAACAATTAGTTAGAGAGAAAAACGCTATTTACGGTCTTAAGCTACCAAGATCCAGTTCAAGCCGTAAATATGATTGTATAAATTTCCTATTTGTTATCATCCTACCCAAATTCGGAAGGACGTATTGTTACAAAGGCGGTGGATAAACCCGGAACGAGTAACGTAACAGTGTTACACGTTGACGGCGCCGGCGCAGTGGCAATGAACTCTTTCGCCTTTCGAAATCGCAATCGCCGGGTGCGTAATTCAGGCACGTCTTGGCGCGTAACGCCAAGCTATGACGGATACCCCGCAGGTGCCATGCCGCGGGGATATTCGAGGCGGTTCCAGCCATAGAAACGGCTCTCTCGAAAAACTTTCGAAGGCGATGAACCTGGCCGTCGAACTCAAGCAAATGGAACGAGTCCGTCCGGTTCGCGTTTCGAGGCCCGGGCCGAATTCAAGTTCAGGGCCAGCGGCAGCGGCCTTCGGCGCCGTTGAGAGTGCCGAATGGCTTGCAACAATCTTGTTTTCTCGTCGCTTCGTTCCTCCATGTGGACCACAGACTTTCAATACATTTGACGCCTTTCGTTTGGTACATTGCGAAACGGAACCTTCTTCTCCATTCACTCTTTCCGGAAGCGTTCCCGATGTTTACTTTTCGTAAGAATGTTATTTTTAGAATTTAAACACAGGATAAGAGAAATAATGGCATCGTTGCGTAGAAAGATAACATATGTGTGTTAAGATTATCCTAATTAGTGATAATAAGTGTGTCGCTCGCTCTAGATCGTTTTCTTCTCGCTAGGAGCTCTATTTTCTCGTGTCTGTAAATGTTTGCGGATTAATGGGCGAGCGCGGGTCTATACGCGCGCGGCGCTTCCTTCGGAACAGGGGAAGGTGGAGAACGACGGCGTTTATTCGTGGTGAAAGAGACCCGGCAGCGAGAGGTATTGGGGTCAAGTGCCACCATACTAGGCAGCACGCGCGCGCGAGCGTGAGCGCGCGATGAGGCCTACTTTACTTAAACTAGACTGCCACACCGTGAAACAGTAACGCCGCGTTGCGAAGTCACCGCGCCGCGCCGCCGCCGCTTCCTCTCCGTATAATGTAATTTCAGGACGGCGACGAACGACGATCGCGATGTTGGACCTTTCTAATCGTGGCCTGTATTTTCGAGCCGCGAGGAATTATCCTCGTTACCGCGTAAGTGTTACGTGGCCGAACGCGATTATTTCGATCTCTCGAAATTGCGCCGCGCCGGCGACAGAGAGATCGAGACGTATCCTTTCCGACTGATTAACGGCGGAAGAGATGAATCATGAGAGAGAGAGAGAAAGAGAGAGAGATGGGATGGCTCGACGATGAACCATCGGAAATGACCACGCGGGTTCGTTACCGTCGATTGTATCCATCGGCGATCGCCGTTGCGAAATACTTGCGTCAAGTATAAAACGTGAAATCTTTGCTCTGCGTCGTTGGCCGCATAGATAAAAAGAAGTGTCAAATCAACACTGATATACTTAGATATATATATATATATACGCAAGAATATATAATTTTTTTATAAGAATTTCAACTCATTATTTCACTTTTTTTCTTGGTTGAACTGTATAAAACTATAAAAATTAACTTTAACTATCTAAATGACTTAACTCAAGCGAGTTTTCTTCGTTTAACGCAATATAATCATTTCAAGATATATATTCTTGCGTTTATAATGTATATCAGTGTTGATTTACACTTCTTTTTTTCTTGTGCGTCATTGGCTGTTTTGACGACGTTACGATTTAGCACACGAGTCTTGACTTGCGCAAGTGTCTTGAATTGCGGCTCTTCCGAAACGCGCGTTCTCGAATCTATTAATCTGGTCGACTGGAATTGTGGAATTTCTCTAACTAAGTTACAGTCGGTCTTCTCTCCTCGTTATCCAATTCTCGTTATTTTATTCAGGAAACAATGATCTATGTGCGAACGTACAATTAACGATTTGTTCCGGCCCGAGTTTCGCCAATAGAAAATTCAACGGAGTAATGATAGGAGAGAGATAATAGTTTCCATGTACAATTACGCCGGCGGTGAAATTATGTATCACCGTATTATACGCGCTCGCCATGGCTACCGTGTGTATGTAATGGAGATTTATCACTTTTGTACACAAAACGTCAGCGCGCGGTTACTCGTATTAAATTATACGTCGCTCAAGTGGAACTACAGATATAACTCTGCTAATTAGGTAGTTCAAACATTTATCTCTCACGTTGGAGTATTTTATTTAAAATCTTTTCAATTTGAAACAACAGATTAAACTCTTAATATATACAATTAACCGTTCGCTGAGAGAGATATTATACACGCGAGTGTATAAATATATATGTTTGTAAAATACGAAATGAAATTCGTATCGAGCTAATTTGAATATAATACTGATCGATACAAATAAATTTTAATCTCTGATTTTCAGTAACAAACAATCAATGTATAAGGTTAAGCACTCGTAAAAGGTCAGATATAATGAAACTAGTTACCTTTAAATAATGCTTCTTAATTCAAATAATGCATTATTATGTATAACCTATTCTGTATTAAAACTCCCCGTTTAATTTTGTCTGGTGATATAATATCAGATGGGCTATTCTGAAACGCGAACTTCCGCGCAATTGTAGCCTCGAAAAGTAGGTCTTGTCGGACCTACTACGTGTTCCAAGTCTATCGGTTAGTCCATTAACTCGGGCTGGTGTCAAGTCGCTGCGAAAGACGAGCACTTTTACAATTCAAGTTACAATAAAGATTAGATAACCGAGAGTCGTAATTCTATATATATATATATATATATATATATATATATATATATATGGAATTACGACTACATAATCGTAATGTATATACATATATAAATCTCTCTGACCTCGATATTTTATCGATATGGGAGAAAGAGGCTTGTTTTACGTATCCCAGTTTTTCGATTCCGTCGCCGGTCCGAATATTTATCTCGGTTAATGACATTTTCGAATTAAGTTTGCAATGGAGTCATCACGTCGTCGCGAGAGCCGATCCTGGGAAACGTCGTTAGATCGAGTGTCTAGGTAGAGTGAGGGGGGAGGGGATCGCGAAAATGAGGGGAAAGTGGCGTCGTTACCGTGAAAAAGTGGATGATGGAATGCGCTTGCGGGACTGCAGCCGGCGGCGCGGTGTGCTTTCACTCACGACGCGAATCGCCGTGACTATCGAGTCGAGGCTGCCACGATAAGACAAACATTGTAGTTTCGCGTCGCCAGCTCGATCAGTCGGACCCGCGAATGTAGCAATGTAGCGTAATTATTACAGCGAGAGCTGCTCTGGTACAGCAGGGGACAGAAAAGTTGTCTGGCTGAGTTTCGGAACGCATTTGGAAGTGGATGAGCACTATAATGCACACAGCTTGCGTAGTGATTCATTATAAGAGCAGATAAACAAGATATGTCAAATATATTAAAATGTTAAAAGAATTGATAATTGCTGACATGGTATATAGCTGGAAATAAAATATTAATATAGGATGCGTTACGAAATTCAATCGGACAACCTTTCTGTCCCCAACTATACGTCGCGGTAATAAAGCGTATCGCGCAGGATCGCGTCATCTTTTTATTATCCGCTCCGCGGCGTGCCACATCGAATGCATTGCTCCTCCACGGGAGCGGGATTTATTAATATCTCTATCGGGTGTCGATAGTGGAAACTGGGTCATGGCGGTCTATTCCGTGCTCCACTTTAATTTTATCATCGCTTAACGCACGAATTCTGAAGCACGTGATAAGTGGATAAAATACGTCCAGAGCCAGAGTTTACGCGCGCGCGCGCTTCGTTTTTTTCCTCTCCTCCTCTCTTCTCTCTATTCTCGTCACCGGAGCTTTATCTGCCGCGGCTTTTGTGCGACGCGGTTTTCGTTATTCGGTTTCGCGATTAATGCGAAACGGATTCCGTTTTTTGAGGAAACAGCGTCACGCGCTGATTTTCTCTCGTCGCTCGCCTTTGAGAAACACTCCAATTTTTACGGCAATGAAATTTCTTCGAGCATTTAATAATAATTCCGAAACAATGATCCACTTTCCCGCGTTTGTCAGATTGAAGGATATATATACCAATATTTGCACTTAACATCGCGCAACCGCGTTTGAATCACGGGCATGCCTTTGTCAATTTCCACAAATATATGTATGATATCCCGTTATTACGTGTCTCTATAATATAATTCAAAGCAAGAAATATATTGCTATTAAAATAGCAACAATAAGTCATGGACCATAAAGAATACCGTCGACGAAGAAGTAAACCTCGTTTTGTGTATCTTATTTCGAAATTTCTCCCAGTGAGATACCCGCGAGCTGAACGACGAACCGATTCGATATTAAAACCGCGTAAATCGAGACTCGCGTGCCTCACTCGTTCGATATCGGGGAAAAAATTCATCTTGGGTTTCTTCGGCAAGTTTTTCCGCGGCGGTGCGTGACTCGCGCATCCAGAAAGATAAAAGGGGAAGACGAAACGGGTAAGAGAGAGAGAAGGAGAGACTCGCGGTTCGAATAGATGTTTACTTACCTTCACCGCAGAGAAAGTGCCGATTCAAATGGCAGCGTGTTCGTTTGCGGGCGTTGCGGGAGGTAGAGTAGCCAAGAACTTCTAACTTTACGACAACTCTCTTCCCATCGACCTCGAATAGCGAATAGCAGTTCCGTATATGTTCCAGTTACTCCTTTGGAATAGACATACAATTTCCTTCCCGAGTCCTGAGTTTTATTTCTTCTTTGTTTTACACAATACAGATTTTGACAATGTTTAAATGTTATATGTGCAATAGTGCATTTTTATCTATACTTCTGTACAACAAGCATCAGATTCTTCGTAAAAACACGCCTCATTTAAAAATTATTTGTCAGCTTAAGAACTGCGGACATTTTAATAAATATTTCAATTTTAAGAAACATATTCTTAGACGGCACACAACAGATTATGAGAAACAAATTTGTGTAACGTATTATTGCAAAGAAAAAGACTGCAATGCTTATTTTATAAATAGCGTAAATTTTAATAAACATTTATATAATCATATAAGACAAAATAAAATTGGAATTTATTTTGGATACCCGGATTGTTGTACTAATAAAACAATTTTCAAAACAGTCAGCACTTATGCAGTACACATATGTAGACGTCATCCAAATCGTAATTTTGATAATATTGCTGAAAACGAAGAATTGACAAATTTTGATATCAGTAATTGCAATTTTTTTTCTCAAGAGGAAACTTTAAATCAATTTTCAAATAATATTGAAATTGATAACATTGAAAAGGCTATATCACAGTTATACTGTAATATTTGACTACAAAATATTTCCTAACAAAATTTGGTTTACAAGCATAGATGGTATGTCATCCATGGTTGAACTTGATCAGGAACGTTTTATTATACAACTATAAATGAAAGTGATCTTCGAGATGAAATTAAAAAAAAAATTAAAGATATGTTTGAACGTAGTTTTTCTTCTTTTTCAAATGTTCATAATTCTAAAAATGGTCTCCGAAATACATACTCCAGAAATATGTACTTTCAAAATAATTTTTATGTTGCAATGCCTGTACAAATTAATTTAGGATATGATAATAATCGCAAACAATGTTATTATCATTATATTCCAATTTTGGAAATCATAAAAGTATTATTACAAAATTTTGATATTCGACATTTTTGTTTAAATTCATATAACAATTATAATAGTAATGTGCTTTTTGATATAAAAGATGGCAGTGTAATATAAAAAACAATAATTTTTTTAATAGTAATAAAAACGCATTACAAATAATATTGTACTAAGATTTTCGAAACTTTTTTTTGTTAATAACTTTTTAACGAACAATGACCGAGGGCTAAAACCTTCTAAAGGTCACTCAGAAGAGTGACCTTGACAACATATGTCAAGGTCACGGTCATCGGGGGGTGGTCCCCTATACTGCATAATTACTCAAATTGTTTTTATGAAGCCTTAGAAATGTTAATTTCCGTTTATTATATTTTCAACATGCAATATCCCACAAACAGTACATGTACGTTGCAGTTTTTACAAAAATATTATTTAAATATTCATTCAGTCTTTGGTTCAAAATCTCGAAATGCCTCATAGGCCAGTCATATTAGACATCGAACCTTCCAATTACTCTTTTTAGGTTGCAACCACCATGAATCGCTTTGATTTAAGGTGCTGTAAGTGGGATTAATTTTGCTTTGCATAATTAATGCGCATTAAAAAGTTATTAACAATATTATTAACAAAAAACGCGATTTTTATTATTTTTTATCAAATATCTCGAAAACTAAGCAAGATAGGGTAACTAACTATACGTACCTTTTTTGTAGAACGTAAAATTATCTACAATAATGATCTGAACAACATTTATCGTCAAGCCAGTCGTTTAGCTTGCACGCGCCGTCAAAGTCCGAGACTTGGATCTCGAAAACCCTCGATTTCATCGTTTTTTTTGACGTTGCGTCGGTGATTTTTTTCAGTCATTTAAAATGGAATTAAAAATTCCTAAAAAATCACATCATTTGAGAACTACAAAGAATACTTTTCAGGGTGTAACCGATTTTTTAGACTTTTTTTTCTTTATTTTATAGCTATGTAAGCAAAAAATTTTGATTTTTTGGACTACTCTTGATAAATAATATGAATAAATTTTTTAAAAACATTTTTTGAGTTGATATGAGACAACGAGTACAACGATTATAACATGTTTTTCTAATTGTTTATAATAATTTTTAAATAAACAATATTAGATTAGATTAGATACGTTTATTGCATTTCTCTGTAGGGTTTACAAGGCGTTTTTATGAGGAACGTACCCAAACCTCTTACAACACTTATCCCCTTAAACCTGGCCGTTTGCGACCTTACATTCTTTGCCTTTCATTCTTTACCCTTCCTCCCCGTTTCTTCTTTCACCCCTTCTTGTCTTTCTCCGCTTCTTCTAAGTCTGCGTCACTCTGCCTCCCTCCTTCCTGTCTCGACTCTTCCCCCCGACCTACAGCCCCTTCTCTTGTCTTTCTTCTTCTCGTCCGAGTCCATCAGGAGCTTCTCCTCCATCCCTCTCGCAATTTCGTCCTCCTTAGACCAAAACAGTAAGCATTATTGTTATAATAAATTTGTGATAGTAGGTAGCTTTACATACTTTTAAAATTTTGTATAATCTGTATTTTCTTTATTTCAGTTTTCTATACATATGTAATAGCCATATAAATATACATAAGACGAACATTTCAATTTATATAATTGGCATACAATGTATAAGTATATTTTTTACTCAAGTGGAAATTTATTAAAATTATAAGACAAAATATATTACGGCTATTTGGGAGGTTTTAAAAATTCAATCTTTATATACATATAATATAAGATATGACCCCGTCACCTTTCGGTTAGTCAATACAAAATTAGACACTCTGTATATATTATATGTTTTATATATTGTATATATTAATAATTTTGTAAACATAATGATACACATTACATTTGTATACATTTTTATACTCTTTTTATAATCTGTATTAATATTTTATTTATTTCAGACTCCAATACATTTTGTTACGGCTATGTATACACATAAGAGGCATATTACGGCTATTTTGTTTGTTTTAATTTAAAGAGAGAGCTTTTTTTATTATTGTATCACTTGAAGATTGAGGAAAAGTTTCAATTGGAGACGCTATATACTATATATATTTCGATAAATTCAAGATTACGCGACCCAACTGGCCAATTCCTATTTAATTTAACTCACGACGTTTCGACCACAATTTGGTCTTTATCAAGTGAGATATTATACATAATTAAGTATGCAGCAATACATTATGCGTCGCCAGATGTTGTGTCCAAGCTACATCGTGCGAACACCACGCTGTATAGAAACGAATATGATAATATGAATGTGTCAAATACAAAACCGGAGATATATCGTAGGTAAATCGTAAAAACTTACATGTTAGGTGCGTCAAAAGAGTAAAATAATAAAATTCTGAGAGTCGCAAATGTAAAAATGTGAAGAAAATTAGACTGCCCATTTTTCTCCACTAGATCCGTCCCGTGCCATATTCAAAGTCACAATGATACGAATTATATACAATGACAAATTACAATAAGATGTGTTCCGAAAATACCGTATGACAAACCAAATCATAAACTAAATTAACGTGTTCCAAAATACTACAAAAACAAACCGAAATATATGTTATTATACAGCCTCGATAACTCGATCGTATATCGCGGGTAAATTCTCCGTATCTTTCTGGAGGTTGACAGTGCATCTGCACTTCTGTATAAAAAACATTTCATCACTGGCGAATAATTCTTATTAAATATTTGATACACCTGGCCTAGTAATGGTGTTCCTACGAAAGGAAGGTTTTTATACGAAGATTACCAGATTATACGGATTAGACAAGGCTATGCTGCTGAAATCTTGGATCAACGTGCAACATAAACTGCGTTCGACGAAGCAACAACTAAAGTTTTTACTCCACTGCCGACGTTGGGGCCTATTTCCTCCACACATTCTAAATTTTCGATACAATATTAAACTGCGCCACACGCGTTTAAATCGAACATTGGACAATTACAAACACCGTTGCCAATGTTTGTTTTTGAACCTAGAGATTAAGGACATTAACTACACGATTGCTTATTTACGATCTGAGGGGCAAAGGATTGAGGACGCGTTATACGTTTCTCTACCAGCATGTACAGTAAATGATTTTTTCTTATATAACAGAAACAAGATATCTCACTTCGATAACTTGACCAGATGCAAATTAATGAAAAAATTCAATAACTTAGAAATTAAACATAACAAACAAGTTGAGACCTTCCATAATATTGACACGAATAAATGGATCGTTAACATTAGCAACAGACAGATCCCCGAAGACATTTTAAAGATGCTAAGTCTTGGTAGCAGGTTCGGACTACCTGTCAATCAATACAATAGGAATGACCGATCAAAAATTGTCTTAGATGTTCTCAAAAACTTCGAACAAAATAAGCACATGATCGATGATGACAAAGTTAACGAGGTGCGCTGTCTTGTTTCAAATTCTCTCCATGATTTCATGAAAACAAACAATAGATCTAATTCTGTAGATAGATACATCTTATCGCGGTTTTCGTTATGCAAAAAATATCTCACTAACAACCCTGACATTCTGGTTACGAATGCTGACAAAGGTCAGACCACTGTCATCCTGGATAGACAAGACTATATTATGCAAATGAAAGCCTTGCTTAACGATCAGTCTACATACAGAAAATTAAACAGAAACCCGTTGAATAAAATCACCTCGCAATTAAACTGTTTAGTGAAATCATGGAAGAACAACGGTATTATTGACGCGAGGGCTTACAATTATCTGAACTGCACAAACGGTAACCTCCCCCGTTGCTATGGACTTCCGAAGATCCACAAGGAGGGCTACCCGTTACGCATAATTGTATCCGCCGTTGGAAGCCCTCTTTATAATATTGCCTCATATCTGCACAACATTCTGAATAAAGCAGTTGTGAAGCCGTCTTCCCATGTTAAAGATAGTTGGTCGTTCGTGGAGAGCATGAAGCAACACAGCATCTCTCCTGACCACGTCCTGGTCTCTCTCGATGTCGTTGCGCTGTTCACGAACATACCCATAGAACTTGTTCTGACTGGAATCGAAAAAAGATGGGATGCGATATCGGGAGAGACCCGGATGAATCTGGACCAATTTCTACACGCTATCAGAATGATTCTTAACTCCACTAGTTTTTCTTTTGACGGTGAGTTCTACGAACAGATCTTCGGTAGTCCAATGGGTTCCCCCCTCTCGCCTATTTTAGCCGATATCGTTATGGACGATTTAGAGACTTGCTGCCTTCAATCCTTTGATTTTCATATCGAGATTTTTCTCCGTTATGTCGATGACATTTTTATGTGCATTCCGCATTCGAAACTTAATGAGGTTGTCCGTACGTTTAACAACTATCATCCGCGTCTCAAATTCACGTATGAACTCGAGAAGAACAACACCTTGAGTTTTTTAAACACGTCTGTTTTTAGACACGGCAACTGTTTGTTCACCAACTGGTATCGAAAACCAACGTTCTCTGGCAGGTATATTAATTTTTTCTCCAGTCATCCTTTGAAATACAAGATTAACACGGTCATTAATTTAGTTGACCAGGCCATACTATTGTCGGATAAACAGTTTCACGATGAGAACATCAAGTTAGTGAAAACCATATTGTCTAATAACTGTTTTCCGGACCTTTTGGTGAACAAACACATTCAAAGAAGAATTTCAGAAATTAACAAACGATCGAATAATGAGGATAACGCTAACAACGAGGACAGTGCATTTACTCTTGATCTGAAAAATTATGTTCCCATCCCCTACGTAAAAACTTTTAGTGAGGGATTACGCCGTACGTTCAAAAATTACGGTTTGAACACTTTGTATACGGTCCCTAAGAAAATGGATACACTAATCAGGAAAGGGAAGGATAGATTGGAGATCGGGAGATGCACTGATGTCGTCTATAAACTCGATTGTTCTGATTGCAATGCATGCTATATCGGACAAACGAAGCGACATTTAGAAACGCGTATAAAAGAGCATCGCGCAGACATAAAAAAACCCCCCAACCAACATTCGGTCGTCAGTAAACATAGAACAGATTGCGACCATAATTTCAAATGGCAGGATGTTACAATCTTACACAAAGAACAAAATTTAAAAAAACGTGAAATTTCTGAAATGCTATTTATTAAAAAACATAAAGGGGCAATCAACTCACAGAAAGACACTGAAAACCTACCATTGGTCTATGATCGAATAATTTCTTCACTTTAAGTTCTCCTTCTATGTTTACTGTATTTTGCGATAATGTATTACTTTAAGTTGTCCTTTTATGTTTACTGTATTATGCGATAATGTATCATTAGTTTTTCGGCCTTCACATGAGACCGTCGTATTTTTCCGACCCGCCACGAATTTTATATAATTGACGCACAATGATCCATGTAAGTCCTATTTATCGTTATTATCGTAAATCCGTTCAACGAGTAATGTTGTTTTTTAAATTTCTTATATATTCTTTCATTCTCGTATTCTAGCATTGTTAAAATAACTTGAAAAGGACCCAAATTAGTGGTCGAAACGTCGTTGTGATATACTAATAAAACTTGCCAGTCAGGCCGTTTAACTATACCAAATTATTATTTCATCACTGGCGAATATTCCTTATTAAAAAAATTTATTATTTGAATGTTTAATAATACAATTAACGACAGTATCCTTATATTATTATTTCTTTATTTTTCCGTGCTGTGTTGTAAATTTACTTTCGCAATCTGTTTTATTATACTATTACAAAATTACTTTTTCCTTTCGTACTGCAAAATTACAAATGCGTGGAAATTTACACCTATTATAGTGGGTCTCAAAATTACCCACTATAATAGTTGTAATTTTACACAAAATTTTTTTACAGTGCGTGCAAGACTAAATGAAGAGAAAACTACGGGGCTCTCACCGACGAGTCGGATGATGGAGTTCGCATCCCAAGGTCCACCTGGACTCCGACTCCTCCGACGGCTGGGATGGCCTGTATGGCCTTATCTTCAGCGGTGGTCTGGGTGGCCACTGATCTCATGGTGGGCACCATCCTTAGGGTACGTTGCCGAGTACGCCGGTACACCCGGTTCATCCAGTACCTCAGATTCCGCCAGAATCCTGGGTGATTCCGATCCACTTCAAGTAATCGATGGATCCATCGTGCGAACAAGTGGACGTTTAGATCCATTTTTCGCGAGATTCGTTTGACACTTGAGAGGTGTTATGTCAATCACGTCCGAACGATGAGTACTCCCGAAAATCATCTCGATAGCGGAATCGGTGACGCGCCCCACCCCTTGGGCGCGATAGCATTAAAAGTTTAATGCATTAAACTTTTAATTGGCTACGGCGAAACCCCCCGGGGTACATCAAAGACGGCGAATTCAGGGTTGTAAACCGAATCGAACCGTTGAAGTTTGTACGCTCCGAGAGAACGGATCACAATTTGAATTATAAAATCTCTCCGATCCGGAGCCGCGAATTTCCTTGTGAGATAAAACGTGATTGTAGCTTATAAAAATTCACCATCGCGATGTTCGAAACTATCTTGAGCTGGAAAGGCTTCGAGGAAACATATGCCGTGAATTTATTGCTTTCTCGCAGCAGTGATTAATCATTATCGTAGTATCGCAATATTTCTGCGGGGACGTAACGAAGGTAATAATAACGTTTTCGTATTCAGAAGAGAAAGATTTCGCATCTTTCCAATCGCGATTTTTACCGAGTTTATCGCCGATTTTAATTACGTCGGTAAGGCACAGCTAACTGTAACCGAGATTGACTTTCGAGGGCCCTTCGAGTGGCGGCGTTAACCGCGTTTTTTAGTTCGCCGCTCGTAATTCCATTACCGTTTTATGACTTACGTATATATCGGGTGCAACGGAATACAGAGATCGATGTTTTGCGTCGCTCCGATCCGCTTAATTCCGTTCGCGAGGAGAAAGGTAGCAAAAAACAAGGATGCGCATATTTACGCTTATGTTTATTACGTAGCTTCCATCTTTACGGATAAATAATGAGCAGCATCGGCTCCTCGTTAATCTCGTATATATACACACCCGATAAAAACAGGTCTCTTAATTTAGAAGAATAGATTTTTTAATTTAACGCTGAAACGCTGGCCGGGTAAAACGTTGTTTTTGCATTAAAAATATCTTTATCGATTGGATGCGTTGCAAAAATCTTGTTACTGCAGATTTCTAAAGACTATAAATAAGTCGCACGTCATATTTTTAAAGCGATGTTGTGGACGCACAATAATATTCGACATGTTTGAATATTTATATCGAAACGATCGGCCGTTTTGTAAGTCTCTCCTTCGTTTCTGTTCCGATAGTGATTATGATTCGATTATGATTATCTTCGTGCAATTAACATTCGTTTTCCTCGCTCGCGCATGGAATCCACCGATTGGCCGAGACAATGTGTCAAGTTTCGTAACACGATTGAGTAACGCTGTTAACACAGCGTGAGAAGAAATAATGCCAAGGCTTTTGGTGCCGTTAGCCATGAGAGGGAGAGGGCAAGATAATCGCCTCTAACAATTATCGAAACGCGCGTACGTTCTCATCGTCCGAAAGCTTTAATCTTCAATCGCGTCAAAAACTAGTCGAGAGAATGTTACGCGCTCGTTGTCGCGTTCCTTAAGGGGATTTTCAAGTGAAGGCTGAACTTCCTCGACGTCGGTAATGTCAACATTTCTAATCCTGTTTTCTATGTCATATATCTATATCTGTCCTTGTCTAACGAGAGGCATCTGTCTTTGTTTCGCGTGCTGCGCCATCTCTCGCTACGCGCAATGTCAACCTGAATGTGCTTTTGCACATATAAAAGTTTATTTAAACTAATCTTTTTTTCTATAGGCTTTCAATCTTAGATCTAATTGCACGATATTGTTCTTAAATGTTGTCCCTAGGTCATGCCGGTCTAATTTTGTGGATATTTATCGTGGAATTTTTGTACAAAGCAAATATTGTCGTCACGTATACCAAAAATTAACAAAAATATTAATTTTTTCTCGTTTTCGATATAACGTCGACCACCATGACCTAGATTTTGATGCGTACTTTAATTCTAAATAAGAATTTTGCATTTCTATAAAGCCACGTAAAAGATTAGTGCTAAGAAAAAAAGCCGGTATTACAGACGGCTTTAGGATCCCCTTAACTCCGATGAATAGCCAAATGAATAAACACGCGGCGAACAGAACTCGGTCTGGAAAGTCGGTTAACTGCGGAAGTGCGCGACGGAAGGAGCTGTGAAATTTCTGCCGATTAATTTGCCTCGCAACGAGAGAGGAAAGATGCGGTTTGTGCCGAACTGGTTTCGCCGCAATACACCCGGATGTATTCGGTCGATCTCGTCAGCCAAATATCGATATCGTTTTCTCGAAGCGGTGACGGCTGCTGCTGCTGCTGCTGCTCTTGCAGTGGTACGATCTCGCATTAAACTGGCCCTCGAGAATCAAAGTAGGCCTCGTGACGGACACGCATAAAACATCTTCATCGCTTTTGTTCGTCTTCTAATCTTCTAGTCGCGGGAATCGCTCGGTCGAGGCGACGTGACATCCTCCTCAGTCCTATTACTCGTGTCCGAGCGTGGTGACTTTTCTTCATATACATGTGTTGCGCACGTGGATTATACACATTGTATATGGAACCTACAGTTTAACGCCGATTTCGAACGGCAATTTTTTTAGAGAAGTTATTCTCGTGGCAAGACATACTCTCGGTGGTTTGCCATTGCCTTCCGAGAGGAGAACGAGCGAATAAAATTTTCTAGCTCTACCGGGAATCGAACCCGGGACCTTTGGCTCAATAGACCAGTGCGCTGTCTACTAGGCCACGCTCGTCCTCGACGTGACATAATTTTAGAATAAAAGATAGCAGAGGTATACCGGAGAGGGAGGCATAAGAGGGGGGCACTCGGTGTCATTTTGTGGGTCACGGCGATGACGTGTACAACGGGCTCGTGTGTAACGGGACAATTTGTGGGCTGGCGGTGCGCCCAGGTGGGTGTCAAGCTTGTCGGAAGGGGGCCGCGGGGAGCGAGGGGGAGAAAGGAAGGGACGAAACGAGGGTAATGTAGGTCAGTAAATGTATAGCCACCACTTTCTCCGGACCGTTCGAAAACTGGCTCCGCCGTTCCCTCCTCTTCGTCGTTGTCGTTGTCGGCCACCTTCCTCCTCCTCCTCCTCCTCTTCGTTTGTACGCGATGTTTCGTTTCGCTGCTCTTCTCCTCGCGGTGGTTCCTCCGTCACGCGGACATAACGGGACGCGGCCGAAAACGGGTTCCGTATACCGTTCCGTTCCGTATGATACGGGACAGATCAAGGACACACACCGCAAGCCGCGGCACTTTGCGGTACGAGATGCACGAAAAGAAATCAGCCCGCTGTCAAACTTGGACGTCCGGATGGAAGGATTCGCATGCCGTGCAATTTGAGTTCTGAAGAGCGTGACATCTTTTGCATTAATTGATTTCCTGTGCATATAAAGTACATCCTGTACGAAGCCGAAATAAGAATATCTGGCGGGGAAGGAGAGATCTTGATCGTTTATTAATTGAATATTGCAGTAGCATCGCTCAATTCAAGTTTTCCATATTTGATAGCTATAATACATACATAGAAATAAAGATTAACTTGCATTTTGTTGAATAAAATTGAGGAGGGGTAATCACTTTGTGGAATATCGCGAATGGTGTATTTGTGTGCCAAATATATTCTAATCAATATTTTCTAAAAATTTATTTAATTTTACATTATACATATGTATACAAAATTATATATATAATAATGTTTTTCACAATTTTTTAAAATCTATTCTAGAAATTTAATTGTAGTTTTTGATTCGAATGCAGTTAAGTATCGGTATTTTTTTAAAAGTATTTGAATCTTGACACGCAATACATCTTTGTAACATCTGATTCTATGCTTTGACAATTTAATTAAATTACAATTTAATTGAAGTGTTCCAGCGCATCAAGCGAATCGACAATTCTTTATTTATGTTTAAAAGGACGTTCTCGTGTATCGGACATAAAAGAGTGATTACTGCAATAACTTACGCGCACCGGCCTTAGGATCGTCGATCCGTTGTTTAATTTGGAAAGACCCGTTAACGTGGAATCCGAAGCATGTCGGTTGAAGCACACACTTGACAAAATCGTCTGAGTATCGCCGCATCGCAAAATCTAACGGTGTGTCTATCTATTTTTGGAAAGTATCTAAGAATTAGGCGAGTCACGTTGGTGAAGTTACTGTTACGTTTACTCAGGTTTGTTAGATGAGTACCGAAACCCGACGAGGTTGATTTAATAAACGTTTGGACCTACTTTCTTATCCTAGGACTTTTGAATTCTAATTTTCGCTAACAATAAAATACACATAAAAGTTTAACTTTTCGGAACTTTCTACTTTTTAGATTCTCTCTATACCTAAAAAAATTTTCGTGTTCCTAAGTAAATAACTAATTTACCAAATTTGAGAATATAAGGTTTGAAATTTTAGATTAATTACAATATAAACGACTCTTTATATTTTATATAAATTACAACTTGGCAAAAGTATATGAATGCTTCTCAAGAAGCTTTTACATGTTACAACATTAGTTTTTTTCAGCGTACACAAATCCTTATAGATCAAATTAGTAATGTCAACAACAGCCAGATTAATATACGTCAGAGTTCAACAATTTACTTCGGTCGCGCTGTAATTGAGAAATGACGTTACATCAATTTTCACATCTCTCCGTCGAGAGATTCTCCTCGGAGTTCGTCGTGACACAGATAATGGACGGAGCGAGAGGCGTGCGTTCGCGTTTTGCATCCGACATTCGCAATCGCGTTTCGCGATGCATCGCGCGATACTCAACCGCGGCAAGATCGCGGCCCACATATGCTCGTGTAACACGCCGGCGGGGGCCGGGGCCGGGGCCGGGGCCGGGGCCGGGAGCGAAGAGGGAGAGGAACAACCAACTTTCACGTACTTCCACAGAAGAATAATGGCATCGCGCCGCGTTAAGGTAATGCATCTCCCGCGCGGCCTGCTCTTACCTCACCTCACTCCGTAATTTTCCCGAGGAACTTTCCTTGCCGTCGCTTACTTATTACCTTTCTAACTATCACGCAACCGCGAATTTCTTCGCGGAAGTTTGACCGTGACGGGGTTAAAATCCTGCGCGAACGACGCGATATCGCCGCGGCGCGAGCAGGAAGTGTGCGCGTTCCTCTCCTTTTTCTCCTTCCTCTTCTTTCTCCTCTCTTTTCTCATCGGATAGATTTTATTGAACGTTATATTGCGCGTGTCACCGGTATTTACCGTTCGTCTCTCTCGCGCGACCGCGCTTACATAATTAATATTGTACATTATGTTTATGCAGATTATATATTGCATTCTGGCGCGGAAGTATTATCGGTGCGGAGAGAAAGAGTAACGCCGCCGCTTTTTGTAATCGTACTCAATCGCACGCGGCGTGCAATCGTGCGAAACGCTCTTAATTAAGCGTTGCGTTGTCGTGAAAAAAGCGTGTCATAAAAGATCTCAATTTCTCGTGTATCTTGAATGAATTTTTGTAGGAAATTCTTATCGTAAATTCTTATCGCACTTTAATGCATAAGAATCTTAATTTTTTACCTAATTCAACTTTAATTCGGATTAATTAAAGATCTAAATTTTGATTCGCAAATGTATTTTCTTGATACGTTAACTATCGACGATTAATTTCTGTCACATATATATATATATATATATATATATATATATATATATATATAATTTTATTTTATTTATATATCTATATTATAGATGTATTATAATATATAGTTGAAAAAGGGATGAAGGATGAAAGTAAATTGGTCAATTGAATCATTTACGTATTGCAACAAAAGTCATGGAAAATCTAAAAAATGCATCGTTATGAGTAATTTAAAAAAGTTACAAAATTACTCATTTGACTGCATGCTTCGGTAATTCTAGTGTTAATGCGTCATGTCTTACGCCTTCGGCGGGATAACGCAACAATCTTTGCGCCACTTTGCTTCGTGAATTATTCTGAATTCGGGACGATCGGAGCGAGCGTCGTTTTAACGCCATTCTGGTTAGAAGTGTGACAACGATCGCCGGTCGGGAGAAAATCTAACGGTACTGACGGCGAGCCCGGCGAGCTTTAACTCGCCTACATTGCCGCGATATTACGTCCTTTCGTTTCGTAATGCTCCGTACCGCGTTTCGTAACCGAAACGGCTAGCGGTTCTCACCGTGAACGATTGTCCGCACGTCGTCCGTCGTATAGCCGCGAGATTGGCATCCGGCGATCGCGTTCTTGAAGCTCCACACAATCACATTTCGTATGCGTTTCCCGTCGCCTCAGGAAAGTCGTGCAGTTTCTATTAAATGTGCGACGCAATTTGTAACGAAATCAGGTGAATTGAAAACAAGCTTACGACGATTGATTCGGCAGCTACCACTTTTCATAAATTTCTTGACGATTACCGCGGATTTAGTTAAAAGTGAGAAAAAAAATAAGAAATATAAGAAATAATATAAGAATATAATATAAAAAATAAAATAATATAAGAATATAATATAAAATAAAATAATACAAGAATATATAATATAAAATAAAAATGAGATTTATATTAAGATATTGATGATTCTATCAGTATCAATTTTTCATCGTTGGAGAATTATTACAATGTCCCATTTACTAAACGATTTGAATCTCTCTCTCTCTCTCTCTCTCTCTCTCTCTCTCTCTCTCTCTCTCTCTCTCTCCTTTCCTCCATACAAATCAGTGAATCCGATACCGTTTGCGAGATCGTTTCTCTGAGATAGTCTTGACCCCCTATTCGTAATAGTTTACATGGTTATGTCGTTCCAGGCGCGTAGCCCTCCCTCCCCTTTTTTCTCCCTCGTCTCTTCCCTTTTTCCACGCCTTTCCCATCAGATGAGCGGATTGTGAAATCGTGTTTTGGCTGGTCTTGCATTCCGGGTCAGGGGTCCCCGGAGCGGGGGGCGAGAGGCGCGGACAAGTTCAATGCGAGAAGGAAGTTTTCTGCGCGAGCGGCATAATTCGTCGGAAGCCGAAACCGGCAACTTTCACATCGCCGCACGCTCACGTCTCGCTCCTATACCACCGCTCCTCCTGCACAAAGAAAGTGTACATGTAACACTTATTCCATGACGAGGAGGAAAGAGGGAAAAGGAGAAAGATAGCGAGGGAGGAAGATGGAGGTGAAGAGGACCGACGTAATATGGGGCGCGCGTTAATCCGAGGATACAGCTCTTTCGGCTGAACCGGTAGCCTGGTATCCTACCGATTACATCGTCATGTCACGTGGCCCTGGCTGTTGATTTCGTCAATGCCAATGTCAATGTCATAATCAACGTGATATAAATCGCGTGATAATTTTTTTTTTTTTAATTTTGTTTAATTTACGTCCGAGGATAATCTTCAATTTCGATTAAAACCGATCTCTCGATGTGATCGGGTGAAATATGCCGATCCGGTATCGCGGATCAAGTGGAATGGTTAGCGGAGCTCTTTTTCGAAATGTTTGCTGTATATAAATGGTATAAGTACGGTCAATTTTTTTCTACTTTCAGGGGCCCGCTTTCCTTTGTGGCGGGACGTTAATTTCCGGCGGTGGCAGCCTTGTTCGGGATACCGTTACGCGTTTCGCCTTCTCGTTCGCGCGTTTTTGTTGTACGTTGCGGTTCTCGTTAATCCTTGACTGATTCATGGATTCGAGGAAAGATCAGTGCGGAAGACTCATCGGCTATCTCGAAAGTCACGCGAGTTCTGCGTCGTTCGCGATATATTACCTCATGTCGTTACGTTTTGTCAAGAGCTCCGTTTCTTTGTTCTCTCTCTCTCTCTCTCTTTCTCTCGTTCTCCGGAGCGCGCGTTGACATTAGCCTATAGACCGCGAGTTTTCTCGTCGTTCGCTTTGAAGAAATGCTCGTCCGTCGTCACGGTGCCTCCATTCGCGTATCTCGAAGGGCAGTTTTTAGAACAATAGATTAGTCGAGGTTTCGCGCGACGACGGTATTAACGCGGACTCGCACGTGCGAGGACGTCGATAGAACGTGAATTGCCTGGCGGAAGTCACGTTCAATGACGATGACGATTTAAAAATTTCAAATGCCGACGGATTACAGAGACGTCAATTGGACAAGGACGCGCCTTGTCGACCGCGGCCTTATAAGGTGTAAGTTCTTAACCGTGTCGGCTCGCATTTGCTCCATCACGGGCATTCGTGCGGACTGTTTATTATTGATCAAAGTTATATCTACATCAAGTTATTCAAGTCATTGTCTACCTCATCCTATAATATATACATATGTTACTTCTTTATTTTTGCCGATCTTCTTTTCCGGGACGAAATAAATATCTGAAATGTTAGTCGAAAACGATTGGGACAATATCAAGCGTTTAACATCGCGACTTCGTGTCCGACGGAGTTCTCCATTGTGCCCCTCGACGATCCGGAAGCCGCGTGAGATTCTTCGGCCGTGATGACTAAATCTTGAAACACTTCCCGATCGTTTACATAACGCGCTCAAGGATCACGTTACTAATGTCGATGGAATCGTTACACAAACGATCTCGCGCGCGCCGGCGAATGATCGACAGGTAGATCTGTGTAGATCGATCGATCGAAGACGGACGGCGGTGTAACGCCGTTACGTGTACGGCTTACGACCTTGCGTGAATTTATCGCGCCAGGTAAAACCTCGCTCGTTCCTCCGCGTTTTTATTCAGCGACGAGACCTTGGCGGATTGTCAAGGATCCTCGTAGCTGCGGGTAGGCTGATCGATGAATCGCTATCGACATCGTTATATGCTCGCCGGACAACGGATCGGTATAAAATTAGCAGCAATCAGACTTTCAGTCACTTTTGCAGCGATCTTTAAACGTTTTATTCGCATCGAAAAGCGTACAATTTATTACAAGGTTGAGATTGATAATTAAAGAATGATTTATCGATTTACTTTATAATCCTTATAGTTTTTATTTTTATTTGCAAACGGAAGAGGTTCTGTTTAATGCACCGTGGGATTTAGAAATTTTTTTTCTTTGAAGTATATATAAATGGAAATACAATTGATATCTCTGTCGCAACGGACGATATGACTAAGAGAGATAAACTTCTAAACATTTAATGGCTTTTAATGTCTTAATATTTGATCGCTTTTTGTGAGATGTAAATAATCTTGTCTCCGATGTAATTCAGCGGGACGACAGCTAGGCCGACAAGACGCCAACCCAGTAAGCAAGAAACATCAAGAAACATTATTTCAACTACATTGCATTAACGTTACAACGTTGCTGCAATGTAGTTGAAATGTTTCTTGATGCTTCTTGCTTATTGGGAAGAATGTTATACAGGAGCTTTTAATCGCAACACGTCATATAGTCATTACGCTTATTGAAGCGTGACTGGTTTGTACCGTTTATCGTAAAGGATCCCCGAAATAAATTTTGGGGTTTCTGCAATTGGGGTATCGAAGGTCGGGCAGGTAACGGGCCGTTATCCCGCATCGAAGAGCGAAGTGCGTCGGCGTCGACTTCTCCAGTGGGCCCCGGATTCACTGGTCCGTGAACGCGGTGGCGAGTATACGCTTATTATGTAACGACGTTAACTGTAAATATTTACCGGACGATCCCCACCCGGGCGCGGAGCGGAGCGCGGCGCGATTGTGCGCGTTGGCACAGAAAGTAGACCGAAAGAAGTCAAGGCGGCGCGGCGTAGCGAGGCGGGTCGCCGAAGAGAAGGAAGTTGCGGAGGGTCGGATCCGTGGGAGCGCGAGGAGGAGGCGATGAGAGGAGGCCCGGCGTATTTAAAAATACGCCGAAGTGGAGCACCCCGCTGTAGGCTTCTGGAAACAAGAGAGGGAACCAGCCAGGAGTCGGGAGTTAATGCGCTGAGTGTGTATGCGACCACATGCTGAATCATTCTTTGTTTCCGTTCTTGGTTATTAAGGTGCGAGAATCTAATATCGAGATTTCTTTCCGTTTACGGCAAAAATTAGGACAAATTACTCCAATTGGATAAAATTACTCCAATTTTTACTCGCGCATGATCGAGTAACTGTAAAATATTCGTTTTAGAAAGATGTGTTTAAAACACGTTGAATTAAATTTTGAATCGTTTTGAATGTTACTTGAGACTCAAAACCTGTTGAAAGTTTGGAAAGTCTCAATTATTTCGAAAGTTTGGAATGCGAATACTAAAAATGTAAGACCTGACAATGGCAATTGTTTTTGTTGCAATTCCATTTTCCAATTTATATATAGACGTATAGATAACAAATCTATTTCTTTTTATTTTAAATTATTTAGAATGGTTTAAATCTTTACATGATCAAACTATTAGAAAGCTTTCAAGAAGAAGAACGAACGTTTAAAGGAATTAAATTTATGAATGTATAATTCTATAAGACATTCAAAGAGAGAGATTTAAGCAATCCACGATCTCGAAGACGAAGAGCTAATTCGCTTTATGTGATTATTTGCGACATTAATTCGAGAAGTATTAGCGAGAAGAGTATTATAATTGCAAAAGTAAATATAATATAATTTGTGCAATAGTTTTCTTTCCATTCCGAAAAGTTTCTTGCGTGTCATTTACTCTCTTTTAAAAGAAGATGAAGTATATTAAAAATTAAAAAGTTGTTTAATTAAAAAAGTGTTTAATAGCTATACAACTGTTTTTCATTTGTATCGTTGTACTATATGTTTTAGCTTTATTTTGTCGAGGCGTCGAACGGAAGCGAAGTAACGTAATCGAAGTAACGTAATCGCGCTTAAATCGTACGTCGCGTATTATGTACGGTAGTTAACGCAGCGCGCGCTCAGGCGCGAGTTCGCGTGGCGGAGTTCGCCACGCAACGCGGCCTTTCGCGGCGACGAGATGGGCATTACCGCCTGTGTAATCTGGGCCAATGGGTCACACCACACGAGCGAGTTTCCCGCGTATCTTTTAGTCGTCGCGCGCGCCTCGCCATTTTGTCGGCGCTCCCTTATCGCCGCTTTCGCGAAGGAGGACGACGCGTGTCTACCGCAGAATCGGAAAAAAATTCATGCTTATAGGTGTGGTACCGTCTTCTAGCCGTTGTAGAATTCCTTCGTGATTAATAAATCAAATATTATACGACACACGATGTAGCGTTTTTTAGGTCAAGATTATTATTTCATAAAAAATCTTGATAATTTTTTCTTTAGACGTATAATAAAGGCTTAACAAAATTTACATTATTTATACAATATGCCATAATATTTTGTGCGAAATTAATAACGATATTTAATACGATATCTTGTTAAATTGTCATTCGTATAACCTCGTTGAATGTTTCGACCGAGGTTTCGACTCGCCTTTCGACTCGCGACGGCTTTGATTAGAAAAATCGACTAATTGAGGACCGGGGATATTACACCGCGGAGTTCACGGTAAGCCGGTCGAGGTCGATAGGCGAAACGTGCGCACGCCACGTTTATTATTACTTTTTAATTTACGTTAACCTGGCAACATAGAGTTACGTTGATATATCAGCCGATGTAACGGGATCTCGCGCGACCTTGCAATTAAGATCTGCCTATACATATAATAGGTATGTGTATGTATGCACCGCGCGGTTCTTTGAAACCATCTCTCTTACGTAAAAGTGGTAAGTGCCTGCGAACGTAATACTTCCTACGTTTGCATAGTACTTATTATACCACTGCATAATAGGCGCTGATAGAGCGCACGCGACACGTATACATATACCGTTGCGTCCAGAAATAGATATTTTGCCGCGCAAATATCATTTCAATATCATACAAACTACAAACGTTTTTGAACTCGCGCCACGCGAATAATACGCGATATCGATTCTCATTATTGTAATTTATGTTAATTCACGATATAAATCCTTGAGCGGCTTGCTTTAGGAAAATGACCGCGATTACTTTTGCAGTCGTTTCGCGCGTTGTCGCGATTTGTCACAATGCGATTCATGCGTCCGTGTAACATTGTTCGCGATCGCTCAATTTTGCAATCCCTGCAATTAGCAAGTCTTACTCCGACTCCAAAGTTGCATGTAAAATAAACGATTACCTCGGGAATAATACATCGCGACGCAATGTTTACGGAAATGTGTGCGCGGTGCCGCCGCGCGCAAAATGCGAGGTTGCTTTGCGTTCAATGCCGAGTGCATTCCAAGTCCTTAGACATTAATCCTTGAATATTTCTCTCATGCTTCTCGCGGGGGATAACTACGTTTCTGTAATTCTTGAAATTTCCGCGCCGCTATTGCGGTCCTTCGAAAGACCATAAATCTTTCGATTTACCATGCAAGTAAGCTTCTTTAACTTCTTTTTTTTTCTCCTTGGGCAGAGATGGGTGTCGAGGATCAGCGCGTCGCACTCGCGCGACGACATCGTTTCCGAGCGCTCGAATTCTCGGCCGCGACGACGCGGACGACGACGACGACCGCATTTCGCGCGACTTGCGGCGCGCACTCGCGCGAGAAGCGCGATATGCGCCGTGTCGGCTATTGACACCGACGGTACCCCGATTGCCCAATACTCTCCGTTAGTCGGTTGCCTCATCATTGTCGTCGCCAGTAACCGACAACCGGTTGCCCTATCAACGACCGTTGAGAACCGCAGGGGAAGTCGATTACTCATCTTTTTAGCTAATTGCTAGACCTTCCGTCGTCGCCGTCGCCGCCATTGTTGTTACCGTGTCCAGCGTTATCGCGCGATTACGCATTGACGCGAGAGCGAACGATGATTATAATATAATTGCTAATATCACGTATCATTCGTGTGCCCCGCGGTTATGCAAAATTATATATCGCTTGTCTGATGAATTACTTCAAGAGCCAATGAAATCAGCTTATTATGCTATTAGCCAAGCGCAAGAACAGCGATCGACTTTATTGTTATAATAGGTTTCCTTGTTTTTATATACATATTTTTATCTTGTAGCTTGATTGATTTATTGCGTATTGAAGATTAGACGAGAATCGGCACGTATAGATATTTTCCCGTATTTTCCCCAGTCGCGATTCGATACGATGACGCATACAGTCGAACTTTTGCAACTCGCGCGCGCGAGCTATATAAACAAAGATCGCCTTTGGCAGCGAGATGTACTTAAAATTCTATATACGAACCGGTTTCAGGCCCTGCCGCACTCGCAGGTTACTCGAGTACCTGGTATCTCGTTCGCTTGAGTTACATTTATTTAATTTTAATCGGCTCGCGCGCGGCTAATATGTATCGCGTGTAGTGTGGCGCGCATTGTGAAACGTCGATATCGCGCGGAGCAATTTATTAAAATTACGGCGGCTAATCCGCGTCGGCTTATTTTGTAAGCGTTAATTTTGCAACTCACACGGGGCTGTGTACGAGCTGTGTGTGTTGCGTAACACACACGGCCGCGGAATAAAACACTACTAATAGCGTTAAACAAGCGCTTGAATAATGCTTGAATGAGATGCAACGTTGATGATGCAATATGCGCGCGCGCGCGCGCAATAACGTTCTCGCGCGCGATTACCGGTTATTTTATATCGACGAGAGGAACGACGTATGGCCGTCGTTTGAATATCGTCGCGGCTGAACGATCGAATCCGCTCCGTCGTCGACAGCTACGCGCGCATCCTTGTTCCAGTTTCGTAAAATTTTTTTCTCTCGGGTTTTTTCTTTTTATTTTTTATTAAGGTAAACGTATACCAGTGGCCGCACACTTAAGCCACAATTCAGATTGTGATACAAATTTAGCCCATTTAGACGCATGCTTGGTACAAATGACTTGAACCATCTTGAAGCTTAGGGTTTCTAGTTTTTAAAACACATGCCCTGTTTATTTTAATATTCGGTCATTTATTATTTATGCCGCGAAAATGATAAAAATAAGCTCAAATGTACCAGTGTCCGCACAGCCTTTACTCGGTATGTCCCATATACCCAGTGTCCGCACAATACGATATTTAGGCTGCGGTCCACTTGACGCTACAAATGCTTCGAAGCATTCCTCTTCTCCTTTCTTTCAATGAAGAAAGAAGAAGAAGAAAAACGCTTCAAAGCATTTGTGGCGTCAAGTGGACCGCAGCCTTAAACCAAAATATATTCAGCCGTAACATAACCTCTCCATGTAAACAGCAAACAATTTTTCTGATACTGGTTGCACATCAGATTCAGCATGCACATTAGATTTATCGCAGATATATTACCAACAATGAGTATACTTACTTATCAATCGGTTTTCCATACGATATTTTGTTTTCTTTTAATCGAAACACCAGAATTAATTCCGTAGTAACAACTTTGCATCGATAGAGAGACAGTAGCGTCGTGCTACGCGAAATTCACTGTCAGCAACTTTCAGTACTGAAAATCTATAGTATACGTGACGTAAAATATAGATTTGCAGCACTGACGGTGAATATCGGAATGCAGCCTTCGCAGGGTTGTACCAGTATCCGAACAGTCGTGACGTGCGAGACCGAATAAACAATTTAAAATAAATGGTAATCCGTGCAGAATCATACTTCGAATTTGTTTGTTATTACAATAACGTATTGTAGATCCCTACACGTACAGGTTTTAGATTTGCAATATTCTTCACGAAATATGCTTAATAAATTGAAAACATTAAAGTCGTGTGCGGCGACTGGGACGTGTGCGGCCACTGGTACGTTTACCTTATCAGCCGATCGCCGATTATGCAACGCGCGCGACGTTTCCCGTCCCCGCTGAAACAAACACCGCGTTATTGAGGACGGTCGCTTTTTAACGTGACTTGTCTCGGCCGTAATTAATTCCCTTTTGCAATCTTATCTGTCCCGTAAACCGTGATTATGCGGATGAGTGCGCAAGTTCGAAGACGGCGTCGATATTAACGCGAGATTTTCCGCGGGTTTTTAATTGGACGCTTGCGAGACGTTCGAAGGTTTGAATTTGTGGATCTTTGTGTTTGGCTCTTCGCGAGTTTCTTTTTATCTTTGATATTTTTTATTTCGTCGAACTTTTGTGTTCGTCAACTTTTTAAATCCTTGATGCCCGGAATCTTTGAATTTGTTCGATTCTCGCGCTCGATTCTTCTTGGGACAATCGGATCGAGGAAACGAAGGGATCCACCGACGCGATCGGCGCGTTGCGGTCGTGAAGATTTATCGCAGATATCTGCATAAGGGTGTCGCGTGTCGACGTTTTTAACCCATTATCGTTATTGCTCTGCCCCGGATACGCTCGATAGCGTCCCACATCTCGCGCCGCGCCGCCTGGTGCCGGCGTGGTGCCGATGTGGAGCAAAGGTGAGACCTCTTTTAGAGAGCACGCTCGTCGGAGTCACGAGAGAGAGAGAACGTCACGTCCATCCAGGACGGATTCGCCTTGCAGTCTCGCGATTACCATTAAACTACGCACCGGTAGACACTTAATAATTCGCTAAACTTGCACGGGCTTTTCCTCGATCTTCGTATTCTCTAAAAATTTGGATAATTCTACGACAATTACGTACGTGCTTGTGCAATTTGAGTCGTGTAATTCGAGTAGTTGCAATTTATCCTAATTCTTAGTAATTAAAAATTTTTTGTCGTTTTTCTGTTTTCAATGTTGCGATTTTTAGACGTAGAAACGGAAATGCGAGTTGCAGACCGCGAAGGGCCTCAATCTGACGATCGAGAATCGAAAAAAGAATTGAGTGCGAGACGGTCGTAAAGGCGGTTAGCGACCGTTTCAATCGTCCGAAAAGGAATCCGAGGTGAGGATCCGTAATTCGGTTTACCCTTATTCCACGGTTGCATGTAACGGGGAATAGTTACCGTTATCGCGCGAGAGTCCGATTTGTTCCGATTCATTACCGATCTTTCTGATGCCGATCGATAACCGCGACTAGCGTCCACCCACACGTAGGCACCGTGCCGCGCGTCTGTGACCGTGGGCGCGGTGCATATTTGTCGATTCGGATAATCGACGATGTATCATGCAGTAGATCGCGATTTATGTACTTGTTCCGTTCCCAACAACTTCGGGTGATTAAACGAGATAATAAGATAAACGAACGGCGTTGTTATCTTTCTTTCTCAATTCGGAAGTATATGTTCGCCATTTTATGCGGTAAATTTCGATTTTGACATTTACTTTTATCTTTAAATTGCTTAACTGCTTCTCTAAAAGTTGGTTTGTAGATAATTAGAGTTAATATTCGCGTCTGTTGTCGATTCCATTTCGATAACTCGAGGAAGTCATTCTCGGAAGGACGCTAATTTCTGCGGAGTCTTAATTACAAATTAAGGATTGCGTGGTGGCATCGCTAATTGCGCAGCAGCCCTATTGCAACCCATTGACCTATATGCGTAATGACACGACGGCCGCTCGGCGTATTATGAAATCTGACGTAACATGACTAACGAATGGCCGAGAGATTGCCGAACTACAACCGTTAGGCTGCAAATAATGTAAGCCGTTAGCGGAATTAGAGAAAGAGAGAGAGATAGAGAGAGAGAGAGAGCTCGTATCCTTCGGCATCTCTCTTCGCCTCCGTCTCGTTATCGCGCGAGATATCGAGGATCGAGTTGAGATATAACTATAATATTATTGAAGACAGGTTCCGCTATTTCGAATACTCACGAATAATCGTGATTATTGAAGAGAGATATTATTTATGTGACTATTATATAATATTTAATATTATAAATGTTAAGTATGTATAAATAATATAAACATATAATATAAATGTTAATTGTCAAATTGTGACATTAAAATTAATTAAGTTTTATTATTTATAATACTAATTATTTATAATATGTAGATGAAACAGTCATAAAATACTAATATATAAAAGTAAAAGATAAATAAATAAATATAGATATGAATAAATATATGTATCAGGAATTACTTTTTCTCTGCAATATAAAATAAATTTTTTTAAGACGATTTATTCGATTGTTTTTCGGGTTGAAGAAACTGAGCGATTTTGTGACAGTGAGACGATTACAACGCCGGATAATTAAGCGCGCGTGTCGCATCAAGCGCGTTGGAAAGCCTAACCGTAAGTTCGTGGCAACATGCTAATTATTGATAGCGATTAAATTGACGAACACATTAAGCCGCTATTACGTAATCGATACGCTACGCCCCGCTGCACCTCACGTCAATTAATATATTATTACGAAATGTGTGTGCTTCACTATTTGCATCACACGAACGCTGGCCATCTGTGTCTAGGCCTTACCTGACTTCTGCAGTTTGTTCGAAGGTGTTTGTTGTTCCCGATGTGTTAAGCGCGAATCACTCTTGCGCTCATCGTCCGCGAAGAAGATTGTTCGTTAATTGAGTTAAAGTAAAATTAAGACATAATTATTAACTAAATTAAAATTAATTGATAACAAAATATATTTGTTCTATATTATATTAAATTTTTCACAAATCGTCAGAATTGATTTAAAAGCAATATAATTAAGATAGATATAGCAACGTTTCTTACTGATATATAATGTTTTAATACATATATTGTTAAAAGAATTTTAAAAATTTTTTAATTTAAGTTCAGAAAATTTTTAATGTCAATATAATTGTTTTATTGCTTTCCAATTTTCTAAGTTTATAAATTTTTATAGTTTATAAATTTATAATTTTAAATTCTGGAAATTTTACATTTAAGAAATAAAATTAAAAAACCTCGAAGTTTTATATTAAACTTTAATATACAGTTTTAATCATTTAATTAAAATTTTAAATAAATTTTTGATATTAAGAAATTTAAGTTTATATATATATATATATAATTATATTATAACATACACGATATGTCTCGAGGTGATCACTTAACATTACGGGTTACGCCGGGAAAAGGAGGAATAATTAGATACGCATATCGACTTACATAACTTTTCAAAAAGTGTATACATATAATATAATACATGAATAAGTATAGAAAAATAAAAATATTCCACACAGTTATGTAACCGAAACTAACAACTAGTATCTATATTTAATACTACATGTTTTCAAGTTATTCAATAAAACGCACGAATAATTAACGCATTTGGTGTTATGTTAGTTTTTTACAAGTTATCCATCTATTAATAACAACTTTGAATTATGACTATTATATGCGATTTCATGTGCGACCAGTTATAAGAAATTAATTATAAAATATCGTATGATAATTGTAAGCCCACTTATGCTTACATACGCCCCGTGTACGTAAGAATATTTTAGTTAGGGATAACATTATGTCTGGCTGTCCTCGATGACTCGGTTTTCGCGCGAGGTCACGCGCATTCGTTTTCTGCGAGATTTAAACATGTTTTCCTAAACGCAGACGGAGCAACCCTTTCGTGCACGTCACCCTCGATAAGTGATCCGCGGCGCGGGTCGTATCTGGTGCATGCAAGTCGCATGCAAGAAACCAGGCTGCGGCACACTCTAAAAAAAAAAGAGGGAAGCGAGAAAGAGCGGCCGCGCGGCGTATAAAAATAATGTTTCGCGAACACGCCATTAACCGGCGAGACGAAAATAAGGCGCGAACGTTGCGCGTAAGCGAGAGAGGAAGGAATAAGGGAAGACGGGCGGATAAATCACGCGGTGGCTTTGCCCCGCTAAAGTCACTTCTCCATCCAGACAAAAATCGTAAAAGAATTTAGGGACCAACGAGACGTCCACGGGTGTCTCGGCTGCGTCCTGAAAGCTCGACTGCATGTCGTCGACGTTTTCGTCGTCTTCGTTGTCGTTGCGCGGTCGTCGTCTTCCACCGGCTGGCGTGTCTTTGTCTGACGCCAGCTGCATCCTTCGCCTGGTCACCGACATCCGATGGATTTTGCCTCGAGACGCCCGTTCGAGGCGAGCACCGAACGTGCCAAGAAAAATGCTGCTCGGCGAGGCCGAGATTTTAATGATAATAATGATACGCTTTTAAAGCCGCGCCGCGTCGCTTCGCAGACTGTAAACCCGCGGGAATATGGCGTTATTAGAATAATAAATGCAACGCGCGACGTATAATAATAGCGGTGATATATAATTTTGCGCCATTAATTAGAAAAGCGGGGATTAAGTGCGGAAGGAGGATATACGCGAAGCGAGCGACACGGCAACGTGGAAGCGATAACGCAGCTCGACAGACAAGGACTGTGACAACAGATTTATGACATGACATATCGATGCATTTTAATCTGGTGTTATTTGCGCGATCGAATTCGCTCGCGTCGATAAATTGAGTTTTCCTTCGGATAATTAATTCAGCAATCAGATGAATATAATTTTTGCCTTGAAAAAATAAAATAAGTAATAGCAACAACATCGTCATTCGATTTGCCGGCTAAACTCGGTCGCGATCCGCAATCATTTTTGTGTTTCATGGATCCTAATAAAATATAAAATATATTTTAATATACATGAAAATCGGCGGACACAGATTAAACGCTTCGTACTCGCTTCGACACACGTGAAAGAAAGAGAGAAGAAAAAAAATATTACGTACGCGGCGCGTTGCATAAACAAACCGGGAAATTGCACGACTTGCGTAAGGAGCTCGTGCAAAATGGCGTCTTTATTACAAGGTCTCGTTGTGTGATTAGGCTTATCCACCTCGCTTACATCATGCTAAGCAGGCATACTTTGTATTGCGCGTAGCGGTACACGCGGCGTATATCTCGAAGAAACGATTAACGAACTTATATACTGCGACGCGCGGTATATTCCGGGAAACGGCGCGACAGCTAGCTTCTTTTCTTCTCTCGCGACTTTCGAAATCCGCGCGCGTGATTTTTCGCCAACGACGGCTCTCGCAGCAATTAATAACCGATGCCTATTTTCAAACCGGTAAACCGATAAACAGATAATCAGGCATTTTCCCGCGGCTTGTCGATTCTGACCCACACGAGAGAACCACGTGTAAGAATACAATCGTAATTAAGGAAATGTTTTAATAGTTTAATGGCATCGAAGGGAGAATAAAAAAAAAAAAAAGAAACGAACGGCGGGCGGACTTTGGCTCGCGATACCTCGCGAATATACTATTGCGGATAAAGAAGGTGGTTTACGCACCGCCATTAATCCGCGCGGGCGCATCTTCCATAATCCTACGATTTAATAATATCGTCCAACCGTACGTTATTAGCTTCCATCCGTAATAATAATAACGAGACGCGCCGTCATAATTTTGAGCAATTTATCGGGGGTGCCGCGTTGAGTCTCTTTCTCTCTATTGCTCCCCCTCACCCCTCAGCCTCGTCAAGGTAGGTCTTAAAGGTGAGCATTGCGCGCACGCGGTGAGCAACGGTGTAACGCCGGGGATCTTGTATCTCGCCGTTCCGTCGCGGAGTGAAAGCCAACAACCTTGATTTAATAATAAAGGTTGCGGAGTCCCCCTCTTCCCTCCCTCCCTTCCTCCCTCTCTCTCCTACTCCTTGCTTGCATCGCGCGCGCGCGATGTTGGGCGCTCCAATAAAAATAACCGGTAGACATTTCCCGCTCTCGCGTCGCAATACAAAGACGAGAGGCTTGCCCGATAAGTTCTTTTTTATTCTGTTTCTCGTGGATACCCCGGCCCCCGCTAGAGTTCGGCGCGAGGGTATCGCGCGACTCGCGCGAGATCACCCCGTCGAGAGATGCACGGGGAACGGGGCGCGCGCACTCAATAAGATCTTCAGCAGTCATTGATCGGTGAAGAGCCAAAATGACTCTGCAAACAGCGTCTATTGTGAGGTGTTTTGAAGCGCAATTCCTCCCGTCAATGCTAATTCATTTACTGCAACTGGGTCAGCGCGCACATGTGTGTACTGGTAGTCCGAGAGAGAGAGAGAGAGGAGTGTGTTTGCATTTAAATAACAAACCAATCACTGTTCGGAGAGTTTAGGCGCGGGTGTTCGGGCTTATCTACGAATCTTCGCGAGATATATATATATGTATATGTTTTATTGCGATCTCTCCATTATGTCACACGTGCCTTCTATTATTTCGTAACGAATTTCAATATCTAGAGATAGATTTGTACTCACGTAATATCTTTTTGTGGACTTATACAAGAAGATTTCGATCAAATTGACTGGAGTTCTTCGACAATTCCCGTGAGCAACATTTCAATAGATAATAAATATTGTTTCAATAATAAGTTTCAATAATAATATATGAACAGGGGAGTTGTTTCACGAGTTCGTCAATCGCGCCTCTGCAGCGTATTTATGTAGTAAAGCTTAAAAAATTCTGGCTTAGAAATATAAAAAGAAATACTTTTATTGTTTTTATATTTTTATTCTTCAAATCTTCCTTTACGTTAATTTTTTTACAATAAATTAATTTTTTGCTACTACTAAAATATTCTGAATTTTTGTTCTCAAAATAATTTAACACCGCGGAGAACCCTTCTTCATCACCCGCTTTACAGCCCCTAGGGGTCCCTACTGAATATTTTTTATTTTCAAAATTAAAGTCCGATTTGCGTGAAAAAGAATTTACCAGTGTGATGAAGTACAAGAATAAATTAATTTATTATATTAAGAAATCAAAATAATCGTTTTATTTTATTTTATTTTTTTAATAGCCTTGCATCGGAAACTTTTTACGCGTATCTCAATTACACACGCGAAGAACCCGAGATCCCAGGACTCTTACAAATTAACGTTTTTGAATTTTAAATCGACGATAAGATTAATTGGCGCCGCGAATTCGCGGGGGCTCGCGACGATGACGATTTCCGTCGCCGCGCCGGCGCCGCGGCGAGCCACGACCAGTTAAGTCCCTCAAATCGCGAGTAATTGTTATTCGACGATTATTATTCAACGAGATTGCAGCACGCATATCCATATCAATGCGCGCTGACTCATTTGCATTCTCATTGTCGCTCGCGCGATTGTAATGGTTCCACGTAACGCTTGTAACGTGTGTAAGTAGCACGTAGTAGATAAGCCTCCCTCTTGCCCCATCCTTCACCCCTTTTTCCTTTCCCCTCTCCCCTCCCGCTGGATGGCTCTTTTCACGCCGATGAAACGTGCTCACGTGTACGATGTACGATCTAGCTCCTATGCGTTGTACGCTCGCTTTCGAAAAGTTCATTTTGTTTGTAACGCGCGATTGCATTTTATTTACGTTTGGACGTGATAAGCGGAGGTAATGTAATCTGTTGGCATAATCGGTTGACACAAACCTTAATGTATACCTATAATCTCCGATGGACTTGACCGAAGGGACATTGTTTACTTTTCGATTTTCATTCGGGACTGAAATGTACAATTTGCCCGAATTATCTCTCATTATAACAGGCCACATAATCGGAATTTTATTTTCCGTGCAACGAGCCATAACTTCGTTTTTGCGTTATCTCTCTCCTCGGCTGAGAATACGCCGATTAAATTAGAACGACGGCCGGCAGAGGCTGAGATAAGAAATAAAAGGTTATGATTATTCTTGTAGCAGTTTTTTTACGTAATGTAATTTTAATTCGCCGTAAATAGACTGCTGCGCATACATAATAAACTGGTTTACGTCACGTACGCCGCGCGCGCGCGCGCGCGGCTAAGGTCAATTAAAATCAAGCAATTAAGTATTGCCGTGGTTCTACGCTTATCTCCGGGGACGCCGCTAATGCTATAAATCGCATTATCGCGTCGCGATCGCGGCCGCGAGTCTTGCATCAAATCGATGAAACCTTTTCATATCGATCGGAAAGCGGATCTGCATCAGCGCAGAGCGCATTATCCGTATGCAAATCGCCCTCAAGGGCAATATTCCGTTTTCATCGGCGCGCACATGGTCGACGACATCCACGGTCGATTATTCGCGCGCGCGGGATTTGCGCGAAAATATAAAATGTAAAAAATGAAGTTCGACAAAAGGAACGCGGCGAGCCAAGGTTCGCGCCTTTGCACGCCCGTGTCCTTCGTTCGTAATCCAATTCACGGACGTCGCACGCGATTTTTTTCGTCTGGATTAACTCGATCATAATTTACGTCGGAATTTGCACAATAATTCCCGCGTGGTCTCCCGCATTTTTTCACGCTTTTCCTCTGCGACGTCGATGACGTCGGCGTACGATAAGACGCGCACGAAAATCAGTTCCTCGATTACTGTAATTCTCGAAAATTTATTTTTAATAATTTCGATTTACATATTTATATAAGGCGATTTCGGTATCTAAACAGTTTCTCTACAATTTTTCCAAAGAATTATTTTTGTTTATTTTAGGTTTCGATGAGAATACAAGAATACCTGTCCCAAACTAGATCTCTTTTATTTTTTATCCTGAAATTCTTTCTGTATTGTCAGGAAATGAGTCAAAATAAAAGAATGGTACCTAAATACTAATAATAAAGTAATATGCTTACTTGAATAAGTCAATGATAAATGTAAGAGGCATAGGAGCCGAGCGCGGTACTTAATGCGCAATAAATTCAATAAGAATACGTATATGCAAAGTATATTATACAGATACTAAGAAGTTTCCGTGCATGAAATCTCGGTCACTTCTTGGCCATCCAACCGGGGAGTCGAACGTTGAGATGCGTTGTATGACCGGAGCTCGGACATACCGGGGATCAGGCATACAAATGGATATACATCTATGTACCACACTTCGAGGGTCTTGTGACCGCGCCGGTTTTGACACGTCATAATGCGCTAAAAGATCGACTAAACCACGTTGTTGACCATCGTGACCGCGCTAAATGGTTTGTCGTCCGGCTTGACTGCGCGAAATATTGTAATTGAGGTAGGATTTAGGAAAAGCGTCGCGCCGAATCAAATTTTATTTTCATTGTTGTACGCTGAGGATGACCAAAAAAAGAGTCGAAACGTCCGTGGATTTGTATTTGATGACATAATATACTTTGCATATACGTATTCTTGTTGAATTTATTGCGCATTAAGTACCGCGCTTGGCTCCTATGCCTCTTACATTTATCATTGACTAAATACTAATGTTGCGTCAGATCCGAGGATGTCCCGTTAGATAATGGGACGAGGATCGATCGGACGAGGGTCACGTTTGCGGCCGAGTTTGTCAAACGTATAACTTGCGAAACGGATATCGGAACGTGCGCCATTCATCGGGTGCATTTTACGAGGCGACATTGTGCATTCTCGCTGTTGTGTAACGCTCACGTGCTTACGTGTGTGAGGATGAGTGCACGCTCATCCGTGGAATTTTTGCGTCGTTAAGTAGAGCTCGTTAAAACGCGGCTTTTTTTCAGCGTTAAGCCGAAGGGGCGGGGGGAAGTCGATTAAGATGTTTTGTATACGTCGAATAATACCGTCGTGTCACGACGCGCTTGTCGGATTTTTCCGCGAATTAAATAAAAGACGTATAAATCGACGAGACGATGGCGGTTGACGACAGTTAGCGATTTAATAAGATACCGAACGCTATTATTAGAACGAAGGCCTGGAGGAGCCCTGGAACGAGAGAATGAAAATTTCGAGGTTATTTGCACGATCGGACTTTGCGACTGCATAACTTCCTCCCACAATATCTCGCCGGTTGTATAACGATCACGTTTTTTTGCCTCAAGCTCCAAGATACACGCGAAGACGGGGGGACTCGATCGGCGTCCGGTATCGAAATTCTTCTTCGTTTAAACGCAAAATTGATGTAATCGCCTAATATTTACCCTTCGGCTTTCCGCGAGTTTTCACGATTTGAGCGTAATACGTTAAAAAACGGAGTCCCAGGTAGAACATAAAAAATCGCAATAAAATAAGGTTAAAAGACGTCAAAATGATGGTAAAATAACGGTAAAATGATAAAAAATTATTTTACCGTCATTTTGACATCATTTTGACTTTATTGTGACTTGCTGTTCTACCTGGGACTCTTCCGCCGATGCCGATGTCTGGGAATGGCGTATAGCTCGCGCGCGTCCCGTCGCCGTTCCCTCTTTTTTTAGAAAAATAAATAACGACAATCAGAGCTAATTGCCGCCTCACTTGCGACATATCACCCGCTCGATCGGGCGTCTCGAGCGGATGACGCAAGCGGCATCGATTACGGATATCTTTTGAAAGCGGCGCGTCGCCCGTCTAGTTTCGTCCCTTCGATCGCGCACCTGCCTGTCGTCCGATTTAAATCTATCGTGTGCAACTTGATTTCGCAAATTGCAATACAGACTCATCGAGCTCTGAAAACATTCATTCGCTATTCGAGCGGAATTTACACCGTCGAACTTATAGTCCAATTTTGCTTAATGCGAAAGCTTGTCGACGTTCATCGGACGTTACATAATTTTGACATAAAAAATTGCATGTTGCACAATATGCTTCTCTTGCGAATCTTTTGGAATTTTTTTGAAGAAACTGTTAGAGCGATACTGTCGTAATAAGAATTACGAAAAGAATACTTAATGTATCCATCATTAATATTAGTAGGACTTGAAGTGTTCCACCATCATAGGGATTAGTTAAAGGTTTTAAATAATATTTTACTATATTATAAATATAGTAAATATGATACATGAAATTTGGATAATATTTATAATTATCTTTAATTATATTTTAACTAACATTTTAAAAAGAAGATAGTTTAATTTATTTTAGAAAGACAGGTTTCAAACGCTCCGATTGCAGTTCTCGCGCCGTGGGTCTTAACGTTCTCGTGAATCACCGAGTTACCGCACACGCACCGTGATGCATTCTCCCTTGACGCATAACATGCATGCGTGCGGAAATGCGTGGCGAGATCGCGAACACGTGACACGCGCGGGAGCGGAATATACGTGATTCCGCATGCTTCGCACGAGCCGCGAGTAATTACACACTTTGATCGGAGCTTCGCGCCATGTTCCACGATGTAAACAATCGGAGCGACGATCGTTCAATCGATTTCGTAATTTGCGACTATCGCGAGGGACGGAAAGAATGCTCGTTCGAGGATTCAAAGGGACAGCAGCCCCGCTAACTCGCGTTGTTTAAATCTTGCGTGTGATAATCCGTGGATTGATTTCGAGCGAGAAGATCGCGGACGTATTAAATTACGTTAAAACAAATATCTGCGTCTCAACCGCGAGTCGGCTCTCGTTAATTACGAAACAACAAATATTTCGGAAGACGATTAGTCATTTCTTTCGTCAGAGACACGTGTTTAGCGCTGCTCACGATATCCGCTTCTTTGTGCCCGTCGTGACTCATGCAGCCCGCCCGCTCGCGTATATGGTCTACATAATCGACCTAGTCCCGTTTTTTCCTCTTCTTTCCAGCGGTTTCGTAACTAGCTATACCAATCCAGCTCTACCAATCCATTCCATTTTCTGGCTCAATTCATGTGCGCGCGAATTACATTTCCAATCGCGCCGTTTTTCGGATTCGGCATGCAGTCTCTCGAGAATCTATTTTTCTTTTCTCGTAAGAATGTAATATATTCATCCGCGTGCGATCTCGATTTTAATCTGAACCTTAAAAAGGCATTTCCAGCATTTCTTCCATTCTTAAATATGAGATGGAACAATTAATCGAAAATAAAGTGAAGATCAAAGATTGAAGTACGAGGATTACTTGCATTTTTATCATTTCTCGTTAATCCTTAATACACTTTAGTTTTTACCCCGGTTTTTACTTTATAAATATCGAGAGATAAGAGAGAGAGAGAGAGAGAGAGAGAGAGAGAGAGAGAGAGAGAGAGAGAGAGAGAGAGAGAGAGAGAGAGAGAGAGAGAGAGAGAGAGAGAGAGAGAGAGAGAGAGAGAGAGAGAGGAGGAAAAATCGCGTCGTTACGTAACGACCGGCCATTCCAAGTAGGCGAGCTACGTTACTACGAGGTGTGGTGCATAGTAGTCACGTGCTGCTCGTAGGATACGACGATATACAGCCGGCGCTAATGAGAGGGCTGCTGCTGCGCCTCGCTAACGAGGCTGCCTCTTCGATCACCCCTCTCGGTTAACACAGCTCGTTGCCTTCTTGATACGACCGAGATGTAACCGAGACCTTTGGAGCAACGACGTTGCTCGAGAGTGCTCAGTGGCGTTCGCACTCTTAGAATTAGTCGAGTTGAACACTTATAAATATTGAGTGTAACAAAACTCATTAGAAATCTTGAACTGCACGTAACTTTGGCACATTGTGAAGATAGAAATTTGACATAATTATCATTATCGATTCAAATATGTAATTGCTCTCTGTATGTACATGATTTTTTAATTTATTTGTTTTATTTCTGCAGAAGTTGCGTTTAATTGGTCGCGAAAAAGAATTACTGCATGCCACCAAATAGCAATGATCTCGATATTAATCGCTATCGAAAAGGTCATCTGGTATATATTCGGTATGTATATCGGTTATACTTGACATTGCAATGTATTCTACGCTTTTTCATCAGAGAGTTTAGGTTTCATTATTATAATGAAGAAAAGAAAAATTCCGTCGCAGATTTGCGGTTTTCTGGGTTTTATCTTAAATTCTCAGACAATGACGTTAGAATTACCTTTGGTTAAAAGATGTAAGGTTCGTAATCAGATCAATAGGTTTTTAAGAAAATGGATAGGTGTAAAACTAAAGATTTGGTACAACTGATTGGTTTCTTAGTATCTTGTTGCCCACTCGTTCAATATGGTTGGGCACATATGAAGGATATGGGAAGAGAGAAGTATTTAGCCTTAATAAATTTCGGACCTCGAGAAATATTATTGGCTGCACCTTTAAAAAAGAATGACGCTGGGGGAGCGGAAGAGCACGGATAGTGAACGTCTTTAGTTTAACCTATGGCGCCCTCGGCATAGAGTCAAGGAGTAGGTACTACATTTTATCTTTCGTTCGTTTAATTTTTAATCATTTGATTATTCGCTGCATCACGATGCAAATGTACGACGCGATAGCGAGATTAAAATCGCGTTTACGGCAACGTGAGGTCTGTTGACTGGTATTTTTAGTCAAATTACAGCCTAGCCGCCACTGGAATTAAATCTCGTTCTGCAAGAACGGCTGACGATCACAAGCGATTCAGCACTTTTATTCATTTCTACATGACGTTACCTTATTGCCGGTCACGCGCTCGCATATTAATTGCTACGAGAAAGCGTACGTTGCTTCATGTTGACCAGTGTTAATTTATAAGCTTCCACCGTCCGACTCGCAAATGGATTTTGAATGATTAATTTATAAGCTTCCACCGTTCGATTTCCATTCGAGATTATTATCTGAAATCAAAATGTATCGTCGCAACGAGAATACATAATAAAGTGTCCGCATTAAAATTTTCTAATATACGTGTTTTGTTGCGAGCTTGACGACGCAAAACTGGATTTTAAGTATATAAAATCCAGTTGACAGAATAAACGTTAAAAACAAAATACGAACACTTTTACTAACGTATAGCGATCAGCGTGACAATATGACGTTATTCGCGACTCGATCACAGGCAGTCGCGATAACATACGTCCTGGATGAAATTACGGCGTTATGAAATCGTCGGCGCAGTACTCGTCGATGTCCATCGATCGATTCTTTTTTTTTCCTTGCACCCGACCCGCTGCCGCGCGATCGGATTCCGCCTCCGTGAGTCATTCACACACACGGTTTTCATACACGTGACACGCGGTCGGTCGTCATTGATGCCTCGTCGCATGCAAAAACGTATTATCGCTTACGCTGCCGCGTTGCGTAAGCGAGAATCGCGAACCTCGGGCTCGTCACGTTCCTGAAGGTGAAAGAGAGAACGCACTAATTGAAATCTGTGCCTCGTAAGGAGGGTCCACATTATCGAGCCAAACCGCGAACCGAGCCCCGAACCGAATCTCGAGCAGAACTTGCAGACGAACCTCAAATCGAACTCCATCGCGAACCGCGAACATGAGTTAAAATTTTTTGGAGTTAAATCTCGTATTGAAATTTATAATAAAATTTATATAAATTCTTAATACATGTATGCAAAATGCATATTTATATTTACAATCGTATTTTTTAACATTGCAATATATATATTATAAATTTATTGCGTATTTATCACAGGTTTAGAGTATGTTTATGCAATATTAATTCTAAATTTTGTTTTATGGTTTGAAAAGGAATTAAGTTTTGAATACAGAAAAATAATAAAAGCACATATACATATATTCACTCACCTCTTTTCCTGTTTCCATACTTTTTTTATTTTTGCTTTTTCTTTTTGCAGAGATGCCAATATAATGTCGTCATCTTTTTGTCACTATCACATGTCACTATCACATTCGAGTTCTTTACTTATTTCTTCTTATAAAAAAAGTATGAAAACAGGAAAAGACGACTAAATATGCGTGCTTTTATTATTTTCTTGTATTCAAAGCTTAATTCCTTTTCAAACCATAAAACTATATATTTAGAGTGGTTACAACTATATTTAATATTGCATAAACACATACTCTAAATCTATGATAAATACGCAATAAATTTATAATATATATTGCAACGTTAAAAATACGATTGTAAATATAAATATGCATTTTTTTAATTGTTATAATGTTCGGGATTTTTAGCGTCCCGTATATAATAATCTTTTCTGCTCATAATCACTAATTAATTTTAAACATTTTTTATCAGACCATTCCATTTTGTCTATCAGTAGACGTGTAGACTGCACATACGTGGATAGAATCAAATACAGCGACTGGGCAATTACTCACGTTTTCTTTCATCGTTCATTTTTTGTTTTTTGTCATTATTTGTCTAGCTCGAAGCTTAACTACCAGTCTACCACCCGACAAAGCGTGTAATCTGATCATAAATAGCATCTTTTGATGTTTCGTCGAAATACCGACTTTTGGTGGGACACTGCGAGCCAAACCGCGTATCATCAAAATCCTTGTAAATTCGTGGGGTGAGTACGCGATGGTTCGCACTGATGTTCGATTGGAGGTTCGCGAGCCTCGCGCGAGCCCGTTGGCTCGACAATGTGGACGCATGATCGGCTCGCAACGAAGTTCGGTTCGCGGTTCGGCTCGATAATGTGGACGCATGATCGGTTCGCGGCGAAGTTCGGCTCGCGGTTCTGCTCGATAATGTGGACCCTGCTGTACACGTGACCGGAGCTGACGTCTACGATTTCGCGAAACGCGAGTTGCGCCGCGCGCGCGCGTTTCGATAGAGAATCTGCGTAGTTTTCTCCGATAAGAGGCGAGAGATGCTTTCGGCCGAGTCTAACTTGAACCGCTTCAAAAAGTTACACTGGATGTATCACATTTTCGGACGAAGCATATATATATATCAATCTTTCATGTCAGCCGACGTAATGCGATCGAAAATATTCGCTAATTATAATTGAACTGATCGCGTTTGTATAAAAGATATAAATTTGATGGAACAAATTAGGTCGCCGGTTTTTTAATTACAAGATTAAAATTGGAGTCAGCAGGATCGGAGACAAGATAAACATCTTTTCTTAAACAAAGCTCGAGTATATTATCGACGTTATATGTCATCGTTATATAATGCGAAGCCGTTTCATTAGCTGCGACATCAAAAACACGAAATTCTATTGTATCACGGACTTGTACTATCTTTAGCTCTCGTTCGTTATCCCGATGAAATTCGATCTGAATTGAGAGAGATCATTGGGAGTCGACCCCGGCGAAGCGATTGCGCTAGCAGCGGTTGCTACATTACGAAATTGTATAATTTCTGGCTATCGTCGTTCGTAATCGTAGTACAAACAGTAGAAAATGTAAACGCGAAAAATGACGCACGACGTTCGACTTTCTGTGTCGCGAGTGCGCTGGAAATGAGTGCCATGCAAGCTTTAATATAAGTACTTTTCAGATAGCTGCATACTGCAGTTCAAAAACTAACAGTTTAAGTGGACCGCAAAAAATTCTAGAATTAAGTTTAAACATTGCAGAATATATTCTTATTATAAAAAATTTAACTTTTGAGTGGCATCATGTTCAAAAAAATTCTTTAAAAAATGTTAAAAAAAAGAGGTGTGACAACCAAGGGTTAATGCTACGTTGTCTACTCAGAAATTTTTGTATATGGCTTACCGCGTACTGTAGAATTATTAAAAATACGTGATGATAAAATATTATGTAATATGATTAGATATGTCTTTTTAGTTTCATAGGTATTATAAATTGTGTTCTGTTTATTTAAATACATTGTTTTCTTTATGTTATTCAAATTTTTATATTAAATTATATTATTTTATATTAATTTTTGCAAGCGTGTTACTACCAAAGAGTTCAAAATAACTTTTGATATTTTTTTTAGATAATCATTTCTTTTTAAAACTTCATAATTTCTGAAATTTTCTCTGATTTTTATTAAAATGTACAAATAATTAATTTTATAAATATATTTTTTCTTTTTTTTTTATTTTGATTTCTTCGGTAGAAATAGGTATTAGATTAATCTTCGGTAGTCCTAGTGTTAAAGAGTTTCAATAGAGCTAGCACTAGGGCACCACTGGAAAATCAGGCGCCGGTCACGGATGATTACACCGTGGCAGTTACCGTATCAATAGCTTCTTTTCTTCGCTCGTCAGTCTCGCGTCGCATCGACGACGTTCGAGACTGATTTCTTTGTTCTAATCTCTTCCGGATTCTCTTTTCGTCGTAGAACATTGTTGACAAAGGCGGGATTGAGAGCGGGTCGACCGTGTGTGTGTGTGTGTGTGTGTGTGTGTGTGTGTGTGTGTGTGTGTGTTTTCGAAACAGACGCTGATAAACCATCCGCGCCCGGCTACCCGACGCTTAACGCTTTTTGACGTAAGAGGGTCATTGAACGTGTGGGCATTGCAGCTTCGTAACGCGCAGCGATGAACTTTAGACTCCGGCGCTCTCGTGCTCGAGAGGAGGCCCATTGTCGTTGCATAACCCGCACCGCCGCGCGCCGCGGAGTCATCGCGCGCGACGGAAATTGAAGACAACGATGAAATGTGTTATCACCCGCTCCCTCCCCTCTTTCGCCAGCCTTCGCAAATAACGGCGAGTCGATAACGCTCCAGTAAGGCGCTAACCGATGTATCGGCGCAAGATGCAGCTGGATCTCCTACGATTTCGCGTCTTTTGTGTTTTCAAACTTCGTATATAGGTATTTAAAATTGAAATGAATCTTCTCGCGCGATAGTTTCGAAATTCGGATTCCAATTGATTCAAAATTTGACGCGCGACTCTCGCTCAAACACAGATCTCGGTGTTATTTTATTACTTACGAATTTAAATGTATCTCGAGGGTTAACCTTCCATCTGTACGTTTTTTTGTGCACCGTTGGAGTGTATACGTGGGTCTGTTACGTTTGACGCTATTTTTCCTTATCTTATTTTAGTATTTAGTATTTAGAAAAATCTGAAAAAATTTACAAAAATCTGTCTACATTGTAGCTAAAGATTTTATATCATTTTGATAATCATCGTTTATTTAATATTTTCTGGCACGGTGTTTGAAAGTTTTACAATTACGAGCAGATTTCATTGGCTCGAACGCCCACGTAGGTATACAGGATGATTAATTCAGACTATTCAGAGTGAATATTTCTATTCGTGCGATTCGTGGCGACGAATTCGAGGTGCGTTCGCGCGCGACCGCGTTATCGAGAGGCACGTATTGACCTAAAGAAGAGAGAAAAAGAGTGAGATACGCCGTGCGTCTAAATATAAGCATAAGTGTGGGCTTTTATCGCAGCGGTGAATTTTATTTCCGTCGTAAAATCAATCTACGAGAAGGGCGAACGCGCGATATAATTAGCTGCGGTGGAAAAAAATGGCCGTCAAATGGGGCGATTAATGCGCCCTTCGGTCAAAATAAATGCTGCGTTCATCTTGCGGTGGAGATCGATCGCGCTTTATTTTCAGGACGAATCTTCCCCCCCGTCTTTGCGTACGCAACTAACATATCGAAAAGATGTCCAGGGTGGAATGATATGCTTTCGAAAGTCGCGAATCAATTCAGGCATATATAAGAAACTGTATTTCTTGATTCTGCAGGTTTTCAACGAAAGTAATTATAAAAAAGTAATTATAGGAAAAAGGTTGATGTAAAATGACGCGAAGATTTTTTAAACTTTAAACAGCCTGATAATTATATGCGATTGCGAGATTTCACATGTTTTCTTTCTTGCGTTCGTATAATTTTCTTTTCTTGATGCTGCAGATTTTGCGTAACGAAACGTAATTATTTAAAAGACAATGGAAAATATTAATATAAAATTAGCGAAGATTTTTTTTAAAGAGCAATTTAATGCATGTCGAACGATTTCGCACGTTTCCTTCCTCATGTTTATATAACGTATCTTAGATTATAATTACATCCTTTGTTTCGGAATGCAGCTGCGTCAAATACGTGCTTTGGTCCGCGTGCCAAAAACGCAGGCCTTTGTGCGGACTTTGACAAACGTGTGAAGGCTGAACGCATATTTTTCGCTTTTTTCCTGCAAATGTTGATTCATTTGTGTCCCAAGATATCTTTGAGATTACATCAGCCGCGTAAATCAATACTCTCGTTTCTTTAGCATTGCCTTATTGCATTCCATGCATGACGTGTGTTTCCAGTTCAATCGAAGTTTGGCAGAAGTTCAGTTCGAAAGTCCCTCGCGAAAAATATTCATAGAACGAGAATCATATCGAGAATAAAAAAAAAACATACAGAAATACGAAGACGATCGCACGTTATTTTATGCTATTGCTATATTATAGATAAAAAAAACTCGCATTCTCCAATTCTTTTTTCAGCCCATTATACACAAGTTCGCAGTGGCAAGTGCATTATTTGTTGCGCAACGCCGTGCAATCGGGCGAGCTACGTTGTGAGATTTAAAGTAATTCTTTGTTTTTTAAATTCGAGAACGTCAAGACGAATATAAATGTGTTTCCAAATTTTTGATTCGACGTTCTCGAGAAAGGGGATCTGGCTTCTGTTGCGCTATTTAAACCCTCTAAGCGAGATACATTTTTCCCCATATAGAATCGGCATTGTTCTCCTCCTTCGATCTGGGAATATTCCTTCACGCTTTCGCCGCTCGGCGCTTCTCGTGGCCGGCAATCGCGAATCGCGAAGGCGTTTCCGAGTAACGATTCGCAATTAACCGCGGGGACGAGCGTCATCGAGCGAGATATCGCCGACCTTGCGGCGTCGGCTCCGCGAAATATCGCGAGTAGGCGAGCGTTGAACTTTCGTCGATCGCGGCTTAAAACGGCGAATCGCGTGTCGCGCCTTTCGGCCCACGAAGACGACGATGACGGCAGCCGGGAGCCGGGAGTCCCTCCTCTCAGTCCTCTCCTCTTCCCCGCCCCCTCCCAAACGATTCGCCGCCGCTCGGTGCATCTCGCGATAACAGTTGCGTCACGTTGCGCAATCATTGTTTACGCCCGCCGTTAGCAATAATCGGCCGTCTTGCCTGCTCGAGGCGAGAGAGAGCTCGTTTTATAAATATAGAATATAGAGATTTCCATGCGCGGCCGCGTTTCTAGACCATCCGAGGCGCGTCGTTCTCTCTCGAGGCGCCTCGTAATAACGGAAAGTTAACACTCGGTACGTTACGGATTTGGATACGCGTTTAACGTATATCTCGCTCTAGTTTCTTGGATACAAAGGATCAATCGATTGAAGTAGAGACACATGAGATAGATCGAGGGATATATGAAAGATGATCGATATTTTTCCTTCGTCTTCTGTATTTTCTTTTATCGATTATTGGAAGTATTTTCTCTCTCTCTCTCTCTCTCTCTCTCTCTCTCTCTCTCTCTCTCTCTCTCTCTCTCTCTCTCTCTCTCGATGTGCCGCGAAAGCCTGTTGTGTCGAAATCGCAGGTGGTGCACGAACAGCACATTCGGATTCACAGCACGGCACATATGCACTTCTGAGTTTGCATTCCTTACGATTCATTGTCTCGTACCATTGTTTGACACTTTGCGGCGCGATGCCGGACGCGGTTCGACGACCGACGATCGCGCATCCTCTTATCAAAACACGGTCGAGTATTTTCGCAGCGCGGTGCAGTCTAGACTTTTATTAAATAAACATGGTTGTCGCTGGCTGCCGTTGCGAGACCAAATTGCGCAGAAATTGTTGAACGCGTGAACACGAGTTACTAAGTTAGGTGACGTGTGTTTCAACTGCTATTATTATAGTTATTTACATTGATAATTTAGGATTCTCAATATTAATTTCCTAATACAAATATTATTGTTCCATGTAGATTGTATTAAACATTTTTATTCTGATGGAGAGAAAACGGAAAACGGAGAATAAATAAAAAAAATTAAATAAAATAAAAAAAACTTTTTGAACAAAAATCTTGAAGTATATAATATGTAAAAAAGGTATTGACGGTTTCTACAAATTAAGTGGCCGATTAAAACGTTAATTGATATTATTATCTCTTTTAATTTGTTATATGAACGATCTAATCTCGGAAATGTATCGACACGCCTCTTTAAATTGATTTTTATTCGACAATAACGCTGTTAACACGATCGATAATCGAGGAAGAAAAACGTGCGATCTCCGTTCGTATAACGATGCACTCGCGAAACGAGCGGCACTTATCGCACGTTTACTCAACCGGTGGATTCCTAATTAGAATCGCTCGCTCAGAATAGTATCTCGCCAATTAACGAGTTAGTAATAAATCACCGCTTTTTGCTTAGCGCTGAATTACGTAAGCGCGCGCGATTAACATACTAACTGCACTTTGCGCGCGAGGATGCATATGATGTGTATAATATGTTTGCCTGGTTGGCGCGTTGCGTCCTATGGTCTTCTTCGCATTTTCCGATCCCTTGCTTGATGTAATCGCCGTATAATTATTGTCGTAATTCCTCGAAAACATATCGATTATAATGTAAAGCAGACGGTTCTTACATCTTTATTGATTAAGTTCTCCGAAATTTCTCTATTCTTTAAGTAGCAATTTACTTTTCAAATTGCTTATTCTTTGAATTTTCAAGAAGTATGAATTCTTCGCAAACATTTAATCAGTTTCTCTCGCATATTCACGTCTTAACTACGTTAAACTTTATCTGCGCAAAAAATACGAGGAGCGATGCAGCTGGAGAGGACACGCCTGCGGACTTACTCCGTTTCTGCCTTCGCATTCGATTGGCAAACACAGCTCAAATCAACGGCGGCGTTATCAATGTCGCGCGATAAGATGAGCCGCAAATATATAGAATGCACGCGCAGATGCAAACGGTGCGCGCGCGTTAATTCGGTGCGTCGTCGAGGTGAACGACGAACATCATTTCGATCGTCTTGCCGAGATAGATCCGCGATCAGCGGATCTCCCCTCTCGACAAAACGCAGCTTCTCGGTGCTTCCGACGAGATTCCCGCGAGATACAAAGCTCCACCGCGCCCGCGCGAAACGCATTTTTCCGCCCGATCGCGTTGCGTTCCGTGCCGTGAGATGGACGCGAAATGTCGCGACATTCCCGGCAGCGAATGGCTATTAAATCCCACGGTATTATGCATATACGGTTACATCATGCCTTCTCTCCCCTTGCTCTCCCGATTAAAATAGCAAATTTGCCCGACGGGTGATGGAGTCGCGTAGCTTCGATGATAACGGACGATCTGCGCGGGCTGGCCGCGACCGCACAGCTGCATTGTAACCACGATAAGGAGGCCCGTGTTATCAATTCCTGACGGCGACGACTGCAAATATGTTTGCGCGACGCTCGAACGCGCTGCGCCGCGCGGCCGTGCATCATCGTCATCGGTTCCTCGCCTTGTTATTCGGGCAACGTGCATCACGCTTCCACCTCGCTGACTTTGGACTTTGCGTTGCATTGTTGCGATGAGATATGATAGCCGGTGCATTTTGTCAGCGCTCGGCCATCGGAATTCTTACCATCTCTATATTGTAAATAAAAAGAGTTTAACTTAATTAAAATTAAAATTGCAATTAATTTAAAAGGAACTTAACTTAAATTTAATTGAAATTTTAACAAATTGAACTAAAATTTAGTTTGGTTAAAGATGATCAATTTAAGTTTCCACCAATTTGTCAACTGTGTCCGTCTTGCGTCTCGCAAGAACGATTTACGAATGGCAGGTACGTAGATAAACATGAATCTATAAATCTAAAACCGTTTATCTGAAAATTTTCACGTGCGTCGATTTGTCTTTGAGTCGTCCGAGTGATATTAAGTTGGATTTAGGTCACGTGAAAAGACCAAGTTGTACTATTGTAATGCGCAAGAGTCTCGCACTTATCGCGTGTGTTTATAAGTTATTGCAGCGGTTCGCGGTGAACCGTGCAGTCCCCTGGTAGATAAAAAGGCAAAGAGATTAATTGAAAAATCATCGCCGATGCTCACAACGGCTGCGATTGTTCGATGCACTTGCGGTCGTACCGCGAGCTACGATTATGTAACGAGCAAACGATGTAAATATCAAGCGAGCAATAAACAGCGATATTTTTTTTTATCTTACGTTACCTTGAAAGTTTAACTGTTGTTTGTTAATATGAGTTAGAATAAATTTCTCACAGTTAATCGTCCGATTAATCGCAAAAAATCGTACGCGCTGAGTACGGAAATCTGGCGCGTTCTCGACGCAATAATAAATCGTGTCGACTAAAAGCAATGGCGAATCGATTTTGAGGAAATTACGAGCGTATAAATACAGTCACGGATATACATTGCAGTTCTGTCGCTTGAAATATCGGAATTGGAGAGAGAAAGAAAAGAACATCCGCGTCGCAATAAAGCGTCGGGCACCAGGCATTAATCTTCGTAGCGAGCAATTGCACTTTAGTTTTCTTTTAATCGGTTCCCTCGGTGTTCAAAGTCTTCTTCCGCTCATTCTTTACATTAATAGCGCTCGATGCGCTTGATATACCAGATAACACTTTGTGCTCTCCGTACTCATATATACGATTCCACTAAGAAGATCGCGTTAGAAACGCGACAACGTGGCACGCACGAGCGATCGCCTATAGTCCGGTTAGGTAATTGACGTAATCATCTCACAATAGGTCATTCCGCAAATAGAAGCATTATTCATAGCCGCAAGTTGCGCTTTTCCATTGTAGTAGAACTTATTTATCGTCACATTAGATCCTGAAATAGATCTTGGCACTCAGATTTATTAATATCTCGATTTTTGCAAGGTTGATCGGCTCGCTTCTTTCGGAAACACTCCAGTTCGCGAGCATTTATTATTTCCGGTTACAACGAGCTCGATTATCCAAGATTCGCACAGGGACGAGGGGAGGGGAGGGAAGGGAGGGGGTTGAAATCGCCCCGGGTTTTCTCGGCTCGCAGGGCGCTCGCTTTTTTTCTCTTTTCTCCCTCGGTTGACATAACAGTCGGTGGCACGCGAGATTGCGGGGGATCCGTCGTCGCTGTGCCACGGTGACTCGAAAAAGTAGGTTTCTGGAGCAGACGAGGGGCCCGGGCTGCACGCTCCGGAGGCCCCGCGCGGAGGAACGCGAGCGGCGCGGCGCGGCGCGGCGGAACCGGCGGAACGGAGCCGCGAGATAAGTGTTACGCGGCATGCAACGCGAGTTAGCGCGTCGCGTCGCTCGGCTCGTTTTCCATCGTGGGCCATACCGCGTTATTTTTCTCGGAGCGTTATCTGCGCTCTGTCCAACAATAGCCGTCACTTCGACGATAATTACGTCCGACGGTGGTGCCTCTGGGGTACGCTATCGCGGCGCTGACAATGAGTGCGACGACAGACAGTTGACGAATTAATGGAGAGAAACTTACATATTAATTATCTTTAATCAAACTAAATAATTATAAAACTAAAATTATTTACCTTTAATTTTTAAATTAAATATCTCCTTATTTATTCACGATTCATTAGCCGGCCGATCGATTTCTAGAATGCTTTTCGCTGCCGTGCGTGCATATTTTTCTAGAAGACTGCAACGATAGTGAGATTGAAGACACGCTCGATTGGACCTTTGCGTTAAACTTTTTTTTATTTTTACGTATCTTGACATTCTTGTCAAAGGGGCGGGATAAAAATAATTATCTCCGTGCGCGAAGATACATAACGCACAAAACTCGTGGGCGTCTTTACGCAGAGGTATTTCGTAGAGAGCGAGGAGGACGTCCATAATTATCGCAGCCGGCCTCGTTAAGGAGCTGAACCCATTCCGTCATGTACGGAACTCCACAATCTCTGTTCTTAATTTTAATTTAATGAGATTTCTCGTAGAACGCGCGCGCGTATTTTTAGAGCGTATTTACCCGTATTTAGGAAATGTCAGGCGGATGTTTGTTACGCGTTTTAACGAGGAGATACCTGAAAATATATATACATATTATAAATAATACAATGATATATGTCTTTAAATTAAACTGTTTTGAGGCAGAAATTTTTTGGAACGTATGGCATTGAAAACACTGATTACCGTATTAAATCGAGCAGACAGTAGCTGGTTATTTATTTTGCAAGTTTACGTAAAAAAAATTGGAATCAATATCTTTTTCACAAAAATAAGTGATTGTTATACGAAAAAAATATTTGTTATTATTATATTCCGATTATATGCATATACACAGAAAAATATCATTCTACAGCCAAGAAAAGCAATTACTTATTTTATTTTATTTGTTTTAAGTAATAGTTTTCTTTAACAAAGAATATTTTCTTAATAATTGTTTTAAGATATACTTGGCACACAAGTCTATCACACAAGAAAAGCTCATCATTTTATGCTCAAACAAGAATTTATTCCTCTTTCAAGAATATTATACATATACATATATATTTAAGTATATGTTTCTCTTTTTCACTCTATATAGTAAGTAAACCGAATTCTTGTATTAATTTAATATTCTTGTTTGAAGTGTGTATTCTAGACTTGCTAAGATTTAGAATATGAGTAAATGAGATACTTGTGATGACTTTATGGTATATAGATTTGCGGATATATAAACTTATCAAATACTTATGGAACAAATAATATTCACATGCAGGTAGTATGTGCTTTTCTGTGTGCACGATTATGCTTGTTATTAATTTTATATTTGTCTGCAGGGGCGAAAAATTAGAATTGAGTTTTGTGCCAGACTGGGCGGCGGACGAATTATTGCAATGCGCTACCCGCTGCCCCCTCACTTAAACGTGCCGAGAGGGACGCCCGCGGGGTTTTAGCCGGTAAAAATCTGGCACTCCCTTCGTCTTTTTCCGGAGGCGAGGGGGTCTTCCCCTTCTTTTGAAGGGGCTACTGGGCAAATCGGGCTTCGGCCTGAGATCCCAGTAGTAGATTTCCCCGCGTTAAAAAAAAAGTTTTGTGCCAGACTAGAGTTAAGCTCAACAGGGTCTTTTTTTCCCGCCAATTTTTCCAAGCCCGTTCCCTTGGCAGTGGTTTCGCTAGATAGTAGATAGGGACAGTGAGAATCTCATTAATCCATTCATGCGCGTCACTAATTTAGATGACGAGGCATTTGGTTAACTTAAGAGAGTCATTTCCCCATGGAAATTTGGATCCTCTTTCTCGGAAGTAAAGTTTAAGATTAACCAGCAGTCTATCTCTACGATTGTACGAAGCGCAGGCGTGGGTGGAAATACACGTTCAGATATATCTACATCCGTAACCCACTCTCTTACATAAGGATCTCGCGTTCACCACGTGTAGGTACCGGAGATCACGTTATAGCGGGCGGCCCGATAAAAGCCTTTGCGTCAGGAAAGGCGCCGCGAGACGCGTGGACACATGTGGATTCCTCGTAATCGCATCCGTGACTTTTCGCTCAGGCGCAGAGTGCTGTACATACACGAGGGAGGCGCGTGACTCGGGGCATCGCGAAACAATTCATGTAAACGGACACGGCGGACACGCGTGTAATCGTGCACGTGAAACGCACTTGGACCGACGCGCAGGGCGATCGCGCAGGAATTCCTGCCATCGCGCGCGCATTGCACGTCAAAGAGAAATTCGGCCTAATCGCGCGTCCGTATACGAATGAATGAATAGTGGTACTCTGCAATTCAGGACGCACAGAGGACAAGAACGCCTCGGGTCCGTGGTCATAGATAGTTTCGCGCGAGCTTGCCAAAGCGCGCCGATGTCAGAAATGATTGAAGTCTCGGCGATTGTTCTCTTCGGCGATTCGATAGCGCGTCGGAAATGTATCGCGGGATGTATCCGTCGCACTTCGCCCGTCGTAAATATAACGAAACGCTTAAAAATAGTCCACCTTGCGCGGAGGAGGTGATGCGCGTTCCGCGCGAAACGCATCTCACGCGTATAAATCAGCTCTCGTCGCGAATTTCGCGGAACTCTGAAAGTATAACCGCCCGTGAATTCGTCGGATTTTCTGGTAACTTTATGGTCAGCGCGATTCGCGCCGACGAATTCGACGCGCGGACGAACCGTTACTTACTATCCAATTTTCGTTCGAGAGTGTTCTTCGGTAATTTCAGAAACTACCTGGAAGGATGCGAAATTATTTTAAGGATATCTGCGAGATATATTTATGTCTCAGAATTTTACGCATCTCGTCGACCAAGTGGATGATCGTTCGTTAGCGAATATTGAATCCATGCGTTCTCAAATTTTCTTGGAGTTTAAAATTTTCATGTTTACTTTACGTTTAAATGTTTTTCTCGTTTTCTTATATTTATTTCTCTGTTCGAGGTCAGCGAGTTTACGTCGCGCTGCGATTTATATATTTTTAAATGCCATGTATATTTCTTCAATATTTTCTATTCAAACACACGCAACGCGTTCGCTCGAACGTTCCGTATATACAGTTTAATTCCTCGACGTATCGATTTTGATGGAGGCTCGGCGGAGAAATGACGTATGATAGCGCAACTAAGGCACTAATTATACGCTATAAACATTGCCATTATCCCGGCATAAGTGCTCCCACCTGGCCTCTGAACAATGTGACTGGACACGGAGACCTTTGCGGGATTTGTCTTGCCCAACTCGCGCGCGAGCGGCGCGGCGCAGCGGCCGGCCTAGCGAAGTGTCGCAACGCAGCCACAAACGAGCGAAATTATCGTTAACGGTAAAACTGGCGACAGAAATATTCGCGGCGAACAGCCGGGGATCTAAAATTAATTCTCATTATCCTATACGGCCGTAGCCGTGTAATCGCCGAGAAAACTCACCGCCCCATAAAACGCGGAACATTTATATTCCCCGCGAAGTCTTCGAAGCGACGGTGCTTGCGTCATCGAGCTCGAGGAGTGAGAGAAAAAAAAAGGAAAGACTGTAATGGTAATATAAACGGTTACTTTCCACGGCCTAGATTCGGCAAGTGCACGCGCGAACGTAATTCTAACAATTCTTCGCTATTTTATCTAACGTAATTTGTTATTACCTTGCTTTCCTTTTTCTGAATTTTTCTTCGAAGAGATTGCTGCGATTAACACACAACAGATGCACGTGACTCTGAGAAATTTAATTGAGAAGGCAAAGTTTAAGTCAGTCTAAGGAAAAAGTAATGTGTGTCGGGGATCTGTTTTATAATATCTTTGTACACCGATACCAATACCAATACCAATATCAATACCAATACCAATACTAATACCAATAATATTTCTATTCTTTGTACAATAGAATATTTTTTTTTATATTTAATATATTAATTAACAGGGGTAATATTTAAGATAATTACAGCATAATATTTTTTTGTGTCCGCCATGTCTGCTCTACATTGATAAATATTAATCTAATATTTATTCGTCGACGTAAAGGAAATTGCGTTGGCTCGATCGCGCGCTCGCCGGTTTCCCAGTTAGTGCGAACGCGGTGTAGGTGATTGGCGAGCCTATTATGTCACAACTCCTAGTTGCGGTGGCAAGGTAGAGCCGGGCCGTGAACTCAAGAACACAGCCGGCGGCACGTTGCACAGGCGCACGTGACCGGTTCTCTCCGCAGGTTTTTCCTGGCGTGTCTCACTCCCGCCTTCTCACCGACTTTTCAGTCGGGATAAATGTGCGCTCTCTCTTTCTCTAATATCTTTCTCTCTCGCGATAACTCCCATGGGAAACACGCCCGTTTCCCCGACGCCTTACGCCCCGTATTATGTTCCCGCCGCGTCTCGGGGCCACCTTGCAGCCCGCGCGCTCCGATCCCTACTTATATGTTTATCTCTCGAATGCAAAATAGCAATCAGTGTTGCACCGTTATGCACGCTCACCTAGAGTAATACGATCGGAGCAACGCGGAAAGATGATATTACTTTTAATGCTCCGAAATTATTTATTTTCAGTTGTTATATAATCATCCGGGGAGGGGGGAGGGGGAGAGAGAGAGAGAGAGAGAGAGAGAGAGAGAGAGAGAGAGAGAGAGAGAGAGAGAGAGAGAATGAAAGAGGCGAAAGAGCGATATTATTTTTATACCGGAATTAATGTTTCTTCGTCGAGGAAGCTTTTTAACATTTTCTCTCCATCGATAATTTTAGATGATACACGTTTTCCTGCAATCGTGTTATTTCCGCATGCTAAAATAGCCGAGCGCAAGTTTCGTACCGCCCATGCTTGTTTCATTATTCGCGCGATAATAGCGCTTCCATGTATACACAAACAGGCTCGTAGAGAGAACGCGCGCGTGTGTACGAGCACCGTTATACGGCGTAGACAATCTTATCTAAATATTTGCATGTCATTGCGGGATTTCAGTCCTCTTGCGCGAGGTAATCTCTTATTTCGATTTTATCTGCATTACGCAATCGGATTTCAGCTGTGCGCCGCTTTCTGCGGGGGCGACGCGAGAGGGTTAATTTAATTTAGCCCCCCCCCCCCGTCCGACGGATCCCGTTGTGTCTGATTAACTTGTATTGTGACCGTTTTAATCGGGTCCGTCCGGATGCCGAGTCGGACTCGAAAGAGTCTTCTCGAAAGGGAAAGAAAGTTTCGTAGGGGGGAGAAAGAGAGAGAAAGGTTAATTTCGCTAAAAAATTATATCTATCTGCAATAATATAAAGTTTATATTTTGATTAAATATAGGAACTTTTCGTAGCACATTCTATGCAAAATATATTATTCCTTTATTGCTTATACATTTTTCTGAAAAGAAACATACAGTGAGCACAGTTTGATTAGGATGAGAAATGTCACTTCGCTAAAACGTTTCTCTTCTACCGGTACTCATTTACATAAATTAGTAATTTGTTCAATAGTAATTACATGAAAATCGCATACATAATAATTTTTCCATTGATCGGTATTTATTACGCATAAGAGAAGTTACGATAAAATATATTCAAATAAATTAATGTAATATGTAAAGTTTATAATATATCATATATGATATATATATATGTTGCAGGCATAATACAAAATCAGGCATTTTACAAAAAGCCGGAATAACATCATGCGTGTATACCTACTTATAACGCATCATTTAGATTTCGCTTAAATATTTGGAAATATAAGAGTTTGTCAGTGCTAAGGGAGGTAATTTGCTGATATGTGTGTACAGACAGTACATATGTAGGCGAGGGAGGGGCGTAGCTTCTTCCCCGCATAAAAAACTAATCTAACTCCAAGCCTATTTCAACCAAATTTCAGTTTTAAGTTTTTAGAAATAGGCTTGGAGTTATATTTTTTATGCGGGGGAGGAGCGGAGCCACGCGCCCACGCATATACCTATTTACAAATTGTTTTTATTATATTATGTGCAAGAATCTCATTTCTAAACTCTTCTTATCTAAAATCATTTCTAAACTATTTCTTATCTAAAAATCTTGTTATGCCGGCTTTTTGTAAAATGCCTGATTTTGTATTATGTCTGCAACATATATATGTATATATGTATGTATGTATATACATAACTCAATATTATACATACAACGAGATTTATCATATATTAATGTATTGGCTTATTTTAACATAACTTCCTCGCGTGTGATATTAAGCGTCGTTAATTAATGTATATCGTACAAATTTCTTGTAGGACATCCGTAATGTATTAATTATTTATGGCAATATAAGTAATTAACTTATTTATTAATTCGATTAGCATATTGTTTAAAATTCCGATAAAATCCTGCAGTCAAGTTTTTCGTGCGACGTGATTGGCGGATATTCCCGCACTTGTTATTGCAGCAATCTTCATCAGTGAAGTAAGAATCACTTTCAGAATAGTTGCACGAGGACCGCGACGACAAACGTCCTTAGAACACAAGAATAAATTTATAAAAGAGAGAAATGTCATATATATGTATATATCTATACAAAGTATCTACACTAATATATCTATACAAGAGATGTCTGTACATGAGTTGATAATTATTTAGTTAAAACATTTTCTTAATAATGGTGATTAAAAATAATATAATTCACAATAGTTAATAGTAGTTAATAATTAGTTCCGAGTAACATATTACAGTAATTAAATGTCTATATAAGCTTTCGCAGTAAAACAAATAATTCAAATTACATCGTAATTAATAAAATTATATACAAAGAAGAAATTATAAAGAAGAAAAATAATGAAAAGTTATACATTATTACATGGAAAGTAGTCACGATTATCGTCCGTAAAAATTTAACAGCTTTAATTACAAGGAAAGCAGTTATATATGTCACGATTATCCTCCATAAAAATTTAAGGTGGTCTTTGAACGTACTTTTAGAAAATATTTCCGCTGTTTGTTTCGAATCCTCCTTATTTTTAACTGATTCCTCGATTACCGAAGACGTTCCGATATTACGAAGAAGTTCCGATAATCCTGTACTCGTTGAGGCTCTCGTTCTCTCGGATCTGTGTTTCAACTTTTTTTTCTTTGCAGTTATGAGCTCTCCACAATCCGTACAGCCCGAATTGCAGTCGTTGCTGTTACTGCTAGACGAATCAGGAAACCAGTTTTTCATGAAGTCTCCTGTTAAAACAAAATTTGTGTAACAAGAATGTATGTAATAATAAAATAAAAAATAAAGTATAAAAAAAAAGTATATTAATACTTGAAATAAATTAATAAAAATAAATTAGCTTGAGCTATATATACCCCGAATTGAAATATTTAATACGTCTGGTTTCTGGAAGTAAAATAAATAGTCGAAAATCTATCGCGTGACAGTTATAATAGGTCGAGTGTTATAAGTTAAAAAAATGTGGATTCAAATGTACAACATGGAATTTGTGCGTAACGTACTCTCAGAAATTTCTGCCACTACGTTCTTCGGAACTTTCTTACTGCTGATCAGTTTCAGAGTTCTCACAGTTTTCGTTGTTTTTAGGTTTTTTGAAATTCTTGCCGATGTCCTCTTCTCGATTTTTGGCACTCGTTTCTTAGGTGTATACAGCTTGACATTACGTTTTACGTAGACCGACTTACGATCGCAACTGCTGGAGGACTCGGGATAGCAGCTTTCCAAGGCTACTTCTACTACAAATTTATATAGAAGCAGTGTATGCTATGAACAGAGTCTTATTACATTAGTCTAATGGGAAATAACCTTGTTAATTGGATATAATGTGACATGTTCTTGATTTAATAAAACAAGTATTTATTTTATTAACACTGTTATACCAAGATTGCTGATATACCAAGATTAATATCTAATTACCGGAATACCGGAAGATACTGATATAACAAGATTATTTTTCCAATTAGATTTAATGCTGTTAATACATCATTTTTTTCGTGTATAAAGTATAATTAGATAAATTAGTTTTGATCTGCCGTATTCAATTAAACTTATATTTAATTTTTGGAGTTAAAACAGTCGAAAATCTGTCAAATTAAAGCTATGTAATCGCGGATAGTATTATAATTAGAAAGTATTTTAAGTAAAAGTTTTGAATTACATAGCGCTTTACGAATGTGAACGTGTAACGTACCTTTAGGGAATCTCGCCTTTTTCTTCCTTGAAATGTTCATAGTGAGTAATGAAAATGATTTAGCAGTTTTCCGACTTCCGTTAGACGTCTTCCTGAAACCGTTCGAGGATCTTACGTACAGTGGCTTGCAGACTTTACTTGTCAACTTGCTTTTGTTCTTAACTGTATACGTATAGAGTGCGTAGTCGCATTTCGCGCAACCCGACTTGCAGCTGCAATTATCGGAGGAATACGGACAGTAGTTGACAAAGAGTTCGCCTGTTAGAAACAAATATACTTTAGACCAAACACGAAATACAAAATAATTCGGCAAATTGATCCGGATCTCTCGGAGAGATCGTGCTAAACATTTTAATTCTCGGAAGCGAAGTGGACAGTCGAACAATTTTTTATCAAGTAGGAATTACGAATAATAATTACGGATGTATGGTAGACAAGTATTGTGATTGAAAACTGTGGATTGAAATTTCTAGACCCTACAACGCGAATTCGAAACATACTTTTGGATTTCGTTACGGTCTTCACTACGGAGACTTCGTTGGTTTCAGGCGATTTCGTATTCTCCTCAAATGAGTTAGATGTCTTTTTAAAAGGAACAGACACTTCAACAAAGCAAGGCCCCTCGGAAGAAAAAGACTCCTTTGCACTCGGGAATTTTTTCCCGCGCCCTCTCTTGTAGGCGCATTTCTCTCTTATTTCGGCAAAAGCTCCATAATTACACTCTTCGCAGCCACTTGCGCAGTCACAACTGAGAGTTAGAAAAGACGAGTCGGCTGTCGATGGGGGTAAATAAGGCCACAAGGGTAACAAGGACGAACTCTCGGCTTTATCCTTACGTTGCTGCGTTCTCTCAGCGTTCGTCGATTCCATTTTTCTGACGTAGCATTCCCGGCGTGTTGCAAATTGTGCCGAATAATTTTTGGACAATTTTCAATCCTCTGTGCTACAGTTGCGGAAAAAAATATGCCTTGGAATAATTCTGAAAAAGATGGATAACATTTGTAAGCTGCAATGTTTACGTTTGCAGGTTTGAAGTAACGCGACGTATGAAATGGTTTGATCCCAAATTAAGTACTTCATATTGTTTATGCTTTATTGCGAATAATATAATTTTGTGGAACAACTATCGAAAGGAATCGAATTTTAATTGCAATAAAAGTTTTCCAGCACGTTACATATCGTAGTTATAATATGCCACAATACACTAAAATAGTCCTTTTTGCAATTTTAACTGTAAAACTGTGGTAGAGCAACTTAGCAAACGGGATGGTATTCAGCGTTCAAGAAACTATATAAGAAACGATTATTCTCGTTCTTGTGAGACAAGGGAAACAAATACGATACGTAAACAAGATACTCGTACCTCGTGAAGAGAGCAATTTCTCTGATTTATCTATCCAACGTGTAGCACAGTTTATCCGTAATACATCAGGCCTTTCGTTTCACGGAGCTCTATGACATGCAAATAAGTGTTATCACAACTGAAACGAGCGAAGCGGAATGATCTAGACAGGGATCGGCGAAGACGAGGTGCTGGCACGGTAACGCTCGATCGCGCACAGTGATTCGAACTGTTTGATTCCCGTGTTTCTTACATGTGTTTGGCATCCTCACCTTTCGACATGGTATATTTACAGAGGCTATGTATTGCGTGTCGCGACAGAAACCATAATGGTAATTCGGTCTCCTCTGTGTTAAATTATTAGTTTGCGTCTTAAACCTTAGACGATCTATGTCGATTCGTGTCGGAATTTAGGATGTTATTATTTTATTTATAATTTTACGTGCCGTGTGTAATTCGTGTCAGTCTGCATTTCGAAATGACTGAAGAACCAGAATACCAATGTATTTAAAATACCCATGTATTTAAAATTAATATAAGAATAGACATGAGAATATATGTGGAAAGTTCCTGAAGTCCGACGTGTGAATTTAAGGTGAACTTCATTGTTCGCGTCGAAAGGAGAATACCGCGTTCAATGTGGATGTTTACGTTCCAACGGAACGCCTATGTAACGATTCTAGCTTGATAAACCGTCGATCGTTGGCCAAGAGCCACATATTACGACGATAACATCGTGATACCCCCGTCGATAGCGCCGCAAAATAGAAATATCGTGATCGTGAACACGACGGGCGTGTGCGCGCGCGATACGCGGAGTTATGCCATATACAGATCATTATGCAACGCGCGCGTATTGACGCAATTCAGATCCGATCTCGAGCACGAACCGATCTATGGGAAATCTTGAATTACACGTTTCATATATCGGGCACTACCGCTGCCGCCGCCGTCGCCGCCGCCGCCTGTCGTCGTCGTCGTTGTCGTCGCTACTGAGGGAATTGAAAGGGCCGTCGTGACTGCGATTACGTTAATTTCTTCACTTATGATAATGGCACAGGGCGGCCTTGTGCTCGTAAATTTTCGTTTCATAACCGGAGGAATTACATATTGACACGGTTGGCGAGTTCGGCCGCGCCACGGAAATCACGGAATAGCTTAGATTTACAATTCGTTATGGCGCCGCGACTAACGTACAGGGTGTCGAATAATCGAACCACGGAGTGGCGAGTGATGATTTTTCGAGAAACGTGAAGGGAACTGATTGATCTTGATTTTCGAAAATCGATCTTATGCAAAAAAAAAGCAGTCAATTGTAATTCTTTAAAATTAACTCGAGAGAAAGGTAATCTAAAAGTTAATCAATCTTGATTGTCAGAAACTAATTTCTCTCCGAAGGGACAGATTAGGTAATTTTAATTCTTGATAATTAACATGTCACCGAAGATTGATCTCACTTTCTGGGAACCTACCTTCTGCTTTCGATTGTACGAAATTGCTCTTTCTCCGACATTTTGCACACTCGACGTTTCGAAAACATATACCCCGAGCGCTATTCGGGACATACAATTTCACCCGATAGCTCTGAATGCGAGGGTGGCGAATGTTTACGATGCCCCGTGGGGTGCGATAGAACGGCGTGACTCAGCGGCTATGGGGATGACGTAAGAAAATGGGGATTTCATAGTCTTCTAGCAAGGGCGGCGAGAAGCCCGAGCACTTTGTTCTCTTTGTCAAGTTCTCTGTATTCTCTGTATAATATCTTTTACTTTTAGTTCTCTATTTATACACATGCATTAGGGAAAACTGAAGGAAAAAGATTGAATATATTTTTAGAATTGAACAGTAACCTTTTGGAGTCAAACGACATGATCGTTCTTAATCCACTGCAAATGTTCCACTACAACCTCTTCATTTTTTCCAAAGAAGATATCATCCATTTAAAATACAGAGTGAAACAATAAAATAATAATAATAAAAGTTGAAGTGAAAGAGATGTGAGATAATATAATGTAATTAATATAACATAACAGAATAGTAATAATAATAATAATGTAACGATAAATCATACGTGGAGATACAAAACTTCGAGTAAAAGCGGTGTTATGGATTATCACGCGACGTGTCAACAGAATCGCCCGAAGAGGCGCTCGAAATTCCATCGAGGATTAACGTCGAGCGGATCGCCGAGCGAGATATACGCGAATTACCAGGCGGGAGAATCGAGGTGCGGCTGCGTCAGCTGCGAATTCTCATTCTCGCAATTCTCGACGCGGGATCACGAGGGGGACGAGGTGATTGTATAGGTATGGCACTTTTCCGTCTATAATACGACAAAAGTGCGCACCCGTTATGGCTCGTGACGGGACGCCTGTCGTGACTGTCGTGCTTACGCAATTGGGCTCCAGATCCGATTTAAGCGCCGGAATGTCCTTCGCGCCACCCCAGACGTCAACCTCCATTCATGTCTTCCCCGCTTCGTCATCCGCAGATCGAGCCGCTACCCCGCATTGTCCGCGTGTTGATCCTCGACGATCTCCGTTTGGAATCGACAGCGACGAGACGCGTGTCTCGTGTCAAAAATCGTAGCAATCGCCTCTCGAATCCTTTTGACCGCGATAACAACGTGAAAAAAGGGTAATTACGTATGTAGTAATGTCCAAAAGTTCCCGGCTTAAGGATAAAATGAAACAATCGTTTTTATTTTTCAATATAATCACTCTTTATTTCAATAAATTTTTTAAAACAATAAATTAATTTTTTTATATCGCAAAAAAATAGTTTAACATTGCGGAGATCACTTTTTCATTATTTGGTAAATTTTTTCCATGCAGAAATTAGACTGTCGAACATTATTTCTTATTTTTAAGTGTTACGGATAAAAATAAGTATTTTAAGGATCAAAATTCAGGATAGTTGGTATTAATATAAAAAAATTAATTCATCATTTTAAAAAATTTATTTATATAAAGGTTGATTATATTGAAAAATGATAATAAAACTTTTTATTTTTTTATATTCTTAAGCTGAAAACTTAAATACCTTACTACGTATGCATAATTAAATGTATTGCATAATTAAAAAAAATCTGAACATGAATCTGATATGAATAAATCTGATATATGAATTACATTATATATACAGAGCCTGTTATCTTTTTATCCGTTGATCTTTTATAGAATGTTACGTAAGACATGACGTAACAGGAAAGAGTGAGAAATAAACCAGTTTTGTTACAATTGATGATAATAAAACGAGGACTGTTTAAATTAGTTTAAATTCATATAAATGTATATTGAACGATCGTTTTACACGATCTGTTGGTAAAGCTGCGAGTTAATTTCAACGTGTATACCACTGACTCCATCTGTTGACTCTAGATGGAAATTTCAAACGTTATGCTCTGATAATTAAGCGCATATTATTATACTTATAATCAACGATAATAGCAATTGCTTTGCGTCACGTTAATTATCGCGCTCCATTAATATCGAATCGTCACAACGATGAATCGAAAGAAGCATTTTTTCCCCGCGCAATCTTCAATTTGAATTTATGACGAACGAAAAAATGAATAAATTATCGTTCGCATATTATACATTTCTGAAAAATGAAATTTGACGTAAAAATATTGCTTAAGGTATTCCTTTCATGACACCAAAGTCTTAAGAATTAACTAATTTTTTGGTACGAGAAAGTTAAAATGCATATATCTTTACGCCAGAAGAAAATTAAACCACATTACCGAGCATATAAAGAAGAATTATGACTTTGAAAATTTGATATTTTATATATGTGACGTTTTCGAAAAAGTCTATTTTCCACATTTCAATGTAATAATTTGTTTATCACAAATATCTTAAAATATTAAATATTAACTGCGCTACACACACATATTCGCTAAACTCTATACTTTCGATAGTGCCGATAAAAATATAGAGTCACCGAATATTTAAACAAAATATTTATGTTAAAAGTTGACTTGAAATGTGGTTTATAGATAAATATTTTTAATGGCGACTTTCAAGGAATTATTTGGCAACGCTGCAAGCTGTGCGCTCATATGTCACACTTCAGTTCATCACGTACGGTTTATTATCAACTTTCATTTTCACAAATTGTCCTTTATTTTTGCCCACATTACTCCTCACTTTATGTTTCTTATCACTCATTATTATTATAAAATCTCTCTTTGATAAAAAGAAAATGTCACAATATTCTTTGATTAATGAAATTGACACTTATACATTGACACTTTTGTTATCAACTTCACATTTTACAATCGGCGCCCTGAAAAGCGCAGCGTTGCCATATTGTTCTGACAGTAAAATTTACCAAAAAATGAAAAATTTCTAAATACACATAATATTTTTACTTTTTTCTTATAATTAAACATAATAATCAATTATAACTTGATTTTATATAAGTTGAATGCAATATACAAGAGTTTGCTGAGGCCCTGCTTAAGCGCCTACAAAATACGCTCCTCCGTAAAAGGAATACCTTAAAACTATTTAACAGTTATATAATTTAACAATTAACTTTCTCCCAAAATATTACACTATGACACTTTTTACAGTAACCGTCGCAGTATTTTAATTTTTGTCTCCACTTTGTGTTATATTACTGCAATAATATTTTTTTCTTACGGCATCGAAATTACGTCGGCCGCGCGGGCCGTTCGCTTTCGTTTTCCGGGGTGGTTGTACCCCGTCGGATCAACAAACACTGACCGGCCGCGAGGGGTTGAAATTCTCGGCAGTGCGCAGCCGCGCTGACCGCTGTCCACTTCTCTCTTCCTTATAGAATTCCCCGGATTATTCCCCTGCCATGCTTATACCCGCGTAGCGCCCAAGTGTACCACGAATACTGCTCTACACCCGTAAAAGTGAAGCGACGCGCGTGCCAGTGCCGCAATCCAGGCAGTAAGGGTTCCTTTCAGTATTTCACGATCCACCGGCAAAATAAGGGGCTCCAGGGTGGCAAACGGCGAACCGAGTGAGTATATCGTTTCCGCGAGCGCGCTTTCCCGAGGATGAGGGTGGAGGATCCCGTGTTCTCCAGATCTCCCGAAACCGCGGTAACGTGCCGTCGCATCTCAGTCTCGGTAGATCGGCCCTCGCGGTGGAGAAACGGCGTCGCCGGAAACAAGAGAAGAAAAAAAATAGAATCCCTCGACTTTTTTTCCCGTCGTAATGCGCCGAGACAGCGAGTGATTAAGGACGAGGAGTAGCGAGTCGGAATAGAATCGCGGAAATAATTGATGATGCGAAGCAGGTAATTCGATCGGCCGAGCTCCACTTTGTGTCTTTGTTGGACACCTAGTGGCATGTGTAATGGAGGAATTTATTATTAATTGGATCGAGAATCGCGTGGGAGTTCTCCCGGGGAAGTTTTGCGTTAACTAAAACCCGAGAACGAAGTAAAAATCCCGCGACGAGGAAGAAACGGAAACCAGTCGGAGACTCGGCGGTTTCTCGGTATACTTGAAACTTTTCGCGAGTCGATAATCGCGCGTAGCGTAATGCCCGTATCACACTAGCGATTGGCGATTGCGTTTACGATTGAGTCTACGCCTTTTGACGAATCAGAATAAAAATCGCGAATCGCAATCGCCAGCGGCTACTTTTTGATTGGTCAAGAGACGTAAACGCAAACGTAGACGCAATCGCCGATCGCTAGTGTGATACGGGCATAAAGCGCAGACCGCGTCCGGTCGTTTATGAGAAGGGGGAAGAGCGGCGATATAGATACGATCTGCAACTTTTCTGAAGGAAGTAGGGCAAAGTCGCGGTATTGTAATTTCTGGTCTACGTCTATTTTCCGTTCAGGTCGCTTCTACACCCCATAATTCGCGCAATTTGTTACAGATTCGCCGAAAAATTATTTTTTACCCTCTTGTCACTGCGACAAAACGTACGTGATATGTTATTCTTTTCTCGAAAAAAGAAAAACGGAAAAAATATCAAACCGTTTGCTTTCCTGCTTCTCATGACTTTAGTCTATAAATCTAGTCTAATTAAGTGATAAAATGTCTGGCATGTCGTTCAGATAAAGAAGCACGAAATCTTTTTCAGCTCATTCAATTGATAGGGTTATTTTTTTAATTATATATATGTATATATGTATTTTACACGATTTTTTATGCTCTAAGAGAAATTGTTTTTGAAAAGAAATATATGACGTCGAAAATTTATCTCAGACATGCATTGCAATCGTCCTCGCAGGGGGCGACGTCGCGACGCCACGTGCCTATAAAAAAAATCCGCGACCTCGTCGCGCAATCCCGCTATAGAATCCGGCCGAGTGCAACAGTTGAAGTCAAGGCGAGGAGAGTTGAAAGTGTAGCCCCGTTGCGTCTCGAATCGATAGCCCGCGATTACGGGAGCTACACGCTATACGGTACACGTAAATACGCAGCCCCCCCCTCCCCAAGTCCGCCCCCGCATTCGGTCGCGAGATCGGCGAAGGCTCGTTGCGCGTCGCGGAGGAGGCGATCGCGCACCCTTGATCGCCACCCTATTGTTCTCCTCCTTATTTTCTCGATCGGGCGGGGCGGGTAATTCCGCTTGCTGACTCCGTCGCACAGCCAGTGTAGCGCGCGAATGTATTATTTAACGAGAATAATCGATGGCTTATGGATACGTGTACCCGGGGGTACGTATCCCTCGCGATAGTCGTCATTTTCGCGATGGTGACGCGCCGCGTGGCAGGGAAAGCCGCTCCTCGTCCTCGTCTGCCGCCGCGAGTTGGCGGCGCGTGAAAGTCGCGAAAAATCACCTCAGGGCGGGAATAACGAAAGCGTGACCACTCGGGCCACTATAGCGGGGAACCATGCTGGGGAGATTCAGGAACAGCTTCCGCTGCGGCATGCCGAAATGCCCGACTATCCGTATTCCAGGGATGGAGAAGCCGGAGTCCTCCGCGGCGGCCGAGAGCGCCGAGGAGCTCGAAGATCGGGACCCCAACAACCTGAATCAGCATCTTCAGGTAAACGGAGCTGCAATGCCTCTCCACGCGATCGATGTATCAGAACTTGTACTTGTCTTCGCAAAATTTTGCACATATTGATGAAAGTTTGATGCGGTGGAGTTTTTTTAATCAACGAAAATGAATGGCACGCGTCCTTGAAGTCCGTTTCTCAATTGCATGATTGTTTCATCTTCTCATCTCCCAACAAAGCACGTACCAATCTATTGCATTACATATTGCAAGTTCCAAGTTGGAACTTCCAACTTCGTTACATAATTTAATTATTAGAGAAAACGATTAATCAAGCTTTTTCTTGTTCGCACTTTTTGTATTTTATAAATTGTCGGATTTCTAAGCGACAGCGTGAAAGGAAAAAGCCGAAAGCCGCGAACCACATTTCTCCGCGAAAATAATAATTGAAGATCGATGGTCAACGACGTAGACTAATGGGACTTTAGGCTGACCATCGCGTTGCTCACAATTTTGCCCGCGACGAAGTATAATAACCGCCGCTTATCCCCCGCACGATCATTCGCATGCATGCACCGTGTCGAATTGGCGCGATCGAAGCGCGATCGATATCGATTTTACGCGAGCGTGAACGCATCGTACGCAGGTGATGTGGGACGACGTGATCGGCGAGCCGGAAGGAATTCGAAGTCCCGAATGCGCCTGGCGGCTCAGCGGCCACTGCTTCCGGCTCTCCAGGGGATGCTGCTACGTACTCCTCTCCGTTCTCATCGCGCCTCTGCTCGCCCTGTGTTTGGGTTTCACATTCGCCTGTCTCGCGTTTCAGGTGAGTCCGATAACCCACCTCACGGCGCGTCCGTTCCCTCCGATTTCTACCGATCGATTTCGGGTGCGTATCACGATTACGGCGAGTGGAAAACGTCACGCGTCGCGTGCTATAAGCAAGATTGATTTAAGATCGCGGAACAGCAATTAAAACATTATATTCATTTTCAATTTAATTAATTTGTCTTAATAAATTTAACATAAATGATTACGTTTACACAGAAAAAAAACGAATATTCTTGATTTTGAAAATATCTTTAATTTTAACGTGCAAATGAGATTATATTGCGTCAAACGAAGAAAACTTGCTTGAATAGTCATTTTATATAGTTCCAAGAAAAGAAGTTGAAATAAAAAGAAGTTGAAATTGTTACAAGAAGATTATAGATTGTTGCGTATATACAAACAATGAATAGTTAATTTGAGTATATAAGTTTTGACTTGACACTTTCTTCTGTACATTAGATACCGATAGTTTGAAGAAATTTAATATTTATTACAGTTATAAACAAGACGGACAATTTCTTTATTCTTTTTTGAGATGCGAAATAATTATGGAAAGAATTTATATTTTCCCTGATCGAATTCAATTTTTCTCAAGCTTTTCCGGGAAAAATCTGAAGCAAACGGATCGCTTTTCGTTCCTTAAAATTTCGACAGCTATAGTGGCTGATTAGTGGTTCGACTCTCGTTAAACGATTCATATATATTCTTCTACCCTTGTTATTCCTTGCAGCATATATGGTGTCTCGCACCGTGTCTGCGTGTGTGGAAGATTACGTGCGCGGCGACGCGAAATTTCTTAGCGGCGGTGACGCAGGCGATCGTACGGCCGATCATGGAGGGGTTGGGTTACCTCTGCTACAATATCCGCGTATTCAGTCAGAAGCTACCGGACGGCCCTCACCAGAAGGAGGACCTGCTGATCGTGTAATCCGGCGGCGGTATCGCAGTTTCCGCATCCTTCTGAATACAAACGCGCCGCGATGCGATCACGCAAACCGTACATGTCGGTTGTTATATAGCGTTTAGAGTTAAGCGGCGAGAGAGGAGGCGTCTAATTAGAGATACTTGCGATACACTTGCGCGAGATGTCCAAGAGGGACATATATCACAAGTGGGGGATACACCATAATTTTTACGTAATAACCTAATGTAAACATCGAGAAAACGCGGACGGTCTATAGGATAGGCGAGAAGGACATAGCGACATGCGCATCGCACATAATCGGGGCGGTATATTTTTGTAGCTCATAGTTATAATGGCGCGTCAAAGAATTTTTTTTCCGTTAAACTACGTGCAATATAGCGTGTAACGAGTCGCTGTTAAGTGTATACTAGTGAGTGTAAAGGTCTCCCGCGTGCTGGCCTTGTAGGAGGTATAATAATTTTAACTCGTGCGCATGTCTCGGGGTGGACGCAGATCGGGAGTTAAGAAGCTCGAGTAGCAGGCCAGTCGATACTTTACACGGGCCAGTCTTTTTTTGTTTACTTTTTGTCGTCCACTCGCGAATCCAAGACGAGAGAGAGGTCTTGGTGCTTCGCCATACTAGAAGATAATTATTATCCAAATGAGAAGTGATCTGAATACGCGGGCCGTCGAGCGGGATTTGTTTAGTAAAATATTAATCTAAAATTCCAATTTAATTGGGAATATAAATTATTAGGGAGAAAATGCATACGAGGAGAGAAATTATTAATATAGGCATATAAATATGCAAGAGGAGTACATGTTTATTACGTCGCGTCGAAAGCAAAGAACGCAAAGAGGGAAAGATCCGTCCACTTAATTTCTGTACAATCGTACAATTAATATTAACGCAATAATGTTTCTCGATAAAACGATAAGCGTAACACAGAGCTGTACTTTCAATACTCTATATGGCGTAAATTTGTCATCGTTACCATCTTATCATGGTTTTTCTCTGCATTCTCAGCCGCTTTAGACGATTGTAGGCGGAACATCAAGTCCCAATAACATTATCACTATCTCCACTCTCTCAACCCACACCGCTCATTCCAAATATTTCAATAAACTCCAACACGTCTCAATATAGCTCAAAACAACCTCATCAATCCAATTATATAGGCATTATAGGTATACTTCATATTAAATAACATATAAATTTGTAAATTGTTAGTTGTTTATAGTTTATATGTCTTGCGTTACATCACACAAAATCAACACATTATATATAAGACATATAAGACGCTACTACAAAATTCGTGATATACCATAAAAACACTTTTTAAAAAAAGTAAACTAAGGGCGCCAAGAGTGTTCACGCCCTATATTATAAAGTATTTAATGCAAAACAACTCGTTATAAAAAAATGAGCATGAAAAATTATATTTATTATGATAATTAATTCTTTTATTATTAAAATCCCTATTAAAACAATAGAATATTTTGTGTTAAAAAACTTGGCGTTGCTAAAGAAATATTCATGCAAATGTTTCATGTGCATGTGTGAAGTTTGTGTGAATGCAGATCGAGTTTATAATTTAAAATGTGAACAGATATATGTGCGAAGTAGAATTAAGATTTGCATAGATATTTATTTAGCAACGCCAAGTTTTTTAAGTCGAAATATTCTGTTATTGTAATAGGCATTTTGATAATAAAAGAATTATATATATATATATATATATATATATATATATATATATATATATTATCATGATAAACACAATTTTTCATGTTCATTAATAAGTTCTCTTGCATTAAATACTTTATTATTCTATTAAGTATGACAGAAGAATTAAATTATTTTTATGTGAGAAAGGATTAAATTTTATAATATGTATAAAATGCTTGGCACGATGTCTGATGTCACTACTTTTATAACAAATATGATTAAAACAACATTGTTTCGCGCAATAGCTACGCGCAATACGAGCCGAACACTTGGCGCCTTTTTTTTTACTTTTTTTAAAAAAGTATTTCCATGGTATTTTCCACAACATCGAAACTTAGGAGCTGTACATACGAATCTTCTGTATAAGAGAACTTTTGCAAATAAAATGTAGAATTTACACGAGAATGGTATCTTCCGGATTTTGCAATGCGAAGACACGAAATGTTGAGAGTCTTTATAATTAAAACAATTCAGACAATCCACCGGCGAAAGTCATATGTATATGTATATATATATATTATATATATTTGGGCGATAAACAATATTTGTTATATAAACAATAATAAGTAAAACAGAACATGATTAAGCTACCAAGATCCAGCCCGGACTTTAAGTAATTTCTCTTTAATTGATTATATATATAAGTTTTTTAATTTTGAAAAATATATAAACAAATATTTTATATAAAAAAATAATTTTATTTCAAAATTTTTTTATATTATATACATCTGACGCAGAGCGATGACCGAATTGTAATTAAAGTCGCAATAATATACATATATCTGACTTCCTGGCCATTATAAAGATTATGGATCTCTTGATAAAAAAGTTTGGGAACCCTTACTCTAAACTCTAAAAGACCGACGGCCATTTAAACTTGCCTCCAAATTGTCGTGGAGCCAATCGCAGCCAACCGCTATGTAAAGTCTCACGATGCTCTCGGTAACAGCTGACTAGTCATCGACTGCTGAATAGTCGAGGCCCAGTCCACCGGAGGTATCGAATGAAGTATTTAATTTATGTCGAAACACTTGCTCGAAGTCTTGATCGCTCGATGTGGGCGCGTCTTTAAGCGCGATTGATAAGAGAATTTTTTTTAACGAGATCAACAAAGTCAGTGTTTTGTCGCTATCATCAGTCGTTGCTCAACATGGCGAGCTATATGCAGAGATTGTTATTGAGGACCGGCCGTTTGTGTCGCGTTAATTCCACGAGGCGTATCCTTTGAAAATCCATTAGGGACCTAACCGACCTTAGGACTCTTAGGACTCTTCGTTAGATCATGTGGTCGTATCAAAACTCGTCGTATTCGTCCTTAAATCCTGATCAGAGATCTCCGCCTCAGCCGTACTCCGAGGGAGACGTAAGTCACACTTAATTGTAAATCATATCTATAAACATCAGGCAGATAAAAGGCAAGATATAGCTTCTTAATCATGATACGTGATTCGTACTGATCTATACTGATGATCTACAGCCTTGACGTAAAATGTAGATGGTAGCACGATGCAGAGGCGCGACTCAGTCGGTAGTTCATTCTGTCGACATTACGATTTCGCTATCTCATCTTTACTGATAACTGATAAAAGATGTTTACCGTTCTATCGTTATATTATTATGATATTACACAACGTATGCTGTCTATACCCAGGGTTGCGCGTTTACGCGTAAAATATAATAATCTACATCTATACATGTATACAATATATAAACTATGTAAAAAAATAATGAATAATTTATGGAGAGAATCATTGAAGATTCATATTTCGTCAGAAATATGGAAATTTATTTATAATTTTAAACTTGGGCACAATTTTTAGAATGCTAGCAAAAATTAACAACGATTTTAAACATTTTGATTTTATATCTGCGAAAAGAGAAAATAAATATTATGTATATTGTGTGTTTTGCAACTGTAAGCTAAACAATGTACTGCTTTTTGTCGTTTAAAAACTTATAGAGATCAGCGGAGATAATAATATTTCTATATTAATATTATGCATTTTTTTATGCCAGTGTACAATTAATAAATAAATTGAAATTGAAATGCATCTAATTGAAACTAGTCTAAAACTTTTTATTTTTGTAGGACTGTTTGCAAAAATACAGTTCAAAGAAAATCAATTAATCAATCGATCATTCAATTTACATTATAATAATTTACATTGTTTATATTGTCTACATAAAATATTCGTGTAAATAACGGAGATATTCTCTATGAAAACGGCACAACCCTGGTCTATATAACAAATTTTGTAAAAAGTATAATTCAAAAAGAAGACATTTATTTTTGTAAAAAGAATATTCAATTGCCTTAAAAATTAATTCAGGCGGCGCGTACTTTTGATCGAAAATTTGAATTATTGAATTTCGTGGGTCAGCTACCTTCAATTGGGAGGATCCGTTCGAGTTGGAGTCGCAATTGACACAGGACGAGATCCTGACGAGGGATCAGTTCCGTACCTACTGTCAGGAGCAGCTCCTGCCGCGCGTAATTGAAGCGAATCGCAAGGAGCATTTCGACCGGGAGATCATGAGGCAGATGGGCCAGCTTGGGGTGCTGGGCTGCACCATGAAGGGTTACGGCGCCGCCGGGGTGTCCTCGGTGGCTTACGGGCTTCTCGCCAGGGAGATCGAGAGCGTCGACAGCGGGTATCGATCGGCGTTGTCGGTGCAATCCTCCCTTGCAATCGGCGCAATCTACATGTTCGGCAGCGACGCTCAGAAAGAGCGATTTCTGCCTAAAATGGGTGCGTGCAAGCGGTTTTTGGGGGTAGAATTACTCTCCCCAGTTTAATTTCTAAAACAGATTCTACAACTTTGTACAGTAAAGTATTCAATTATTTAATCTCCGAAAACTACGAAAAATAAAGCGACGGACGGAAATAAGACTTGATTTTTACTTGTGAAAATTAGATCGATAACAGATTTATTAATTTAAATTAATTAAATTAAAAACATTAATATAAATTGGCTAATAAAATAAATCTAACGAAAATTAACTCCAAACGTTGGAGCCGTAAGCGATAGCTTTCTAAAGTGTATTTCAGTTTCCGGGGAAAAGATCGGTTGCTTCGGCTTGACGGAGCCCAATCACGGTAGCGATATAGGAGCGATGGAGACCAGAGCCATTTATGATTCCGACAAAAAAATCTACAAATTGAACGGCAGCAAAACATGGTTAGTTCTCGCAAGTACTCTCCGCCGTTCAAAAAGAAAAGATATTTTCTCGCGAACGAGCATATTATAATAGAGGAGACCGGGGCTCGTTGGCACCGTTTTCACAATTTCGACATTTGAGTTTTTAAACAATTAATTTTCATGATTAAACAGTACTAATATGATAGAGAGAACCTTTCTCTACATTTCCATGCCAAGAACGCTTCTGTATACTGTATAGTTTCTTTGTAATAAGTGAAATACGAACATGCTGCATTGTAGCCAACTTGCCCCGATAGTAGGGTAAGTTGGCTATGCGACAAAACTCCATGTTAAATTAATGTAAACGTAATAGAAACACAAAACGGGTAACAGTAGATGTGTACTTCTTGATAAAGATTGTATCTTTTAAAGTTATTTTATAATGATTGATTAGCAAAATGCTGTTGCAAACGAACAATTGTAAACTATTTTAATATATATATATATATATGTGTGTGTGTGTGTGTGTGTGTGTGTGTGTGTGTGTGTGTGTGTGTGTGTGTGTGTGTGTGTGTGTGTGTGTGTGTGTGGGTGTGGGTGTGGGTGTGGGTGTGGGTGTGGGTGTGGGTGTGGGTGTGGGTGTGGGTGTGGGTGTGGGTGTGGGTGTGGGTGTGGGTGTGGGTGTGGGTGTGTGTGTGTGTGTGTGTGTGTTATATATATATATATATATATATATATATATATATATATATGTAGCTTTCTTTAATATAAAAATATTAATATAAATATATATCTAGCTTCTCTGTCAGCATTGTAGGTAGCAAATCACATGCTCACACAGGTCTCGCGTGCGGCAACAAGTCAAGTTAGCATGCCTTGATATGAGCCAACATACCCCATCCCTACATACGTTTGATTTCAGTCATTTTCTTACAATAAATTACTGTTGTTCCTCAAAATGACATGTTTGTATAGTAGCAGAAACTTTTCTTTTAACTATATTAATAATACGTCACTTTGATTTACTTCTCAAGCTGAAGAGCATTAATACGATATTTTGAAACGCTCGAAAATTTACTTGCCACTTCTTGAAATAGAGTTTTCTCTTTTTCTATTGTAATACTTGATGGATTTAAATAAAACTTTGGGAAAAGTACCTATATCATAAAAGAAATATTTTGTGATAACTTTTCCATTATTTCTTTCGCTATATATAAATACATAAAAGGGACGCATTCCCACACGGAACAAACCATCCATTAAACGTAAAACATAAGAATTTATCCTTGTGGAATTTTTCGTCGTAAGTTCTACGTTTTAATATGGCTGCCTAATTCTCAACTGTGATTGGTCAATTTGTTTACTGCTTACGTCTTACTGCTTATGTACTTTTTATGTGCAATGGCCTTTAGACGTCCACACAACCTCCATAGCTCCATGCAACCTCTAACTTCACAGTGACGAATCTAATAGAGATCCATACTGTCTCCATCATAGATATCTTCTACAAATCCATAATGGATATCCATTAGACGTCTATTATGGATGTATAATAGATTTATATACAAATGTTTCTAACAGATCAATATTTAAGTTTTATAAGTAAATTTAAATTTTTAGATAATTTAATATTAATTTTTATACAATTTTTAGAAGTATTACGTTATATACATAAATTAACCATAGACGTTTAATGGAGCTTTGGTGGATATCTATTATAGCGACGCAATCGCGAGCGTTAGTAACGCGCATTGCCGCGACGCGGCTACCATGCGCCAGTACTTTCTCGTAATAAAAAAAACATCACGCAGTATAAGATGCGAGCCTGTGAGAGGCCTGACTGCGATAATTCTTTGCTGCAGATCATCTTAAGTGATACCTCCAGGTATCACATAGCAGGGGTCTGCGGAGCAATTTTTGATAATTTATTGGATACAACTTATAAATCATTATCTAATGTTGTAAGCTTTATAAACAAAACGTATATCCATAAAGAATCTATAAAACGTTTAGTTAACATATTTTAATTATTCACCAAAGCTCCATTAAACATATATAGTTAATCTTACAACGTCTAAAAAAGATCTATCAATACGTCTATAATGGAGGTCGAATGGAGGTGTGAAATGCGGAACTATGGATGTGTAGTAGACGTCCGTGGGAAGTTACATGAATGTCTAACAGTTACATGGATGGAGGTTTTTAATCTCCATGATGGACGTCTAGTGGACGTCTATTAGAGCTTTTTGTTCTGTGTAGGAGCTATTGCCTCTTGTGCTAACGAGCCCCGGTCTCCCCTACCTAGTCAAAATGTCGAATCTCGTTTAGGATCACAAACTCGCCCATCGCCGACGTGTTGATAGTATGGGCGAGATGTGATGACGGTCAGATCCGCGGGTTCATCGTCGAGAGAGAAGTTGCGGGTGATCGATTATCCACTCCAAAGATCGAGGGGAAGTTTTCTTTAAGATCGTCCATCACCGGCATGATCCTGATGGATAACGTAGTCGTGCCAGAAGAAAATTTACTGAATGTTCAGGGACTTAGAGTAAGCCTGCTAATAACCAGAGAAATTTCTCCTATATATTATGCATTTTCATTTAACAATAGTCAATTGACGACTCATTACATTACCGTTGACCGTTAATTAGCGTTATCGGTTGATATTTCTAAAAATATATTTAAAAAAAAGTTAATGACTATAAAAAACGGGGTCGTCACACGCGATCGTGTTCTGCACATCTTAGGATATATCTAATAACAGAGAACTTGATAAAGGGACCGTTCAGTTGCTTGAACAACGCACGGTACGGCATTGCCTGGGGTGCGTTGGGTGCGGCGGAGGCCTGTCTGAAGATCGCCCGATCTTACACTCTAGAGAGGAAACAGTTCAAAAGACCGCTGGCGGCAAATCAGCTCGTGCAGAAGAAACTGGCGGACATAATGTGCGACATCGCGATCGGTCTTCAAGCTTGCCTGCGAGTCGGTAGACTAAAGGACGAGAACAGGTAAAATGCGCTTCAACTCGAGCGAAGAGCCGATGATCTAATCCGTTCCCGAAGACAGATATAGAGTTAATGCAATATTTTACCACTCTTCTAGGAAGACATATATAATATTTTAATGTTCCCAGATCAATCACCCTTTTTTTTCACTCTTTTTACATAATATCATTTACGATATTAAATCAAATATGAATATACATATAATAACATGTATACGATATATATAATAATAATGATATATATCATATAAAATTATATTTGAGTATATATTATACATGTTATATGCATATTAGCGATATAATAATATTATATATCGCTAATACATAATATACAACTATGTGCGTGTAACATGTAACGCGCGCGTATAAGAAAGGCAGGAAATGATTTCATGTGCCGTAGAGCCGCGCCGGAAATGATTTCCATCATAAAGAGAAATTCGGCCGTCAAAGCGTTGGAGATCGCGCGATCCGCGCGAGATATGCTCGGCGGAAATGGGATCTCGGACGAGTACCATGTGATCAGGCACGTGATGAACTTGGAAACGGTCAACACTTACGAAGGTACGCGGAAAAACGGCGATCGTTTAGCACGAGTCGTATTTTAGTCGTTATAATCGCGGTCATTAGAGACTGTTTTTGTTTCTCCTTTTTTTTCTCTCTCTCTTCCACAGGTACAAACGATATTCACGCGTTGATTCTCGGGAGGGCGATCACCGGTATCGCTGCGTTCTCGGGATAAGCGGGACTCAAGTGACCGAATGATAAGACTGTCTTTGTACGTGCCACGTGGCTATCGATTTTCACGTTTACAAGCGTTCGACACGCTTATGCTGTATTGTCACTGTCAATTTTTTTCCCTCTATGATCATTAATTAATTACTTTTATAATGAGAATTTTTTTTGTACATTTTAACGCTGATGTATTAATATATATCTATACTGATATATTGAACAGCTGAAAAGTATTTTTATCTCTTTTACAAAAGGTTGAGGGCCTAATAAATTTATTGCGCAAGATCGATACGAAAAAAAATAACGATAATGGTGTCTCTCCTTTCCTCTTTCCTCCGCTATTCCTCCTCGCATAACCGCGCAAAATCTTCTACCTCTGCATTCGGATCGCCGCAATAAGGCTTTAATCACTCGATATACTTTATTGCTTGTTTATTCTCTACTTTACGTTTTAACAATTTCATGGTGTGTGCTCTTTCAATGTACGCCGTCACTCGTTCTCTCGCTCTCGCCTTTCGTATCCCGCCGTTCACGCCGCTCTTTCATTCGTTCGCGATTAGCTATATGCACGCGTGGCTCTCTCAACGGAGAACAGAATTTGCGCGACGAAAGCGCAAATCGAGACTCTTCTGTTCTCCCTTCTCCTTTGTTCTTCGAGATCGATCCCCGGGCGTTTTTGCGATTCGCGCGATCCCGGATCGTCCCGGATCGCCCGGCCAAGATCAACTTTCATGAGGTCGCGCGTTTCAAAAGGGACGCCCTCGAGTCCCGAATAGGATTCCGTGTCAAAGCTTAAAAAACGCGAACTTAAAAATTAAATCGCGTGCCCCGAAGGCGAAACGTATTAACGGCATGCTTGTTGCGCGTGCCAGATGTATGTACGTTCGCGATTGAGATCGCGAGATCATGAAAATTGCCCCGCGCCACTGCGTCTCGAAACATTCGCCGGGAATCGAGAGAACGTCGTTGATTAGCGACACCTCCGAAGAACGCGGTCAGATTCCCGTTCAATGGTCCAAATTAAAAAAAAAAAAAACCGATAGGATCGATATATTTACAGATCGATCGTGCTCTTTTCCCTCGTCTTCGTGATCTTAGATTAATCAGCCGCGTAATGTACAATGCCGGCATTCCTCATTCGCGCTTTCTTTCTCTCTCGCTCTCATTCTCTCTCACTCTCTCTCTTTTCTCACGTTTAATCTAATAACTAGGTCTTCGTATAAATATAATATATATCTATATATCTATGTATAAGTGTTCAATGCCTTTAGACTAATTTGATACTAAATGAAAATATAAAAATCTATACGTCAGAACTACGGTTGTTTATTTATTTATATACGATGTTGGGTGGCCCGATCTCGCGAATTTACGAGTGTGACTGCCACGCTACATCTCGCGATGTGATCGCAGATATTGTGTGTGTGTATCACAAACAAGCGCCGCCAATACACGGCAGGAAAGTTAACTGAAATGGCTCCGTCTCTTTGTAATTTTGTTAATGATTTTTCTAACTATAAATACTCTAAAAGCAAGCACAATTATCGCACCTCCTTTGCTCCGTGAAATTTCTCGAAAATGTCTCACCACTTACAAGGTAACTAAATGACTAGAAGTAACTTTCACTAAAGAAAATTGATGTTTCCATATATATAAGTCATAATTTAATAGTTAATTCGTTAATTAGATTAATTGTTTAAATTTAAAGGCTTTTCGAAGCGCCCTGGGATAATGAACGTTGTTAAACGGAAATAAGCTTGACGGTTTGCTAGCATTTTTCACTCGTTTCGCTGCCAAATCACTTCAAATCGCCGATTATCTTTTCCCTGAAATTTCATTCTTTATTTGGACTGATTTCTGCTTGAAATATTATTGTGAAAATTTAACGAATTGCTAGCTTCCTGAATATTTTCTAAGGGAATGCAATCCCTATCCGAAGCTGTAACGAACTGCCCTAAAAATTGCAGGGTATTGCAAGCGATAGAACGCGATTTCTATCGGTAGCGTTCTATCACGAAGCAGTTATCGCAGCTGCCTTCGATCGCCAACAAGATCGATCGATCCTGGACCGATCGTCTCTCTCGGACTGATTGCACACGATCCGCAATAACAACAACAAGGGCGTCAACACAAGCGACTCGAGTAATCATAAATAAATTAAGTTTAATTGCTAAGTAATAAAACGTTAATTACATATGTCAATGATAATTAATTTAAGTTTACAACACACGTTTCGTGCAAAAGTGTAAAGAACGTTTGTCTTTTTTTTTTCTTTTTTTTTCGTGCTACACTCAATACCATTGTTCTTTTGTTATTGTTTTTTGCTTGTACGATTTAATGTGTATGTGTGTCGCGCGTATGTTGTGTGTGTATGAGTGTGTCCGTGTCATTTAATGATTTCTCAACTACAATAAGCTCTTGGTAAAACGTAGTAACATTGTAGTTTACAGTAGTTTACAATCGCCTCTCCCTCGCGGCCCCCGATCGCGGATGCGTATATACGTGTGTTTGTATATGTGTGTCTATTACATAATTACACATCTCGGTATATGCCGGGATCGAACCTTCGGCGCTCCCGTTCCCGCACGTTTTCTTTTTTTTTTCTTTTGTTTTTCTTCAGATCGTCGGAGGATCCGCTTCGCAGACGACGGCTCTTCCGCAAAAGAGGGAAGTGAGCACCACCCCCGCACCCCCCCCCCCGGTCGATCCGCACATAGGCGGATTGAGCTGGAGGGAGGAGGAGAGGAGATTTTTGCAACGCCGGGGGAATTCGCGCGCCCTTACAGTCGCGTAGTTCGATCCCGTCATTTTCACAAGTTTATCGATCGTCGGCCCCTCGACCGGCAAGAAAATTCAATGGCACGAACCGCGAGCCGTCGCAACAACAGCGTCGCTCGGGCTCGTATAACCACACTTGGTTGCCTCTACTAACGGAGAGATATACGTAACTGTATAAATAAATTAATGACTCGCCTTCTCTCTCTTTCTCTCTCTCTCGCGCGCGGATACACACACACACACACACACACACACACACACACTCACGCTCACGTTCTCGTCTTATTCTCGTCAATTCTACTCTTCTTATGTACCACACACACGCGATGGACACTGCCGATCGATCCTCGCTTTTCTGCCGACATTAACACTCCAAACCCAGATTACCTCGTTGTTCGTAACATTGTCACCGCGATTGTCGGCGGAAATATTAAATACGTTCTTCAATCTGTCGTATTTTCTTCGGACATCCAGTTCTCACGATCATCGGATATCGTGATCGAACTGCCGTTAATTAACTTACCGATGCGACTCGCCGGGCTTGAGGTGTTAATCATGATTCTTCGACGGACGAAATTCGTCGCGACAGGACCCCTTCTCTCTCTCTCTCTCTCTCTCGCTCTTCCTTTTTCGAGGAATAGATTATGACAACGAAGTGATGTCGACTTAACGCGCGTTTATCTCTACGTGAATCTACGTACGCTGTATCCTTCACATGCCGATCTTTTCTGAATTTCCGACCGGAGCCCCCGACACGTCGTCCTGCGCTAATCGCGACACTGTCGTCCACTCTTCCCTTTTTTTTTTACATCCGAAGGGTGGGCTAACGCGCGGTTGTACGCAGCGCGAAAATCCTTGCGCGTTACGATAAATATAATAATAATAATGTATACCTGCTTTTGCACTTGTATTTTACATTATTTTGTCTCTGATTAACTAATCGATACCTTATTGTCGTACGAACTGCTTTCGTATTTTCTTTCTTTCAGCTCTCCTTTTCGTCCCGTTCGAGAAGAAACGCCGATCCCGTGAATTTTTCCAGAAATCTCTCTCTTGCTTCGTCCTGTTTCTCTCCCTCTCTGCCTCCCTCTTGGCTCGCTTCGATCGTAATTTATTTATGAAAAACCGGACAAACCGAAATAGCGGTCACAACATAAATCGCAGCCTGCGTTGGTTCTCACTTTCTTCCTCTTTCATTCTACGGGGGTGAAAAGTTCTAGAGAGAGTGAAAAATTAGAGTCGCGTTTGTCTACCCCTTCAGCCTCGAACGGACGAAAGCGACGGACTTTTCTCTCGCTCGAGTAAAGTCTCGCGTCGAGCCTCTTTGTCTCTCTGGTTTTATTTTTCCCGTCCTGTCTTTTTTTTTCATTCCGTCACATTCCGCCGATTCTCTTACCCGCTGTCCGTGGAAAAACGAAGTGAAAATTCTCTGCGAGTGGGGTTGAAACTAGATCGATATAGACACCTAATATTGTACATGTACGTTGTCGTCTCGTCGATAGTTTCTAATCCACTGGATATGTGTCACGTAACGATGTAACTATCGAGACGAGCTCCTCTCAGCGCAATATATAAATAGATCATCGAATTTTACTCTTTCGCACTCTCTTTTTTCTCCCTCTCCCTCTCTCTCTCTCTCTCTCTCTCTCTCTCCCTCCCTCACACTCACACACACACACACACACACACACACACACGCACGCACGCACGCACGCACGCACGCACGCACACACGCACGCACGCACGCACGCACGCACGCACGCACGCACGCACGCACGCACGCACGCACGCACGCACGCACGCACGCACGCACGCACGCACACACACACACGCTTTCAAATTTTAAGACGCGCAATAGTCATTATCGATTGATCGACTTGGAGATCATTCGATAATCGCCCCCGTGACGATCAACACCTACTACGTTTACGCGAGCTTTACTTCTAGTAACTTACGATAATTTGCTCCGCGTAAACGGGTAAATTATCGTAAGTTACTACAGAAGTAACGCTCGCGTAAACGTAGTAACCGTCCGCCGTGATCGACCCCAATAATATCCGTATTTTTTATATATATATAATTTATATATATATATATATATATATATATATATATTATATATAATATAATATACATATAATTTATTTATACTTATGTCCATATTTTTTTATATTCATATTTGCATTTATATTATAATATATTTATATCTGTATTTATATATATATATTTATATTTGCATTTATGTTTATGTATATCGTATATCAATTATATATATATATATATATATATATATATATGTATATTCTACGCTCTCTTCGTCATTCTTTCTCTGGCTTTTCACTCTCTCTCTCTCTCTCTCTCTCGCGCTTCTGTCCTCTGTGATGTGTGTACGGTTCCTTTCCCTTCTTTAACTATATGGCATCTTACGTCGTCTTATTTTTTTCTCTTATATAACAAAAACATTTCTCGCGCATACGTCTGCCGTGTGGTGGAGCAATTAATAATCATTGTAATGCGGTAATCGTAGCGATAATAAATCTTCCTCTTCGCGACTAAAGCTGTTTTTACACTGTATTTATCGTACACCACCGATCCTATCGGTCATGTATTCGTATCCTTCTCGTGTGTGTGCACGTAATATGCCTCACGCGTGTCCTCAAGACCAAATGATGAGTTCCGACCTTCATTTTCGTCGCGAGTTAAGCCACAGTTCCCCTATTTCCTATTTCGTTTTGACATTAAATCAACAGCCGTAATTTTCTCCCGCGGGACAATGAAAACGCGTTTCGCAGTAATTATAAAATCGTAATAAAATAAATACAAAAATTCTCGCAGAAATTTTCCTAGGACTTTTAACACTGGCGTTAAGATACCAACATCCGCGCATTATCGTCCAAATTGCAAGGTTAAATTATTAGTCGGTTACTTCCTTCAACTGACTTATTAATCGCGAATTCGTTGAATCATCGGAACCATGGTGAAGGAACATCGCGGTGTAAATACCGTCGCAATTCTTGCACTCTGTCGTGATTATCGCGCCTGACAACGTGACACAATCGTCTTCAACGAGGGTGGAACTCCTATGAGAGAGAGAACTCGGTGCTCCCCATTGATCCCGCGTTTTCTTTCGCCTCTTTCTCTTCCACGATTTAACACAGAGTCCTATTTGAACATACTCCGTCGAAAAACAGCGCGAACGCGTTTCCTCTTATATATATATATATATATATATATATATATATATATATATATATATATAATAATATGTATAATAATATTAAACACACTGTTATTACAATTATATATATATATAATATATATATATATATATATGTTTACTTTGTACTATATATGATCTTAAACCGACGACCGAGGAGAGGCCGCTCGCGTCTCTCTTGGTACCGTGGATTTATCTTCGTGTCGGAAGAGATCTCGCATCCTCTCGCCCGCGATCACAGGACAACGCGGCTCCTTCGAAGCGGGAGCGATGGGATGCGAACCTGTACTTTTCCGCGTTTCGAGCCGACTGCCGATTCGCCATTTGGGTATTTTTTAATCCAGCACGGAGCACTCAAGTCTCCAAACACACTCAGAATTGTGATGCTCGCTTTGAATGACCGTTTATTTGAGACGTCGTATGTGATAAATTAATAATAAATAATCAGAGCAGCGTTGAAATGCTAATCAATTAACGTGCAACTTTAAGGGGAATTCGTGTATTCGGTGTGTACTCGGATTCTTTAGAGAGGAGATTGTTGCTGTTGTTGTTGCTGTTGCACGAAAGCGGTAACATACCTCGAGTCGCCATGCACACTAAGGGGATTCGATATAACTTTACAAAATATTACACAATAAATTACACGCTCTCTTTCTCTCTCTCGCTGACGAACTGCTGTTATCTTTCGAAAGCTGCTTCAAACGCGCCGCCCGCGCATCCTCTCTACCCTAAAATATAATAAATTAAGTAACATGCCGTAGGTAACATCGCCGAACGAACATCGAACGGGCGTTTTCGCGTGCGAAAAGGAGACATTCCACTCGCGAGAGACGAATGATCGCATACCCTATGAAACCTCGCACGACGGCGAGTCTTTTCGTGCTTCTCGAGAAAACTGATCCCAATGTATCGAGAGTTTATCGCTTTTCAAAATTCGATCGATTTATCGCGAAATCGCGGTCGCATACATTTTATTTATTTTATTCGGTCTGTTTGAACTCGTGCAATCGAAAAATAATATACTTCTTCCAATCTTTGGTCTTAACGGTATGAGATTTTTTTACGGTCTTTGGATTGCAAGCCAAAGAAATTGTAAAAAAAAATTTTAATTATCATGGAGTCGATAAAGCACGCAAACATGTAAGTAACAAATTTATTTTCGCGATCAAGCTCATCCCTCGATACTCCTGGATCGTTTTTGTCAATCCCCGATTGAATCTCGGCATTCACTCGCGATTCATTCTGTACGATTAATCCGACTAGCATAAATGATCCTCTCGCGATCGCACAAAAAAGTAGAAGGGCGTGATATAAAATGTAGTTTCCAACGAAATCTCGCAGAAACGATCGCTCGCAGAAACGTGCGACGTCGCGTCGATGTACGTGTGTATGTGTATGTGTGTATGTGTACATATATATATGTTTTGTGTGTCGAAGCACAAAAGAATTCTCTACGCAGGAGCCACAGACGCGAAGTGCAAGTCGGATAGAATGCACTTTTCTGCAATCAAACGTCACACCGATTCGTTTTCGCCCGGCTTAGCGAACGCCGCTTACGTAATAAAAGTGTGTACGTGTTATGTCTATCTGTATACGTACGTGTTTGTTCTTTTTCTTCTTTTTTTTTAAGTATGTACAATAGCACAGCACAATTGCAGTACGATATCGAGTGCGGCTCGCTAAAGTCTCTCTCTCTCTCGCTCTCTTTCGTTCTCACTCTCTCACTCTCTTTCGCTCTCTGTTTTTCTTTCTTTCTCACAGGCTCTCACTCATTCTCTCTGTCTCTGTCTCTCGCACACAGCGGTGCAGCCACCCATTTTAAAAATTGCTCTCTCTCTCTCTCTCTCTCCGTTCATCCCTTTCCCCACTAAACCTCCCTCCCGCCATCGGTTCGCACAAAAGAGTGTCCACTCTCTGATATACATGTTTATACATACATATATATATCACTTGGCACGTGTACCCTCACACGAAGCCACTTTGAAAATTGGTTCACATTTCGTCTGACCAACGAGGGACACGACGAGCCCGGTCGCGCATTTAGCGCGCCGCTGATTGCGCGATCATCATCGAATCTCACCGCTAACCGGTTAATTCCTCAAGGGGAATTCGATTTAATAATACGTACGGGGTGCGTTAAAAAAACGTTCTTTCCCTCGATCGCGCCGCGCGCCGTTCTACTTTATAGAAATGGGATTTTAGTTAACAACTGTCGGAGAATTCAAACTATACCGAGGAAAAGACGAAATCGAGTGCGTAAAAAAAATCCGCGAGAGAAATCGCGCGATTTTAAGCACACCCCGTAGTATCGGAAACCGCCAGTTCTTCACGAATCAGTGAACGAAATAAAATGTACTTTAATCTCAAACAAAATCGTTAACGCACGCAGTATGGGATTCCGTCAATCGCTGCTTTAACTCGTGACGTATCTCGATCGAGCATCGGAGATTCCTCGAACTTCCGGCACCGCGCTGTGCGCGGCTAGGGGGAGGGCTTGTCTCGAGGATTAAGAAAAAGTGGAAAACGGACTCTTCTAAGTATTTACTCGCCCGCGATTGTCAGAGCGCTTGGAATTCCGTGCGGTTACTCGACATTTGCTCTCGCGATATCAGCTATATTCTTAAAGCAGCGACCGTTCTACTCTTAAGATGAACAAAAAAATAAGGTAACAATTAAGAGCCAACGAGCCCCCGGAGTCTCGAGGTCGCTTCAATAAACGCCCCCGTTTCGGAGCGGTGAATAAAACATAACTTATCTGCGCGAAAGGAAGAAAAAAAAAAAGAAAGAACGCGAGCGCTTTCGAAGCGACTCCCTTCGCGTTTTTCGGCGCGGAGGGCGGATTCAGAATTCGAGCTTCTGAATTTTGACTAGAGGAGAGGAACCACCGCCTCGGCCTCCGATCAGTTTGACGAAGGGCAGGCGAATGGCTCCTCTTAGAACTTATTACAGTGGACTAGAACGCTAAGAATCGGGCGCGCGCAGCGCCGAGTTACTGGATTAACTTATGCTAATATGGCAAACTATGGCACGAAGTTTGCGAGGTGCTCGAAGTCGAGACACGCGAGACGAGTCGTTATCGTTAACGCAAGTTGCGACCTTAAAATTACGGCACATCGTGAGAGGAACGGTCGGTTTACTCTGTGAGAGACAAATTGCGCGTGAGAGAATAATAAATATACGTACGGATAACTCTCGTGTGACAAATTAAGTAGAAAACCATTGTATGTAATCGACTCGTTCGTTTTTCGACTTCGAACATCGATTTAAGAGCTTCAACGTGGAGCGATCTGTCGATCGTGAATACTTAGGAACGCACTAGCCTAAAGAAAAAGTAACGCAAGATCGGCGGATCTAATCCGGATCGCTTCGCGGGAGTTGTAATGATCGTTCGCATTCAGCGGCTAGGACGCCCCTGCTCGACACAGTTCGATCTTCAACGACGATCCTCGTTGACACGCATTCAACACGATATTAATTTAATATCTTTAATTTTACATAGTTTATAATCTCTCGTGTGATTGCAAAAGATGTTTGAAGATTTAAAATTCTTTAAATAATGCTTTGCTCGAAGTTAATTGTTTATCAAACGTCTGGTGAATTAAGTGTCGAATGAATAAAACGATTCTAGAACTTTTTGTTCGGCTAGCCGGTATAAGCGATATCTCGGATAGCCAATTGTCAACGATATTCTGAACGTAGAGGTGACTCGTAAGAATTAAAATTCGCGTGACGCGTCGAGAAGTCGTCTGAAAGGCCTAAGCGTGTCGGCAAGGATACGTCCACGAGGTAGTGCGCTGCCCTTACGAGAAGGACAGGTCCTCGTCGGGCGACTCGTCGTGGTACTCCTCGTGGTCGGACGTGTGTCACAAAACGTCGCTCGGTTGGCGCTGACCGATCCCTATCGTGGGCGACAACTGTTCCTCCTCGACCGCGACTGTTTTCGGGTCCTCGTCCTTCCACTTGTCCATGGAGCGGCGTCGGGCGTTCATGAAGAAGTTCCCGACCGTCGTCGGTTCCAGGCCCAATTGCCTCGCGATTGTCACCTGCATCTCCTTCGACGGCCTCTTGGTCTCCTGCGGGAAACGAAAAATTTGTATATATTTTGCATTCAGATTTATTTGTTTTGATATGAATTATTTTTAGCTTCAATTACGTTATGTTATTATTTGGTCTTTTCGTAAATCCCGCTTGTTTATAAAGGTTACTCTGCCCGCACGTGCAATTTACATAGAATTTAATTACTGGATAATTATTGCTTTTGGCATCTTTATATTTTGTATCGAGGATGCTGGTTCACTGTGGAATCTTATTATATCGGACGGGATCAAAGCTTTATACATTTAGTATTATCATTTTTGCTGAATTATCTCGATGAGTAAAAAATTGTGTGTAATTTAATTTTAGACAATCGACGAAATATATCTGACAACAATTAAGATAATAAAACAGTGACTTTGGAACGATATACATATATCTCTTGGATTTATACATTTATGGAAGTTACAAATAAAACGAAGTTTCTAGAAAATGGATTAAACATGTGAGTTTAATATAATTATGTTAATATTTAATGCTTTTAATGTATTATCATATTTTATAGGACGCGTCTGCACATGGCAAAGGTATAGTAAGATATTCTATTGGTTCAATCGCTGCTGAATTAATCTACTCGTCTCTATGAAAAGATCCACATTCAGATGCAGATTCGCGGTATAATGTACCTCCCGCGAAATCCTCTGTGGGCTAATTTCGACTGTGTACCAGGCGAAAGTATTGGCTGGCAATAATTGTTACTCCCGGCAATCGATTCGCTCTATCTCGAGTCACGTTATTGATCGCGCCACGTTGGGTAAGAAACATCGCGTGGGAAGAAAACGTGGTAGCCCATTTACCACAGGGGACTGTTTATCGTCCACCAATGGCCCCCCGAACGAGTGGTGGATTATCGTTAAACATGTCGTAAATAATTCGGAATATTTCTTCCGGTCGTGTTTCGCGGAAAATAATTTCGTCGCGTAAATTTGCGACGCGTAAATTTGCAGCATGTAAAGATATTTAAAGAGACGTTAAAATAATACTAAAACAGATAAACGAATTGAAAATGAAGAAAAATGTATAATTGAACGAAGCGGATTAAGCGCATTCGAACGAATAAATTTGGAGGAAATCGCGCTTTTCCGGAGGAAATTTCGTAAAACACAAAATTCACGGAATTTTCTAAAATCGCGTTGAAGGAAGAGAGATACGCGATTTTCTTGTCGTCACTTTCGAAGGGCCTTTCTCCCTCGACCAGCCAGCCAGCCAGCCAGGCAGTCAGCCATCAGGCAGCCAGGCAGGCAGGCGCGATGACGTGACGTATGTATATACGCGTATACGTACGTTCACGCGAAGCTTGAAACATACACGGGGCCGTGCGCGGCACAGTGGCTGTCAAGGAATAATCACGATGCCTCGTCGCGATAGTGTCCCGCATTTCCAACAATTGATGCGCCGTTCTATACGCGACGGGCACCGCCTTCGTGTTTTGCGGCCGCAGGCAGGCGCGCCGCGCACACACGCCAGCCCCCTGTGAAGTGCGGCCGCGGATATGCGCGTATCAATAGCGACGGCTGTGTGCGCCTTAAACGAAGTCCGGCGTGTTCCGGCGCGAGTTAAGCGAAATTAACGTCCACCGAGTTAATTAAAGTACGCCTGTCGCGATCGGCGGCGGTGGCGGCGGCCGGCCGCCGCCACCGACGTCGTCGTCGTCGTCGTCGTTTGAAAATCGAAACCCCCGGCCACGTCGATTTTCCGCGTCACCGCGAATTAAATTATTAATTAATTTCGGAGATATTTAACACGGTCCGAAAGCGCGCGGGGCTCTCGGCCAGCGCGACCCTTGAATTTGGAATTATTTAATCCTCCCGAGACTCGCGGCTATCTGACCGGAATTCGTGCTGGATAGCTGGAACAGGCACGCGCGTGTCTGTGAAAATTTTATTATTAAATTTCAACTTCTTCTTATATTAATATATAATCGATAAAAGGCGTAACAAAAATTATTCAGAGAGAGAGAGAGAGAGAGAGAAAGAGAGAGAGAGAGAGAGAGAGGAGGGGGAGAAATAGCAGCAATTTCTCGTCGATTAAAAACAAAAGTTAGAGAAATAGGTTTTTTCACCTATTCTACATATTTATTTATCTATTTGATACTGAAATATATATTGCGCTCTATTGCGTCTGGCTCTTATTGCCAATTTTATCAACCTTATTTGATTTATTCAAGAGAGCCTACATTTTTATTTTATATTGTTCTATATATATTTAATCCTATAAATTTATTTTCTTCAGTCGCAAAAATGTTTGACGTTGCAGTTATCTATCCGGCTATCCCTTCAAGACTTTTTACAAATATCTATTCGTCATCAGGTTGTTGAACGAAGCGTATAAGAAATTTGACTGGAATTCGTCAGCGGATAAGGTAAACGGCCCAGTTACAGGCACTGTCCTAGTTTCCGGCACCGACGGTACATTTATATTTGTAATAAATAAAGTTTTCGTCAAATATTAAAAAAATTACAAGCAAATTAAAGAGCGTTTTTTACTGTTGATTATTGCATAAACACTTTTTTTTTAAATTTTTTATACTTAAATTACCGACAGTGAATGGGGCGACTCGCGCGTTTCAGTGGCTCCCGAAGGGCATTCCTAGGTGACACACCTTAGTGGTAGCGAACGTCAAACTGCTGATTTTTAGTATTATGTAAGTATTAAAACGTCATAATGGTTATATGAACATGTTCAGCACGAATCACATTATCGATTAGATAAGTAATAGTTTATCTGTATGTTAGATTTCCCTTAAATTCCCGATGCCAAGAAGTGCGTCACGTAATGAAGGTTATGTTTCACTTTTTGGCACAGAGTTTGTAATATGTTGCATCATCAATTTTGCTTTATTATTCTAGAAATTGAGGTAGATTTATTGATACTTGTAACTCGAAAATTTATAATAAAAAACATTTTTTATGAAAAAATAATTCTAATGAATTTTTATGTTTGTTTGAAATTTATTAATTATTCAACACATTTTGACACTTTACGCTACAGATAAAGTTTGTTTTCTGTGTTTTATTTTCACCTATCTTATTTTTTGTATTTTAATGTAATATATAAAAAATCTGTTGTAACAGAGTAAGCACAGATAGAGAAAAAAGTGATGGAGACTTTGGACTCTTCGAAGGTAGCTAATTTTATCTCATATATCTTATATTATATGTAGTTTTTGCATAGAGGTTGGCAAAATATAATACCTTCCAGAGAGCTAATTAGTAATTAAACATTGATTATTACAGCTAAAATTATACGCAGGACAATTTAAGTAACTGTGACGTCTCGAAGTGCCGAAAAATTGGGCCCGTTGGTGCCATAAAGTGCGGCAGAGCACTTCGATAGTGCCAAAAACGCCGGCAGTAACGAGCATTATAAAAATAATTATTTATTTATTAGAACTGAATGATTTAACTAAAAATATAGGTGAATCTTACTCAGAAAGCTTTAATGCACGTGTTAAAATAGTTTGTTTGGGGTTTAACAATATATCGCGTTCGTAAATAATAGAAAATCAGGGCCGCTGCTATAAAGGTGCCTATAACTGGGCCGTTTACCTTATCTTATTTTTTGTATTTTAATGTAATATATAAAAAATCTGTTGTAACAGAGTAAGCACAGATAGAGAAAAAAGTGATGGAGACTTTGGACTCTTCGAAGGTAGCTAATTTTATCTCATATATCTTATATTATATGTAGTTTTTGCATAGAGGTTGGCAAAATATAATACCTTCCAGAGAGCTAATTAGTAATTAAACATTGATTATTACAGCTAAAATTATACGCAGGACAATTTAAGTAACTGTGACGTCTCGAAGTGCCGAAAATTGGGCCCGTTGGTGCCATAAAGTGCGGCAGAGCACTTCGATAGTGCCAAAAACGCCGGCAGTAACGAGCATTATAAAAATAATTATTTATTTATTAGAACTGAATGATTTAACTAAAAATATAGGTGAATCTTACTCAGAAAGCTTTAATGCACGTGTTAAAATAGTTTGTTTGGGGTTTAACAATATATCGCGTTCGTAAATAATAGAAAATCAGGGCCGCTGCTATAAAGGTGCCTATAACTGGGCCGTTTACCTTAATGGCGTTGCTTTGCGCGTCTTAAAGAGAGTGCTGAAAAGAGCCTCGGATATTTTTTTTCAAATCGGGTTAAAATTTCAATGTAAAAGGCGTCGCGTCCCGCCGCTCCAGTGCCGCTTCCAATGAAACGGAATATCAATTATCCCCGCAATTACAGCAATTAATACTCATCCGGCTAGAGACAGAGCCGCGCCGTAAAGGCGGTGCAAGAGCTACTTTGAAAGTAATCGAGGGGAAGGGAAAGAGAGAGGTGGTCTGGGTCTGCCTCATACGTCCGGGGCAAATAAAAGTCTCATTCGGAATCTCTGCGCGCGGCCTATTATACGTAAATCGCGGCCCTCGAAGTGTTTTTATTATAAAGGGCGCGTATTAATTATCCATGCAATTAAAGCAATTAATAGCGATCGCCTGCAGGAGCTGTGCACGCGCGCACCTACGCGCTGCGTAAAGACTCAGGCAGCCGCGTTTAAACGCGACTCCCTCTTAAAAAGGGACGGGCGTTTTCTCTTTTCGAAGGGGAGAAATTTTATTTCCCCGACATATTTCCCGGGCAACGCGCGTTCAACTCATTTTTTTTTTATTTCCTTATTAAAGGAAATTGCTTTCGTGAGTACGATCGCCCCGGCGATCGCCATTATATTCTCGAAACGCAATGCATTTTACGCGAGAGAAATCTATCCTTCGATATCAATTCTCCATTTTGCGAGCATCATTAATTTTATCTCCATATGTAAAGCAGTATAGAATCATTTTGGTTACGTCAACGTTAGCTTTCATCCAACTTGCGACATATATTACAATAACACACCGCGTTTTTCTTATCGAATACTCCAGGCCCTGATCCTCAAGGCTCAAGGCACTCGCGAATGTCAGCCAGGAATGGAATGCCGGGCAGATCAAGAAATTCCCGCGTGATAATCCGATAATCGCGCGGGGAGAAACAATTGGGGGAAAGATTGCGCGGCGCGGAATGCGCGAAGTGGGCTAAGGTCAATTCGCGAACTATTTGGCGTTCATCCAGAAAGAGCGAAAGAGCGAGACAGAGAGAAAGAAACCCGAGGCGCGGACTTTGTTTTTATTTCTTCGTGCCTTTCGTGTCCCGCGATCACACGCGAGGCGCGATCGCGATACGGATAAAACTTGCTGGACGTTCATTAAGGCTGCTCCCGGATTCCCCTTTCGCCGAGGAATCGAAATTTCCCATCCGTTTCTCGTTATTCCGACGCGGAACTTTCGCGGCGGCTGTGACCATGGATCCCCATCACTCTCGCGGGCGTTTCGAGTGAGGGAGAAAAAATAAAAACACCTATCTCCCCCAAATCGACCCCAAGCTATCGATCAAGCCTACTTAGAACTTGATCCGTTATTCACTCGTTATTGAGATCTCAAAATCTCGAGTACTCGCAACTCCGTGCGTTCGCGTATAAAAGAGTCTTAAACGCGAGACTGCCGCGCCGAGCGTGACTCCCCTCAACTGTTTGGCATAGTTCCCAACAGTAAGGGCCGATATCACAGTCTCCGATTAACGTGATCCTCCGATTAAACTCACTCTTCGTCTCTTTCTAGGGGGACAGTTAGAAAGAGATGCAAAGTGAGTTTAATCGGAGGATCACGTTAATCGGAGACTGTGATATCGGCCCTAAGCTCGCACTCTCGAGGCCAATGCTGGGTCGGCTGGTGTTAACAGCTACGCATTCGTTTCTCCTCAATGTCCCCCCCCGCCGTCCCCTACCACTCAAAAGACCTTTCCTGGCATTCTTAACACTGCGCAGACACCGTGTTTTTGGAGCACTCATCCGGACACCCTGCGGGACTTTAAGTCCAAAAGGATTTTTGAAAGCGTTTCTGTGTTACAAAAAATCCATGTATCATCTTCAAGGTTTTAAAAAGTGATTTCTGTACTCACAGAGACCGGAACTGTTGCGATTTTTTTTTAATGTTGAAACATCAAGAGAAAAGTGTAAAATACGAAAAATTGACTGTGCCTAAAAGATCCACCGTGTCCGCGCAGTGTTAAACGTCGCTAATTTATTGTTTTTTTTTTATTTAACACGATTGCCCAGCTTTTATCGTGTATATGCTAGAATTTTCATCATAATGATAAAATAAATAATGATAAAATACTATGTTACTTGATTAAATAAAACTACTAACCTCATATGGTAATTGAATCGCGCCTCTTTTAGTTCACGTTTTTATCTATTTGTGTCATTCAAAATTTTATATCAAATGTCATTTATTTTTTTGCAGATGCTTTATTAAATTTCCTATAACCCGCCAGACACCATCAGGACATTTGGTGAAAAGTTAGGCGCTCGATAACCACCATGGCAGTCAACGTGTCAACAACGATATTTCTAGATCTGTACGAGTTGGGAAAGTAATTTTCAATTAGATATCCTGTTCATACCCACGTATACACCGTACATCGCGCGCGCACAATGGACCACTGTATATTTGATATGGCAAATTTACTCGTTTATTTCAGTCGAGTGTTTTTCTATTTAGCGGTTCTTATAATGAAAGAGAGCATCGGCGCTTCTGATTAAATTAATTCGATTAAATCGTTCTTTCGGTTTTGAACCGATTGACTTTTAAACCGAAAATGTTTCACGAAATAGAATGCCGGGCTAATAGGCGACGCGTGATTCTCGTGCGCGATTCTGCAATCGCATTCTGGATTATATTCCGTTCTATGAAATATCGTTCCAATAATCTGGCCGATCGAGCGACTCTCGTCGAGATTTATCAAATTTGATGCGAACGACAAACACACGTGCGTGCGTCACGCCCTTATACACGAGTATCGCCCGGAAAAAAAAATTGATCATTAAGAGTAATACTCGCATTCCCCCGTTCCCACCCTCTCTCCTCTCCGCCACCAATCGCAAAAAAAAAATGTCTATTCGATCTAAAAGCAATCGCTTTTGCGACAAAGCAGAAAAGTTGATTTCGCAGAAAAGGCAATTTCGTGTATGCGCCCCCCCCTCCTCCCACGCGCCGCTATTTATGCGATAATTTATCGTCATCGGAAACGAGTTATCACGTTTCATTGTTCCACGATGCGCATCTGCCTGTAATTGTAATCGTAGTTCGCAATAGCCGCTGTAACGATGCAACGTGGGTCACGCGTTCGCGATTTCGCGAGTTCGATTCCTATCGGCGCGCTAACGTCTGGTTAACTCTACTGTACTAACGATATCATTTTTTTTTTATTCTTCGCCGGTTTCATAATCTGTCTTTTGGACCATGAATGAACCTAAGTTTGCTGTTACCAGAGTTCCTCTGATAAGACTTTGAATATTGTCTGCCATTTTTAGGCTGGAGCGCTTTTCAAAGACGTTCAAATCAGTTTAATATCAGTTTTTTAATACAAAAATGAATTTAATTCAATATGTATGTAAATATTTATACTATTGTATAAATACTAGTGAAATAAAATTTTTTCTTCGTGATTAGTCTAAACTAAAACAAATAGCGAGTCAATCAAAAATTATCCAAACGATATTCAAACTTGAGGAACTCTGTTGCCACCATTTTCAGGCTGGTGCGCTTTTTAAAAACGTTCAAATCAGTTTAATGTGCAGTTTCTTAATATAAAAAGAAATTTAATTTAATTTGTGTTTTTACGTGTATAAATTTTTATTACTATTTTTTATTACTATAAATAATATTAAAATATAAATTTCTTCGTGGTTAGTCTAAAACAAATGGCGGATCAATCAAAAATTGTCCGAATGGTATTTGAGGAACTCTCTTGCCGTGTCGTGTCGTCGCGATGACGATCGGGGGAAACGCGCGTTTTCGATAGCGCTACTTTTTTTCCGCCCGTGACGCTAATGAGGAAACGGATAATATCAATGGCCATTCTTGAAACGGTGACGGCGACCGCCAGTAGCAGCAGCACGACGTTGCAATCAGCGGGCTGAAATACGAAGCGCATAAGTAAAGAACCGGCCGCGAAATTATTCAAGACCGATCGATAGACGGAGAGAGAGTGCGCGCGATCGGTTGACGCGCGCAACTGAATTTCAGGTATATCTGCACGGCACGGCGCGCGGCGGCGGTGTTTTTTCGCCGCGAAAAACCGCACGCGATTTCTCCCGTTCTTTCTCGTCCAAATTAGGAATAATAGGCCGTGTGCGCGCGCGCGCGCAAAGCGCTCGCGAAAATTTATTTTCCCTGCATTTACCCTCGGAGGTGCCAACAGCATCCCCGCGGGAGAGAAATCGGGGTGAACGCGCCGACGGCGATCTCTCCTCGTGATTTCCACGAGTAAATAGGCGTTATATGGAAAAGGGCTAATTTCTCCTCTCGAAACTGTTATCGCGATTCGGTATTTAGAAACTTCGTCGTGGGCTCTTACATAACTCCGCGATTGCGTGTACCGCATCTGTTCCCTGTGTGAGGGTTTACTTGGGGCGGGAGGGGGAGTCCCCGTGTAGAGCCTATCGTTTTAAGAAAAACGTCTATCGATCGAAGGAAGAAGAGGGCACAGGTGTCCTCGCGAGTGCGATGAGTGCAACTTCGAACTCGCGTACGTATGCGCTCTCGACCGCGAAAGTTAGTTCGCCGCTAACAAGCGGCGGATCAGTCCGCGGGCGGTAGCGCTCTCTCAATATTCAATTGCCTGTGCATATCGCCGAGGGGACGGGAAAGAAGAGGGCAATTACTATCGATCGCACAAGGGGTAAGAAGTTACGTGTTGCGTGTACGTGCATGTACGCGTGTATGTGTGTTTGTGTCTCTACGCGCGCGCGTGGTACTCACTTTAAAAATAGCCTGTAGAGTACGGCGCTGAAGGTCTGTGAAAACCAGCCGCGGTTTCTTGGGGGCGGGCTGTTGGTGTTCTGCCTGGTTCGCCATCTCGTCTTTCCTCTTGCATGCTGAAATTAGAGGAATTCGTGAGAGAGAGATAAAGACGCAAGAGGGACACGGAGAAAAAAAGAGAGATATATAGAGGAAGAGACAGAGAACAGTGCGGTGCACAGGTGCGTTCCCGTTTCACGTAATGCGACATGCGATTGGGAATCGAAACGTACGTATATTTGGAAGTTCCTGACTGGGTCTGTAGAGAAGATGATAATCGCGGGGCGAAACTTCGATAATATATAGCGTTTAATTTCGGTCCTTTTCAACGGTAACGAGAGATTGGTATGCAAAGTAATTTTTCTCTTTGTATCGGTATACAAGATCATTTTTCTTTTTTTAATTAGACTCTTCGTTGCCGGACATGGGCTTCAAGTTCGAGGATTCCAAAATCGCGATATTCCGAGAAATGAAAATTTCGCAAAGAATCAAGAGTTTCGTCCAGAAATTATTATTAATAGATTCTAGGATCGAATATTCTGTTTTCGACTGTGAAGATCCTAGAACCCGAGAGATAAAAAATTCTTCAAAAATGATAATGTTTTTTTTTTATTATATAATTATACACGTTTCTCGAGAGATTGTACTTGCGACTGTAAGATCTTCGAAGATTCACGTTAATTAAGCGCGGAACCAATTAAGCGCTATTATCGAGACGGTTCGAAGCGATTCGGGAACAAGTTCTGATACAGGGGGGGGGGAGGGACTCGCGTCGCGCCGTCCGCACTTTGGTTTCCATTCACGAAACAGAAAGGGCCCCGACACTGGCGTGGCGTGCCGTGACATTTTCCGCATAGTTCTTCCTCGCTTCGATGCCCCTAAGCGGTCTAATCGACGATAATCGCAATTATGGAGGCGAAAAGAAGTGCAATGCGAGGGAGGAAAAGATCGGGTCGGACGGGAAGAGACGTAGGGTGGGAGACGGAAGGATGGAGGAGAGCAGTTGCGGTTTTTCAAACGTAATTTAATCGTACTTACTTCCGCGTTGTGGAATCTGTGCAGCTGAAAACAGAAAAAAAGACCGATGTTAGTCAGTGGGAACGTGGCTGATTGTCGCACGACCTTTCTCTCTTTCGTCTTTTTTTTCTTTTTTTTTTACAGGTCGTTTTTATCTTTTCTCTCGCTTCGTTTTCGCGTCCAAGACAGATATACATTAATAAGGGTAATAGGTACGTAACGTAGCATGTACACAAGTCATTATAGGAAGGAACTGAGTTGCATACACGAATTCCAAACTTAGAGCTACTGACTGATAATAAATCATACATATATCACTAAGGGGGGTTACGAAAAGGGCAGGGGGCGGATGCAAGTGTATCGTAAAGATGCGCATTCTCTCTTTCGTATAGAAGGGATGGATGGATGGATGGGGGGGAGGGCGGAATGCATTGTGACGCTCCGCTGGCGCGAGAATCCGTGGATCCTTCTTAATCCGCGACCCCTCCGACAGCCTCACCGGCGGGAGGTCCCGGATTCGTCCGCGCGATCCGCGGATTTGCGATTCTCGAGGATTGTGTCCGCGGCGCTCCTGGGATCCGTGAATTCGAGGACTCGGGAAAAGGCAAAACACGCGTCCATCGGAAATTCGATTCCGCGAGAGAATACCGGAGGATCCGGAGCGGCCGCGGGAAAGTGGAAAAGGGGGCGGGGGAGGGGAGGGGAGGGAAGAGAGTCCGTGGAGCGAGTTTCGTGTTTGTTTTTCTGTATGAGAACGGAATAGTAAATGTTGTTTCATTGTTGCTGGGCGAGAGAGAGAGGTATATCTATATATATATGTATATACATGTATCATCATGACGTTTTAATGTGATCTGAATGACGTTGGTGTATGCCGAGTAAGTGACTTGATTTAGTCGGTCGCGAATCAAATTTTCATCCGACAACGACCGCGGCGCGGTATAACATTGTATGTATTCGCGCGCGCGCGCGCCGCGAGAGACGGAAAGATCTCGTCGGTCCGCGTCATCGCGCGCGCGGTATATCCGCCATATTCAACCGGTTGGGTCCTTAACGATGCATACAAATATAGTCCGATATCGGCGACCATCAATTTTATTCACGCTTCTCGCGCGCATTCTCAATTCTTCCCGCCTCGAGCGGCATGCGTTACAATTAAATTAAGAGAGAACTGACACGATTCAATTAATTTTGTAAGTCTACCGATATACGGCGGTAGAATTGTCGACTTCGCATTAAAGACGGGGGGAGGGAAAAAAAATGCCGCCGGTCCTAAATTGCGGCATACGTGCACTTGCCTCGATCGGACGCATACACACATATACGACACACACGCGTAGCGCGTTCGCACACACAGAAATGAGTACATAATAATTGATCACCAGGCCGCACCAAATTGTTAATAGCCATTCAAACGTAATAGTCCTCCATTCATCTATGAAATAACTATATTTTGTCGTTTCGAGTTTAATGGCCCTTGCCGATCGATAGGCGGTGTTCTCGGTTATAATAATAACAACGACTGCGTCGTTTTCAATTTGATCGTAAAATTAGTTCGAAATTGGAAATGATCGTCTCGCGACTTTTCGCGTTGCGCGTCGCGTTCTACCCCTCTCCTCCCTCCTCCTCCGTTTCAATTATGTAAATTCGAAAAAAAAAAGAACGAAAGTACGAGAGAGACAGAGCAAGACTGATTTCGCCGCTCTATCTCGTGTCCATTTTCCTTTCCCCCCCCCCCGCGATGGGATATCGATGGGATGTGTCGAATTGGAGGGATGTTATATTTAAGATCCATTTGCTCGTCCGAGCCTTTGTTGAATTTTTAAAACCTTTCGAGATGATTCGGAAAGATTTAACCCCTTCGCGGAAGGAAACAGCCCCGTTCGAGACGACACGTACATATGCGCGCGCGTTTCACGTTTTATTCTCCTTTTCCTCTCTCTTTTCCAATTCAGATAAATAAATCATATCCTGATATTTATTTAAAAGAAAAAAAAACGCGGTATTTCGTCAGAGAGAGCGAGAGCAAAGTTTAAGTGCTCTCGGATGCCGGAAGCTACGCGGAAATTAATGGAAAATAGAGAGATCGTGGAGAGAAAATAAGAGAAACGCGGAAAAAAATTTCCTTTCTTTGCGCTGCCGCTCCCGTGAAGGGCTAATTTCGCAACGTGCCGTTGGCCGAACGAACGTTCGCGGACGGGGCAGGCGGGGGAGGGGAGGGGAGGGGAAGGGAGCCGAATGTCGATCCGCGTCGCAAGAAATTAAACGTCAGGATGGGCTCGCGCGTGTCGCCGACACGATCGCGGAGGGCAAAGGTCGCGGATATGGGCGCAGTCCGCAGGCCCCTCCCCCCCCCCGCCATCGTCCGTCGGTCGGACGCGGGAATACGCCGTTTCCCGGATAAACGCGAAAGGCAATCGCGTGCCATTAGCAAGCCGGCCGATAACGGGTGAAAGGAGTTGGAAGAAAAAAATTGCACGAGAAAATAGGGACAGCTTCGTCGCGGGAGGGGCAAGAGGAAGGGGGGCGGGGGTCGAGCGGATGGGACGAGATAGAAAATTGACGCGTTCATTATTGCCCGGAGCTTTGGGAGCGGAAAACAAAGAGAAAGAGATAGAGAGAAATAGAAGAGATCATAAGTCACATCGGTGATCGACTCGTAAGAGCTATACGAAGCCACTTCGTGCGCCTTTCCGACCGAGACGATTTATTTATCTGACGATTACAAATCTGTTGCAAAAATTTGAAAACTGGAGCTGCGAAATCAAGGAAAACAAGACGTGAATTTTTCTTCTTTATTTTAAAATTATTTCTAAATTTTTAATTTACATTGAAATTACTTTTAATATAAGAGTAAAATACAAATTCTTTGAATCATTTCTAAAACATTTATTTTATACGATAATCAATGCTATAATTATCTTTCTTTATTTTATTGTAGTGAATATTGAAATTAAAAAATTAATTTAAAGGAAAAGTTGTTCTCTGTAAATATTTGTACAATTCATTAATTGTATTTTTTACATAAATTTGCAGTTGAGAATGAAGTGGCCAATTTTTTGTTGGCAAATTACTGGCGTGTCCAATGAAATGCGATCAAATTATTTCATCAGTCATACAATATTCATATCTGTCGTTGTATCGCGCGTAATTTCACTTTAGCACTTTAATCGAAGATCATGTTTTGGAGAAACACGAATTGTGAATACGGTTGGAAATTGCCAACAAATTAGAATAAAAGAGACGGAGAGAGAAAGAGAGAGGAAATGATTGCTCGTGTTGTCGATTCTGCCAAAATAAAAATCGGTCTGCGCGTGTCGCGGTTCTTCCATTCTTAAATTTTCAGGAAAAATTACAAGAAAAGACGTATCTCAACGATTAAACTATGCTTTAAATTGGCACTTAAGTAACGTAATAATTAATTCCAAGAATAATATAATCCCGTTTAATTCCATTTCTTGCCTTATTACCGATTACATTGCAGTTTAATATGCGTCGTCGCCGATATTCTTCAAACTTTTCGCGAAATCTGATCCGCGTTTGTTAGTCGCATGCGAGAGAGCGTATTCATATAAGTTTTGTCGCCATAACTTCGTTCCACACAACGCGTAGGACATCTTGCCGTTGCTGAAAAGTTTATTCGCCGCGGAAACATTCCGACAACGACGACTCTCCCGACACGACGACGTGTCTCGCGAAAATTTGGGGTCGCGTCAAACAAGCGACACGTCAAACTATATCCCGATTCGCGTTGCCGCGTGATGCATCGCGATAAAGGATTAACGCCGTGCCCGACGCGGAAACTCCTCGGAAAATAATTCAGACGGCGTGCATTTGCACTTTGCGCTTTACGAGGCCGTGGGTGGCGAAAAGCGACACTTTCGCGGACGCACCTCCGAGGAATCCGTCAGGCAGAAAAATTCAACCGAGAAGACTACAAAATTCAATACGCGAATTAACTAAACATTATTTCAATTCACAGTTAAATTTGCAAGAGATACCGAATAAAATGACGATCTCTCTTCTCTCGAATTTATTTTAATAAAATCGATGTCGAGTTTAAAGGGGAGAAAAAAAAACTTGAAGTTAAGGACGGGTCGTTAGATTTTAATGTGTTTATTTGGAATCGACGGAAAGACGAGTTTAAAAATACTCCGAGCTAGGGAATTAGGGAAACAATAAAATCGAGGGTGTACCACGGCGCTGGGGTGGTCGGCATACATATATCGGGCGAGTTTGTCAACGACACGGTCGCTTTGACGAACGGCCCCGTGCAACAGCGGCCAATCAGACCGCGTGAAAAATCTGATGGAGTACGTGCACGCGCGCGCGCGCGCGCGCGCATCGGTGGGGCTTAATCGAACGTGGTTCAAAGTCGGCGACGATGCACCGCGATCTCCGTCTATGTGTGTACGTGTGTTTGCACACACATGCACGCGCGCGCGCGCTGCATACGGACGTAACAAAAGCGGAAGTGACGGCCGGGGATGCTCCCGTTGCTTTGTGTGCCTCGCCGGAGAAACGGCGCTTGCACGAAACAGAGAACAGAGTACGCCGCGACAAGCTCCACGTGGGTCAAAAGGTTGCAAAATGCACCTCACCGGAAGATGCGCCTCGAAGAAGCGTCCCCCTTTCCCGTCCCATTAATTTTAAACGTGCGGTTCCAATCACGAATTTGCAATCGAAAGGGCTAAAACTTCGCGGGGCGGTAGAGATTATTCCATGTATTATAAATTCTCACGTCTTTATGAATCTCGTAATATTATTCTTAAAAAGATAGCGTCTAAAAAGCGAGCGGTTTGTCGAAATAATTATTGAAGGTAAATTTTCGCTATCGGAGCGGTTCGCCGGAGTGGCTCGACTTGACTCGAGAAGACGTCAGTCCTCGAGGGCTAATATACTAAGGGTGATGTAGGTAGCCGGGGCTAGCCAGCCCCCGCGGATTGCTTCGTTTTCCAATCAAAATCGAGTTTGTCACTCGGGGGGGGGGGGGGGGCGAGACGAGAGAGGGGCGGCGGACGGTGGACACGTTCACCCACATACTCGAGGACGGAGAACTCGAGCCGCTGTTTGGAATAACTCAAGAATGATTGCGATCTCGTTCCCGGAGCGAGGTTCCCCGCTGGCGCCACGTGGCCCCAATAGCCCCTTGATATATGTATATAATAAAATAATACACGCACGCGATCACGCTCCACCCTCTCGTTCCTTGCTTAGGGTAACTCGAGGGAATATGCCACACTTGAGAAAAATATGATTTTTTTTCCTATTTCTCTTTCTTTTTGAGGTATCTTTGCATACTGGTATTCTTTTCTTTTCTTTTATCTGTTATTTATATATGGTTGTAATGAAATATTTTGATTCTTTACTATTAAAAAGAAAGAAATACAAAAGTGTTGCAAAAGTTGCATATTACCCCCATGTGGGGGTAATATGCCACATATACAAACATGTATAATAATTTAACTTTATAGAAGGGCATTCTTGTCTAAAAACATGTAAAAGAATATTTTTATTACAATTTCAATAAAACACTAAGAAAATTCTAAAAAGCATGTTGTCATACTTGTCATACTGTACTTGCCCCATAAAAACTATAATACTGACAGGAAGTAAGTAAAACTAGTGGGCAAAACGTCAGATATAATATTTTTAACAATTTCACAGTATTTACAACAACGATCCTAGCCGTAGCTTTGTTAAACATAACGAGTGGCATATTCCCCACACTGGCATATTCCCCCAGTTACCCTATACACATAGTGTCTCGGGGAAACTATCTTGGTGAAAAACTGAACTGAAAAGAATGGCGATCGTGTGTGTCCCGATATATCAAGCTAAATTATAAGAGCTCGAGATTTGAATTCGTGATGAGCAAAAAGACAAATAGAAAACTGATATTTTCAGTGCGAGATGTCAAAATTACATATCGCGACAGCTCGTTATGAATGCTTATTTGACTTTTTCGAGATTGCCATTATGAAGAATTTTAAAATATTTATCCATAGATCGCCAGCGCTATTTTTTTTGTACACTTTAGAAACGCTCTTTTAACCGTTACCTTTTTTATAATTAATTTTTAAATTCTCTCATCGCGTCTGACAATATCGGGACGAGACTGATATTTCGACAATATTTTCGATAATGGCGGTCCAAGCGTTAAATTCGACTTGCGCTAATAGCAATAAGTGAGAATCACTCGTCAGGAATCTAACGATTCCGCGCGCGAGTGTCCCGCCGCCGCCTCGTTCGAATAGGCTCCGCATTCGGCAGCGGGGTCCGCGGACGCGGCCGACTTCCTTCGAATTTTCTCGCTTCGTCGAGATTTATGGCGGCGATTCGATTTTATTGCTTATTGCCCGGCGCGCCCACCGCGCCGCGCCGACCGGCGATATTCGCGGTGTCCCATTTCGTGTTTCTCCCCTTCCGCTCTGCCGCCCTCCGTCGCTCCCCTTCCCTCCGCGCGGTTCACCCTCAATATTTCTCGTTCCTCGAAAAGGCGGAATCGACGCGATTTCGGAGATGACGTTTTATTCCTGGCGGAACGGAGATTACCGGCGGACATTAATTTAAAATAATGAAAATACGAATGCGCGCATTGCACGATTTTTTGTAATTTTCAGCGAATACATATATAGCTGTTCCACTTGAGGAATGGAGCGGACAGTTCTACGATTGTTACAAGGCCGATCTGAAAATAAGATAAAGTCATACATCTTCCATCTCGCACACACGCAACATGCACACACGGACACGCTGCCTGTTTAAGGGAAATAGCGACGAGTTTGAACCGACAGTCGATTGATTTTACGTTTTTACATTTCGCGGCATTGGTAAATCTTTGGCACTCGCGGCGTAAATGTTTGGTGTTTGCTGTTGTACTTCACTCGGTACATGTATATAGCTCGTGAGAGAGAAACTCGATCGACGCGTATATGATACAGCACACACACGCCCGGATATCATGAAAAGTTATAAATCAGTCAAATCACCCGCCGCGGGTTTATTCCCCGGCTTAAATCGATAATTATTCCGTCGAGCGCATTAACGACTACGTTAATTATACAGATTAACGCGTAAGTCGATCACTAATTCAAGCGTCAAATATCAGAACGCGCGCAAACAGACGCGTGACCCGTACGTAACCCGGTATATGTAAATCGTGAAACGTCGAGAATACGTAACTAACGTCGTTAATACTTACGTGTGTTTGCGCGTACAACACGTCGTATTATACCTAAATATAATTAAACATTATGCATATTTCCTGCAATTGTCCGGCTGACCTTAAAAGAGAGAGACTGCACGTTTGGCGGTGGGCAGCTAATTTCGGCAAACCGCCCTGAATTCAACAAGATGAGATATTACCGGTCTATTAAGGTAGGCGTCTCGCTACGTGCTAGTCATGTGACTGTTTGTAGGTTTTTACGTTCAGAAATATATTTCAGGCAATTTTTGCTAAGGGAAAAATAATTTTATGAATTACGGTGTAAAATTTCATACGTGACAAAGTATGTTACTTTTTCCAAATTATGTGATTTTTTTCATTTGACTCCGTTTTGATCAGCTGATCGTGCGAGTCGTCGAGAAAGGTTGCAAGTGAGAAAAATACTTTTCGATTGAATTTTGACAATTACTGAGAAAGGGTTTCAAAACGCATGAAGGGGTGTCAATCACTATCCACGTCGGCTAAGAAAGACGAGCCCCATAACCTGCAACTACAGTGATTAGCCAGCGGCGTTGCCAAGTCTTCCCAACCTCACCTCGACCAAAAAATGTCTGCTGATCGATTACCGCATTTTCACTAAAATAAACTAAAAAAATTAGCAGCGAAATCTCCGGTAAACTATATATTTTATGGTTGCATCGGATTCTTCGAAATCTATAAATGTACAAAAAGCAATGTTTTTTCTCACTTCATCTAATCGAAAAATGCGAAAATATGTGATTGAAACCGTGATAGAGCCTTCTTTTTCTGGCCGTCTGTATGAATTAATGTAAAATTTGTGATTTTCGAGATCGATTTTCTAGAGTAAATAGTCGGTAAGGAGCCACAGGAAAAATCGACTGCAAAGCTGATCATATAATTTGATATAAAATTCGAAATCGAAAATTTTATCTAATACATGCCCTGATGAGACGACTACCTTAACAAAGCTCGCTCGCTGGTCTCGCGATATGGAGAGCCTCCGTTTGTCGGAGATATGAATTAAGGGCGGTTCGGAAAGACAAACTTACTACTTTTATGTTCACTTGCTGTATAATATACGCGCCGAGTGTATCCAGCTGCTGGTGGGATTGTACTTGTATCTGTGCTCGAACTTCCTCTCGACATTCATGCTTTGTCTTGTTAAAGAGTGGGGGGTGGAGGGCTGGTTTTGACTAACAAATTGCGGAGGGGCTGGTTTTTAGGGCTGAGCAAAGAGGGGGGGCGGGCAAATACTACCTGGCGGGTGGGTCTATTTGTCAATCCATTTAACAGCTAAGTAAAGGGTTTGGTAACTCTCAACGACAACTCTCTAGTCGTGGGGGAATTGTCTGGCGGAGGGGGTTGTTCTGCACGCAGCAAGATGCTCGCGTCTATCGAGACATCGCATTCCCAGGGCCACGCGTCGACAAACGCGCCTTTTCGCCCGCCTGTCGACCACACCGCGATGATCCCGGCTTTAATCCCGGCTTGTCCGTCCGCGAATTTAAAGACTGAAATTTTCTCGGCGGGAAACACCGTCCGGTCCCGTCACTCTCATAAGCGGACGTCGGCAAATTGCGGAGATTGAATTACGCGCGACATGAAATGTCACGCTTACACCGCGGACGGTTTCGGAGAATTTCAGCGTGTCACGATATATGTTATACATATAAGTGCTTCTGCAGCGACGGCCCGTATTCTCCAACATTAAGGTCGTCAGGCGCGCGCAGGGCGCAAGTGAAACTAGTCGACGCTTGGCGCGGCGGCAGTTCGTCTAAAGATCACTTTTCCCCGTGTGGTACGTCTTCGTGTCGTGTTCTAAGGACAAAGACGCGAGAGACAGAGAAGGGCTCCGGAAACGAGGGCGCCGGGGCGCTCCGTTAACGCGCGCCTCGTTCCCCGTCCTCGTTTCCATGCCGCAGCAACGTAACAAACTTTCGAATCGCCGTCGTCGAATTCGCCACGAAAGGATCGTGGTCGCGGCGACCACCGGGTGTCCCCGCGGGTCCCGTTCTCCAAAAGGGCGCGATAGGGTGTCGCGCGCGCGCGCGCGCGCGAGAAGGTCTGACGCGAGGTGCAATTTACGTGGGAAGATCTACAAAGTAGATCAACCTTTAACCCGTTATTTTTGACGTAATAACGCGAAGTGAATCAAACGCTTCGGTCTTTGTTTCGTTTTTTTACTTTTTATCCAGATTTTCTTGCCAATCTTGAGTCGATTAAAACTCGAACGCGTCGTGATGCCAACCGACAATCGCGTTAATGCACACGAGAGGACGCATCGCGTTTTGGTGAAATAGAGAGAGAGAGAGGGGGAGAGAAAAAAAGACGCGCTTGACAGCTGGAGATATCGCGGGATTGTCATATTTCGCGTTTGAGCAATATTTCCCGGGCTCGGAAATAAATAAATTGCCTCACGTCAGAACACCTTCGCTCGCTCGTGCCGGTCTTACCGCACGCGCGGGTGCATGTGTGTACGTGTACGTTCTGTGTACCCGTGCCTTTGTGCCCATGTGTGTGTGTGTGTGTGTGTGTGTGTGTGTGTGTGTGTGTGTTGCACTCTCGCGGCGGCGGCGGCGGCGGCGGCGGCGGCGACGATGACGGCGCACAACGCCCTTGTATTGCGCGCTTGTGGCGAAGTTATTTTCGTTCAGGGACACCCTCGTGGCGCGCGCGCGCCCCTCCCTCCTTTCAGTTGTTTTGAATTATCCCGACTACCCTGCTCTCTTCGCGAAACGTGCGTTCTTTTCGGGTGAATCGACCGGCGACCCGCCGCGATGTGCACCTTCGTCACCCCCTCTCGTCGCGCGCATCGCGGCAGAGGACAGACCCGAAGACGCAGAACGGAGGGGAAAACCTTCGTTAGAGTCACTCTCGTGGATTACGTAATATGTATATGTTAGCCATGCAGTATATGTGTACTACTAATAGATATATATAATATAATACATATTTAAATATACAGCCCGGTGGCGTTTTATTGAGAAATTCATCTCTCTCTTCCTCCGAAAAAGAAAACCGACTGACCGGCCGTATCGTCCCCCCCTCCCCTCCCTCTTGTTGTTTTCTCAATCTCTCTTTATTCCTTCTTTACTAAAGAAGGCGCTCTCCCTCTCTCTTCCTCGGGCGATGCAACTCTCAATTGCGTTAAACGCGCACCTCTCGTGATTCTCGCAGCTTTCGCTCCGTTCCGCTCGTAAACATCACCGTGATATCAATTTCTCTCGGAACGGAGAGTTAAATAATCTTTAATACTACTCTGACAGCTCCGCCGATCGCGAGGGGTGCCTGCGATCGCAAGGGTGTTTCGGGGCTTCCCTCTTTTTTTTTGCCGATGTATTTCAACCACGAGCACAAGTGTTCTGTGGGCGAATTGAACGTTCGCTAAACGAGCATGAAATTTGGTTCGTTTCTTCGCAAATAATTTCAGCCGAATTTGAAGTTTCAGTTTCTGTCGTACAAACAGCGACAGATTAATGAGATAATTTTTTGAAAATGTACTTGTGTGTGTGTGTGTGTGTGTGTGTGTGTGTCCCAGCGTGGCTTCGTGCTTACTCCTCGATCGAACGAGCACATGGATGACGGGATCGATCGTAACCTTCGCAGTACGTGATCGTGACTATCGGGGCTAAAGAAACGTATCGACTCGTGCACGTCTCTCTGAATCGTGATAGTGAAAGAGCTCATTCATTGTCATTCGTGACCCGGGGAGGAGATTATTACACATTTCGTTCGACAAGTCAATCTTCTGAATGGAAAAAGGAATCCTAAAACACTGTCGCGATCTGAATAATTCCTGAATAAAGTTCGCGGGATGAAAACTAACAATGTAAACTCGCAATATTTTCAGCGGCAAACAATTTCCATTATTCTTGTCCTAACGCGCGCGACACATGTGATCGTTTTATTAATATTCCCGTTTTGTGAATCGCGGTTTCGAGTGATATACCCCCTCACGTTTGTCGCGACACCACCCACTCAAAAAAGGAAAAAAAAAGAGAAAAGATAAAGAGACACGACCGTCATTTTGTGTCATCAGTGTGTTGTGTTATTTAGAGTCACGTTTCATCGGCGTGGCTAATTCGGCGCGGTTGTCGGGGAAAATGCTGGTCGGCCGAAATAAACGGATCCCGATTAATATCATTATTAATGAAACCGGAAATCAGCACGCTACTTATCGGTAAACCGATATACTGAATCGTCATGTTCTTTTTTTTTTGCCGCGATCTCGAGCGGTTTTGCTTGAAATACATCGACAATCGTACATCATCATCGTCGGCGGACTGACGCGTCTTCCATGCTGGCAGAAAACGTTAATCACATCGCGTTATAGGAAAATTCATTTGGCAAGTCGTCGGTAACGAGAGAGAAAAGGTCATGTCCGAGACAAAAAAAATGTCACGTGCTTTTTACATTCTTTCGTCAATATTAACAAAAAATATTCTGCCATTCTTGCTGTTAACATGTTGAAATATGTCGCGCATTTATGCAATTTAATTTATGCAATAAATGAAGTTAATGACATGTGAATATACAGACAGGTATACTAATATAGTATCTGTTTGCATATTCACACGTCAGTCTTGCATCTCTACTTCTATTCTCTATTGTATTCTATAATTTATTTATATATGTATATAATATACATACATATATAAAAATTTATATATATGTATGTATGAATCTTTGATCTTTGGAAATGAAGGAGAATAACAAATACGGAGGGTATGTCCCGCGCGTGTCGGAATTTCCACGTTGTGTAGAAATGATAAACTCGGTAAACAGCAATTATGGTTATGAGGCGTTAAAAATTAATGAAAACGCGGAAACCAATTAACAGCGAGCGCGGCGAGTGCGTTAGGATCAATTCGGTTTTCTCATAGGTCACGGTAATTATTCAATACGCCATTTGCTGCGTTACATCATTCAGCGGGTCGTCATTAACTTAATTATTTGCCGTTGCCGATAAACATGCCCGTAATTTTCGTGACCAGGGGACCGTTCCCTTTCGAGGCCAGGGGATATATCGCTTTTTGCAAAATGGAAGAGCGCTTCGTCCTTCTACGGAAAGATGCACGAAAGAAAATTTTTATTCCTCTCGCGTGAACTCTTTTACGTGCTGGGTGGCATTGTCCGTGATCTGTCTTAATGTCTTTTTCAAAATTCCGATTAGAGTATTTGCAAATAATTTAGTTTTTATTTCGCCTGGATTTTATCTTGACATTAATTAATGATAAATGATTTCATGCAGTTTTAATGAAAAAAATAAAAACTTATTGTCTTTGATTTCAAAGTACTTAACGCAAGTTTTAATGAAAAAAATAGAAACTCTAGTCTTTTATTTCAAATTGCTTAATGCAAAACATTTAGATGTTTTCAATATTCGACGGATAATTACGTTTAAATTACTTTAAGAGGACTTTTTCAAAGATATATGCCCAGCATACCTTTACGAACTTGTGGCGCTACATAATTATTAATAATTCGGTCGGGCGAGTAAATATAGATCGTCCGAGAAGGGACGATGCATATTTAATCTTGATGAGGTATCGTCGATAGCCAATACCACCCACTTCCGGTGTCATTCGCAGGGTCGTTCCGATATAAGCGCGTGAGTGCACGCGCGTTTTACACTTCGCTCCGTGAACAAAAAAAAAAACACCTAACCGAACGCTTCTCGCGGACTTAATTTTCGGACGGGAGAAATTCCGTCGAAAGCGTTAATCGAGGGTAGCGACGAGCAGTGCAAAGTGACCAAGAAACAACCCTGCCAATGACAGGCGGACATTTCACGCCCCTGTCGCGATCGTGTCCACGTCAAGTTGGATCAATCCGATCGCCCAGTGATTTGCTGCGTGTAATCTCCCCTCTCCCTCTCCCCTCTCCCTCTCGCTCGCTCGCTCTTGCTCACATACACTCTCTTCCATTCTCTCTCTCTCTCTCTCTCTCTCTCTTCCACTTTTTCTCCGTGGTCTCTCTTTCCGATTCGCATATTTGGTTTCGAATTTAGAGTGTGGCTGCTCGGTAGCGACGAGGTTACCCGCAAAAATCGCGAAAGCTGGATCTCTCGCGGGCGCGGATTAACCCTTTAACTGGATCCCTTCATCGCTCTCAACCTGGATTAGACGCGTCAGAGGAGGCGCGTCCCTTATTGCGCCTCTTCGTGGCGGAGAACTGCGAACGCGACTAATGAGACTAATCAACAATTTGTCTCGCACTTTTCTTTATTTTACTCTAATTACTTTGACAAAAAAAATCGAAGTTTGAAATTAGGACAAATTTGTCGACAAACGCCTATAAAATACAATACAGAGTTGAGAATTAGTTGCGACCTTTGGTGCAATTTTCGTAGTTGAGAAACCGCTGAATGTGTGTTTAGTCTCAAACGCGATAAATGTGCCACGAGTACGGTGGGATCGCATATCGCCAAGTATCGCCAAGATTCGTTTTATTGAAATTATAAATGGCATAAAAATTATATAAAAAGGAAAGGGGTATTCGCGACAAAGACCTTGGTGATATTCAGGACGATAAGATCCGACTGCATTCGCGGTACATCCTCGAAACCCTGCGGCAATAGGAAGCAGTTGGCGTCTATCGCAAAAATTAAAAGTTGCAACTAATTTCCAGCTCCGAGTCGCACGATAATTGATCGATGTAAGGGACATCAGTTAAAGGGCTAAAGAACTACTTGAACGTTGCCGATTCAATTTGGAATACGGTTCCCTGTTCAATCCTCGAAACAGAGCGTTCGCTTTTACCCCCTCTTTTCCTTCTATCCGTCGGCCTTTCCTTTCTCCCCCGTTTCCACCCTTCTTTTTTTACTTTACTTTTTTTTCCTCAACCCTCTCTATCGGTCCAACAGCAGCGACTCGAGCGTCTTCTCAATAAAATGCCTCCGTACGTGTGTCACTTGTCTGATATATTGGTATACTATCCTTGTTTTTTTTTTCGGAATTGCTTGTAATGGTTAGTCACATATACATACGACTGGATTTCGTTGTAGTGTTGTGGTGTGGCTGTTTGTTGTGTGCTGTCTGTTTCTCTTTAATCTAAAGCTTACGTTTAAAGAAGCAGCAGCAAGATACGGTATATATATATATAATATATAATATGTAGGCAGATGGGTATATAGAGGCCATAATCACGTATGTATATATATATAAATATATATGTATATACGGTTCATACAGGTACAGCGAGCGTGCATGGATATTCATTGTATATATGTATATATTTTCCCCACCCATGTGAGATTTTCGCTTGCCTTTTCGAGAGCTGTCGATGTTGGTCGCACAGCTAAATCAACAAACAGAACTCAGTCATAATATATATAAATGCAGCCCGCCGTCGCGCTCGCCCATCTCCGCGCTCCTGTTTTTGTACCGTACGTTATTCCCGATTAATTTTTAATTCACCCCCTCATCCCGCCCCCTTCCCTTTCGCGCGCGAAGATGTATTCTGCCGCGTCGGTCCGGTTCTGACACACGCGCGCTTCCGGTGTCTCCGTCCAAATAAATTTGACAAAGATCGCCCGACGGATATTTTCTTTCGCCGAAGCGAAACTAATTTTTGCGCGACCGGCGATACCGATTAGGCGCGACGATAGATAGTCCTTCGAGAGAGCGCGAGATACCTCCGATCTGAATTCTCCTCGGAGGAGGTTTACATCGCGCCGAGGAAAAAGGTCGGGAACGTCACGAGAAGAAAGGGGGAGACTGGGGCCCCGAGCACGATGCCGGGGAGACTCGCTATCTCGCGGAAGACGTGCCGAAGGAAGATGTCCTGCGACCGAGGCCTGCGGTCGCGGGACATCCGTCGACTTCCAGGCACGATTCCACCGAGCGCGAATCTCCCCCCGGCCTCTTCGATCTGATCCGATCCGATCTCCTCGGGGGGGTCCCGGTCAATCGGAAAAATCGCTCGTACGACGACGACGACGATGACGACGCAGCGTACGCCTGCGTCGCGTCACGTCGCGTCGCGACGCCGCTATTTTTCCCGTCCCGTCGTTTCCTCGGCTTTTTCGAATTCTTCTCCCGCGGGAATCGCGCGCGAAAACGTTTTCGGTTTCGATTTCCCACTTCGATTTCGCCGATTTCGACTCGCCTCGCTCGAGCGGCGGCTGCATGGAAGAACAAAAATACGAGAGAAAGAGAAAACAATCGATGGATGGAGGGGGCAGAAAGAAGAAGAAGCTGCGCTTATAAAACGTAGATATGCGTATAATATCTGTACATATGCATAAGGTCGATCGATCGATTCATCCATCGGTCAGTCAATCGAAAGCAATTGACAAAATGACTCAACCGGGGGGAGCGAATCAAGAGGGGGGACAAACTGACTGAACCAAAAACGCAAAGGCAAGTCGTGTGTTGAATGTCATCGGCAGAGTGTCTTTGCGTGAGCAGAGAGAAGTCCAAACCTTTCGAAAAAGAAAAGGAAGGGAAATACGGTATCTCGATATTTTGTGAGGGATGATATTCGATTATGTAGAATCGCGTTTTACCGAGAGCCAATTCTGTTCAAAGGAAGCAACATTTACCAACGGATTTTATTTCCCGCGCGTGGCATTTTTGCCGTCGCCGCTTCAACAGATTCGACTCGCAATAAAATACGACATTTCTCGAAACCGAATTTTGATGCGTATTTTCAACTTTAAGAAAAGATTTTCTCTGTGGGTAAAAGATTAATCGACGATTTTGCTTAGCGAATCCAAGATTCGAGGAGGACTGTGAAAGAGGGGTTTCGAAAAAAGGACTTCTTTCCACTCACGCGCGCGTATCCGTGTGTGTCTATGTGTGTGTGAGTGTGTATGCGTATTCGTATAATATATAAAGACAAAGGTCAAAGGTCAATGTAATCTCGAACCATTACAACAATGTCATAGTAATCTGGTTTCAGAAACATGTGTGGTTATCATAGGTGGAATTATTTACGAAACACCGAAACTGAGAGACTCACAAGCAGGAAGAGGAGGGTGTTTTCCTTCGTTTAGAGTTGACCGATCTCACGTTAACATTGCGCATCTGGTAGTCTGCAATGCAAAACACACTTTGGTAGGGTCAGGGACGGACGACGGCCTTCGACGAGACGACGAGAAACGGAGAAGGCAACTTTTTTTTCTTAACTCGCAATTCTCTCTCTCTCTCTCTCTCTCTCTCTCTCTCTCTCCCTCTCTCTCTCTTTCATTCTTCCTCTTTCTCTCCCTCTCTCTCTCTCTCTCTCTCTCTCTCTCTCTCTCTCCCCCTCTCTCTCTTTCTCTCTCTTTCGTTCTCGTCGCCGTTTCTCTCGTCGCCGTTTCTCTCGTTGCCGCTTTCTCTTCTCCGTCCTGCACTCTCCTTTCCTTCTTTTTTTTTACGTTACCCCGGCACTCCGTCTCTATCTCTTACTCCGTCTCTGTCTCTTAGGTCGGAGCGACGCGCAACAAACCCTCTCGTTGCCGATTTTCTCTTTCGCGTTCTCTTCCGCCGCCCGGCAGAGAAAACGACGGCGACATCGCGAAACGTTTATTAGGCTCGATAATTCTCGTTCTCGCGACCGAGAACGATACATAATTAAACGTCATGTCACGGTATTTCCATTGCAAGGATAATCTTTACTCTTCGAGTTAGGAGAAACAGATTTTTTCTAGAAATCCAGAAATAATTAAGAATTTTATCTAGTTAATTAATTGAAATGCACGATTTATTTATAAAATTACAAATACCGACAAACAAACCTCGAAATTAAACAAATAAACCGTATCTCCGACCTTGCCTGATCGAATACGACCGTAACTCCTGATTTCATGTCTGACCATACAGTAGCTCTGTAACTCCTTGCTTCCCGACTGACCATAGGCGGGCCGTAACTCCTTAAGTAAACCGCGTTACCCCGTCGTCGCTTTCTCTTTGTTTTTTTTTTTTATTTTATTTTATTTTATTCCTTTTCATTTCCCTTTCTTCCACCGGGGGGATCGAATTGGCGACGAAAGAGAAATCGCAGGGACCCGTTACGTCTGCCCGCCATTGAAATAAAGAGGGACGCTGCGTCGATCACAGAGAACAAGAAACGCAAATCAAGTGGCCCTCGGCGCGGACGGCCCTGTCGCTCTCCTTGCCTCGGGGTATACTACCAAACTACGGGGTAGAAGTCCACTCTAAATTCGAAACGAAATCAACGAGCCGAACCGAGCGGCCGCTTCGCGAAAGCGGAGAGAATTCGAGGGTCCTCTGTCTGATCTACGCCCGGCTCGATCGGTCAAGCTCTCTTGATTCGGCGACCACTTTCTCTTGGCGCCGACGTGGAATCCGAGGATCCGCACGGGTCTAAAGCCCGTGTAACACTTCCTATCGCGGACGCGGATCGGATTGAGATTGCAGATCGCGGATCGTAATCCAGCCAATTATAGACGAGCAGCTCATCTGTGATTGGCTGACATCCGATCCGCGATCCGTAATCCCAATCCGATCCGTGTCCGCGATACGTAGTGTGACACGGGCTTAAGGAACTTTCCGCGACTCGAGGACTCGACGATCCGCGGATTTTGAGACTCGACAGTCCAAAAGAAAAAAAAATATAGATATACATATGGAATATCTAAATCCGAGAATTTGAGAATCCCGCGAAACCGCGGGACTCGAGGAATCCGAGGACTTTTGAACTCGTGGAGTTCCGAAGCGCCCGTGAACTTGCAGGATCCAAGGATTCCAAGGTCCAAGCGCTCGCTTCCGGTTGAACGTCTTCGAGGGTCCGCGGGGCTTCTTGTCGGAGAGAAAAAAAAATCCGCGTTTCACGACCAATTATCTCAATTGCGATTATCGACGTAAAGTTCACTCTCTGCCCCGCGGAGACTCGATGGACGTGTCCTGATCCTGAAAAGAAAATCGTTATATGCTCTTATGAGATAGGAGGATGCGGGGAGCGCGTTGTGTATGTGTGTATATGTGGGCGTGCGGTTGTGTGAGCGCGTGTGTGCATGGGTGTACACACACGTATGCCGGGCGTTGTTAACGCACGCCGTATTTAGTCCACGCGAAAAGCGATCGGAGGACGTAAACGGACGTAAGCGGGAATAAAAAGAGCTGAATATCTGTCGGGGCCGGCGATTTGCTCGTCCTCATCGTCGTCCTCGTCCTCGTATGCGCGCGCGCGCGCGCGTTTTCCATCCGCGTTGGCGCGGGATACTCATCGCGCTCGTGCACTTGCAGCCGATATATTTTTCGCCTGCGTTCGTCGTCGTCTCTTTTTTCGGGAGACGGACGATTAAAGAGAAAGGCAAAAAAAAAAAGAGAATGCCGGGGAAGGGTGGAGCGGGATTTGTACGATCGGGAAGCATTTTGGAACTCGCTCCGCGCGCCGATTAGTCGCCCGGAGCATTATCGAATCGCCGAGCCGAATCGATATGACGTGTCTTTAACGCTTCTTATTTTAAAAATTATCATGACGTTATGTATCCGATTCGCAGATTTAATGTCCGTGAAATTGCTGTCGCTGTATCTCGATGTTAATTTTATCACGTTCGAGTATTAAATCAAGTTGAAATCGAGCAGCGTCGTGACAGGAAACTAAAAGCTAAACGTGAAATCAACGGTCGATTTTCGAGCAAAACAAAGAATGTTCTTTTTAAATTACAAACAAATTTATTAAAATCATGTAAATACAAATCATCAATGTTTCGATCAAAGAAAATGTTTTGATCAAATTACATGTCATACAAAAGATAAAGTAAGAAATCAAAAATCAAATAAAAAAACCGCGAGCAACAATCAAACGCATTATGTCAAGACAATTTGAATAAATTAGCTACGGTTAACGGTCGGAATTATAAGGAAACTAAAAATTGACGATAATGTTCAACACGTCATTTGCATAGTCGAGAGCGATATCGCATCATTTTCATCGTTAACTTAATTAGTCCACTTCCGCGTAGGTTAATGATACTTCGACGTCGCTATCGCAAGATATCTCTACCGCTATTCCTAGCGGATGTTACCAGGTCTCGCATCCTGAACGCGTTACGATAGGGATCACGCTATCTCTTGTTTAAAAACACGTATAGGAAACGTGCGCCGGCCGGCAAAGAACGTTACGCCATCACCTCTGTCCCGCTGTGATAAAGGTAGATAGCTGTAACCTTTTCAAGTTTCAAGGTTTATGTCTTCGATACCGTCACACCGTTCAGCGAGGCCAACGTTTTAATTAAATTGAAAACCGGCGGCTGTTGATCGAATTGTTAATTAAAGTCCGCGGACTTATTTATTGAATCGCGCGCCGATCTCTTGTCGTATAATACGCGTTGCCCGAGTCGGAGTCGAGCGAGACGCAAACAAATGAAGCGTCCGTCATTTCTGTCATCCCGCGACGAGTCGAAAATACGATGGAGATGATCGGGGGCGGCAGGGGGAGGGATAGAATAAGAAGTCGGGACTATTTTTCAAAATCCTTTTTTCGCTCACCGACGCGCGACCCGATTATCTCCGGAGCGAAGGAATAACAAATAAAAAAATCACAAACTCCGCGTCCATCACCGTGCGCGCGATTCGACCTCGGATGATTACAGCCGTCATTTCGTCGTTTCAACATTTCGGCAAAAATACCCCGGGCGAAGAAGTGTCATTTCTCATTCCCAAGACGGTGAAAGAATAGCGTTGCGTTTAATGCATTCATCTGTGTTTTTAATTCGATCCGCCAAAGCGTATATCAAGCGCCTCGCGTGACGCGTTCGCCTCTTCGATATTCCGAGCACAAAAGATCGCTAAATGCGCTTTTGATTATTGAAAAATACGCTTATATTCGCAAATTTTTCTGTGCGTTCTAATCGATCGTGGATTGAAGATGGTTTATCAGATGCAAATGACCAAATTGAAGAAAGTTAAACGTAATTTAAGTAGAAAATCAATTAAAGAAAATCAACTTCAATTTCTTTGGATTTCCCTTTGGAAGAAATTTAAGTAAATTTCTCCGATAGCCTGAAGTTTCTCGGTTTCCTTTCAGATGGAATTTAGGAGGGCTCTCCCTTTTTTTTTATAAAAAAGGATTCCGTCTTTCTATCTACCTGGAAGGTACGAGGTTCCAAGAATTCCAGTATTTAATCACCAATCGAAATAAACCGAGAATCGACACTGCGAATCTATAATATAAAGAATCTGACAATTTCGTTGCGTAAAGTTTGCGCTTTTTCGAATCCTTCCGGGATTTAGAAATCCTGAAGATGAAGATCGAAGTCAACGCGATCTTTGAAACAGGAGAGATCGTCAGGGCGAAATGTCATTATTACACTCTCCGTCTCTTCTATCTACTCTGTGCCTCGCTGGTACGAATTTCCCTTGCGCTATATTCTCGCATCTCGTCGGTCGTAGAGAAAGAGAAAAAGAGAGAGAGAGAGAGAGAGAGAGAGAGAGAGAGTCGATTACCTTTGACGGAACCACCTGTTCGGCGTTATCCTCTTTTTTTCTTAAGCGACGCCCGAATTCGTTTCATGGCTCGCGTCCGCCGCCGCTATGGCGCATCCGCATACGCTATAAAGCGGCAAAGTGGTCGGTCAGTCGCGGATAGAGAAAAGCGGAAGGGTGAGGAGACCCCGGTGCATCCAGCATTGGGGGTATGGGCGGACGTCGAGCGGCGTGAGGGGCGGGGGGACGGAGAGCGAGCCCGGGGGGTGGAAGGGTGGGAATTTAAAAGTAATTTTGACGTCGGAAAGAGTGGCCGGTGCTGAGAGAGGGCACCGACGGATCGTTACGGTCCTTTGATCGCGAATTAAAAGCTCGAAGTCGACAGTTTAGCGATGCCACCTCTATCGTGACGATGGGCGGCGAGCGATGGTGCTCGCTTTCTTTTTCTCTTTCCCTTTTTCTCTCTCTTTCTCTGTGTGCGGGTTCCCCGGTTCGTTCTCTCTCTCTCTCTCTTTCTCTCTTCGGTCCAAACTCCGGGGTACCTATCCACCATCCGAGTCTCTTCCTCCTTCTTTCTCCTCCTACCTCTGTCTTTTTCCGCGCAATGTCCATCCGCCTGTCTTTCTCTTCCACCATCCCTTCGTAGGCGCGCTCTCGCGCCATATTTCCCTGTCTTCTGCGGCCGGTTCGTTAACCTGTCTGCAGCATTTATTGGCGCTTGCCGATGTAAAAGGAAGAGCTTACCAATAACATATTACTGTGTTTCAATTCTGCAACGGGCGTAGGTAGAAAAAGAGTGGTGGGGCGGGAGAGGGAACGGCGTTTCGCGGATAAATCCTTTGCGAGAGTCGACCGTTGCGTCAGTCGACGGGAACGGGCCGCGTTCGGGGCTTTTTCCCCAGCCCCAACCCCCTTCTCGCCGCCTGACCCCCTTTGGCCCTTCGCCTTTGGTCTCTTTGGACGAGAGAATCAACGGAGGGTATCCTTGGATCGTCCCGTCGATCGCCGCCGATTGATTTGCCGATCGGCCGCTTGTCGCCCGGTACGGCCGGCTGGCTCGATTGTGCTGATTTCATTACCATCGAAAATTTAATTTAACTTTCATAGCGCCGCGGGGCGACGCCGGCACACGCCGTGTTGCTATTAATAAGAGCAAATAGCGCGACGGCCGATCGCGTTTATTCTTTCTGACTGTCGAGTCAATAATGACGTGCGAGCGCGCGGGATAAACAGAGGGACGAGCCTTGAAAAAAAAGAGGGAGAGACCGCGGAAAGAGGCGACCGTTCATGGCGCGACGAGAGGAATCAAAGGTTACGGAATAATTTGCAAGCGAATGGCCATAGAGAGAGAGAGAGAGAGTGCCTTTGGCGACCGATCCTCGTGGTCGAAAATAGACAGATTCCTGGTTTTCGAGTGCGGCCTCTTTTTTCTTCCCCTCTCGAAACTTCGCCTCCGAAAGAGATTGAGATTTAGTTGTCAAATGAAGATTTATTTTATGGCAAACAGTAGCGGCTCTCTTCGAAGTGAAGTGCTTTCCTCCGGGGAAGAATCGACTCGAAATTTATCGCGAAATCTGCGCTTTTCGACATCAGGTGGGCTCCGAGACACTCTCGACTTGTCTCCATTATCTAAACATCTTATTTAACCCTCTCGGAGCGTACCGCGATAAAAAACATTTATGCTCGTCGAGGAGACGCGACGAAGAATTACGACGTCGGCGCGACTCCGATTACGTTTATCTGCCGGCGCTGAAACTTGGAATCGGACGCGACTCTCTCGTGGGCTTATAATAAATATTTCGACCGCGTCGACGGCGGGAGAATCGGCGGACGGGGGGGGAGGGGGGAAAGAGGATGGCTATGCACGGTGGAGACGAAGCCGTTTAGACGGGATACGTTCGATTTTGTTCGAATATGACGGCTCGACGTTGCATACGCGAGAGTCGCCGCGAGTGAGCGGGATGGCTCGCGGAGAGAAAGGGAGAGGAGGACGGACGGCTCGTGGATAGCGGGGGTTGCGCGGACGGACAAGGGGGCGGGAGGGAGTGGGTGGATTCGAAGGCCGGGGCTTTTCGGTCGAGAGTTTCGGCCGGAATATCGGAAAACGCCGCCGAGTTAGAGTACAAGGGAGAGTCCGGAGGCTTACCCCGATATATATGCATATAAACACAATACCTTGCCGGTCGCGGGGGGGGGGGATGGTACGCGCCGCACACACGGAACGCACGTTCGCACACCCACGCGCATGTATGTGCGATGCACACGCACTCTCCGCTCCGAATATCCACATCCGCGTCTATTTTATATCCGCTAGGGCGACGAGGGAACCTCGAAAAACGGCGGGGGGGGGGCAGGCGGGGGAAGGGAGATCTTCCGCGCGGGCGGACCGTTCGCCTTCTCTCTATCAGCGTCCGCTAATCCGAAAACTCGTGTGTGCTCGAAAATCGCACGACGATTATTGCCGTCGTCTGTTTCGGCCGGTGAGAGGCGATCGCGACCGTCCGATCGAGCGGATCGACTTGCGACGGGTCCGCATCCCGTGAAAGATTACGCGGGGATCTCGAATTTTGGGCTCGACTCTTTTCCCGAAAAGAATGGATAATAAAAAAAAATAAAAAATAGGAGGCGATATTTGTTCCGAGTTCGCGTTCGATGTTGCCCGTCCGAATTTCCCTTTATTCTCGTCGCGCTGAGTTTTTCGATTCGGCAACTTCGCGAAGTCGTTAGAAATGGCGAATTTTGGACGGAAAGTTTCAGCCTGCTCTCGCTAATATTTTCGACATTGTCGGTATACTGACTTTCAGCTGTGAGCAGTCAATGTTTAATATTATCGTTTTTATTAATAAACGATTCGTTCTATTTTAATTATTAATATATCTATGATATTTTTATTTTCTGCACCTTTTCTGTAAACTTAGTTTAATAATATAATTATAGTGACATCCAGAATTATAGTGATAAAAAATCTCGGGAAATTGAACTTTCTAAAAATATAATCTCGGTAGAAATGTCACGTTTGCTAAACAAACGCCCACCACATTCAACACCCGTTCTTATTAGATGAATTCCTAGTGAATGTACAACAATGTTATATTACCATTTTGCAATTATTATGAAACTGTCTTTATTTGATTTGTTTTTTTTTTTTTTCCCTAAATTCGATTTACGATTATTTTGAGGAATTGTTTCTTTATGTCAGTAAAGATAAAAATTGGTTAATTACATGATTACTCGAGTGCATGACTTTGATTTTGGGGAAATCGAGTTCGCCCGTCACTAGATTCGCACTATGCAGGACGCTAATTATCAGCGCGGAGCCCGCCCGCGGGTGCATCGACCGGAAACGCGACGCGCGCGAGTACGGGGATTCACGTCGCGCTGGCAGGTTTTTCCGGCGGGTAATGCCGCCAGACCGGGTTTTCAGTTTGCTGCGTAGCCAGATTTCGAAATCCCTCAATTTGATGAATGGCCGTGATCGCGCGACGCCGACGACCGGGACGAGGGCAGGCGAGGGTGGGGGGGAGGTGGGGGGCGGGTGAGTCGCATGATTAATATGCATTGAAAACGACGACGACGACGATGACGTCGGCGACGACGACGACGACGCGCATCGCGGAACGTGACGCCGAAATCGCGCCGCGTCGCGGATCGTCAACGACGTCGCTCGACTGCCGATCGCTCGTCGTGGCGATAAATCGTTCTTCCTAGGGGGAGGGGGAGGGGGAGAGAGAGCGGGGACATCGTGCTTTCCTCCCGAGATGCTTCGAACTCCCGTCGATCTCCTCTTTAATCGTTTTGGATTATGATATACGCTGCGGGCAATCGAAACGTATATACGTTATTTTAATCGTTTGGAGAACGCGCGCGAAAGGTACACGAAAGATTTCATATATTTTTAGAAGCCGACTTTTCCTTTAATGAGAAATGAGAGATTATTATAGTTAAAGAAATTTCTCGTTTCGAGAAGTCAAATATAGAAATAGGGTCGAGGGTATGCCGTTACATCGGTCCAATAAAATCAAAAATATACGCAATGTAGCAATATATATTTAGCGTTTTAATATTAAATATATATTTAGTACAGAAAAATATCGTTTGCAATTAATGTGTAAGAGAGTGTATTATTATAATAATTATAAATACATTTAATGATGTTCAATCAGTTATCGATTAATTAGATTATTTTTGTATCATTCTTTATATTATTATTATTATTAGGAATCATAATTGTATTATTTTAAAGAATATAAAAATTCACTGCAAGAGGTTTTAGGAGTTAATTGCAATTAAGTATTTTTTAAAATGTATTTTAGCTCTTGTTTTTTTCCAAAGTTTTTGGTCTTTTTAAGGAAAAATTGAGAAGAATATGTGATATAAACAAGTTGAAAATCTTTAAATAATTAAATAAAATAAATCATTTTAACAAAATGCAAAAGTTGTCAAATTATAATAATTCTTATAGATTCATAAAATAACTGTGAAAAAAGTATACTTTTGAATTCTATTTCGATCACTTTCTTGAAATGAAACAAGATTTACGAAATCATCTCGGAAATATTATTGTTACAGCAGTTCTGCCGTAGTCCTACATAGCGGGATTTTGTAAATAGAAATTTGGATGCTTATCAGAATGTACGAAGGGCATGCGATCCCCTTCTCGTTCGCGTCGCGTTCCCCTCACCTAATTATTTTCCTCTTTTGTCGATCCTCTCACAGGCCACTCACTCTTTCGTCTCCTCCCTCGCGGGCTTGTATAACGTTACCGGTAACCTAATAACGATCGAAAGGCGGCGGTAACCGAAACCGGAAGCGCTCGTGAACGAGGAAACCCCTTCGACGCGCGACTAAGTCGATTCGTCCGGCTCTTTCGGTTTCATCCTGTCCCTGTTACGCGAATTCAATACCACACCTCCTTCCTCATCGGTCCTATCGTATTTTCTTTTTATACGCAAGTCGTGTTGGACAGTGTTAACATCGTATATCATATAGATATGATAGACTATGAATTTTGGCTGAGAAAATTGTAGACATGTAATGAGAGCGGTCTAAAAATTTACATATTTACAGCGGCCATAATTAAATCGCGAATGAAAACTTTCCAGACCTTGTCGGATCAAAGGGCTGGCAGTTGCAGGTCTGGTAATTCCGGAATCTCTCTTCATATAAGTTCGTAAGAAAAAAAAACGGACGCGCGTTGTCGGTACCGTTAACGGGAAAATATAACGCGAATGCGAAAGATAGCCGAGCTCCGTCATCGATAATCTTTTCTCTCAATCGCGATAGAATGGAATCTGAGTTTAGATTGGATCGTGGGGGGCTTAGTAGACACAGCAAAATAGATTGTTAAATAATACAGCGCGTAAAACGGGCACTGCGGGAGGGGGGAGGGGGGAGGTACGAGGGAGGAGAAAAAGAAGAGGAGAGATTGGCGGTCGTAATAAAATTCTTCGCCGCGAATACCGTGTAATGGAAAATTTGCGAGAATTGTGGCCACTTCGTGTAATGGACAATCACGCGATCGGCAAAAATCGCCGGGAATTAGAGGATATTACACACAAGTCCGTCGCAAAGATAATGTAAGTCCACTTCTCATTCTTTCCCTTCCGAATTGCCGATCTCTTTCGGCGTTCTCCGAAGGAGATCTTCTTCGCGGCGCGGGCGGTTCAACGTCGAAAGGGGTTGCGTGAGCGAACTCGGAAAAGACGCTACCTTTCGGCGGAGCCTTCCGCGCGAAATAGGATAGTGGAGCAAGGTCACGGCTTAGAGAGAAAACCGAGAGAGGTTAGATTACGTGAGAGTACTGCGGAGTATGAGTCTAACTTCTATTAACGCGAGGCATTCTGAACAAAGTCGGGCGGAATTACATTCCCATCGATGGAACGTAAATAAGAGCGTATTAAACCGATTATATATAAACTGTACGCTGTTGTTTCGATAAAATCGAAACATCACCAAAACGCCGTCGCGCATACAATACATAACAATTAACTGTGGTAAACTGTTTTCAAAGCTCATCAATTTTTATTTACAATTTTTATACAAACGAGTGTTTATAGGATTATAATAGTACTGCTGTATAATAATCCATTGAGATTTTTACGCGAGGTGCTTTCATAAACCTGATCTCTCGCAAGATCAGGAAAATGATCTAACATATATTATTGGACTCACAAGAGAATATAATTTTCTAACCATTCACGCGCGCGGCTGTCAATATTTTAATGCCTGGTCCAGGCCTGCTCTCTCGACGTCTCACAATCAGCGACGTCGAGAGCGATCACGGTGTATTCGTTGAAACGCAACAAAGACATTTTCAGTTCGCGTTTGCTCGTCGCGATCGGTCTCGATAGGCATTTCGACGGTCCAGGCCTCGCGAAGGCGAGCGTGAAGATGTCCTCGGGAATCACGAGGAATTAATATAGTCCGACAATGTGGCGGGAGTAATTATTATCCCGTCGAGCCTCTCTCCCGCTTTGAGCGGGCGTGATTATGCGCGCGCGCCCGCGCGCATGCACGCAATATATATGCCGAAGCGACGTCGACGCGACACGGCCGGCGGTATATGCCGTGTGTGCGCGACATATATGTATGTATGTACCAGGTATCGCGGCCATATATACCGAGGCGCGCGTATGCATCTTATTGGCGCACGGAAATCCGCGTGGGCGCGCAACGCACACGCGTGCACACGCACACGTGCGTCTAAACCCTTGATGCCCGTCCCTACCCTCTCGCGGCGTGCATCTACATATGTAATTAGCGACACGGATTACGGGTATATCATCCGCGCGGGCTTGTGTACATACGCGTGTAATACACGCATATGCGATTAACATCTGGCTGCCGACGACGATGGCGACGACGACTGTGCCCGCGCCGCACGTCTGTACACACACGCTGTTTGCGGCCATATATGCATCACGGGGACGCGCGTATGTGCGTATGGCTGTGTATACACGCGTACGCGCGTGCACAAGTACGTGTGGGGTATGCGTGTTAATATAGGATCCCGAAATTAATCCGGAACGCGCAATTAGTAAGATGTGTTTGACCGTCAAGATACAATAACCCGTTTTTCCGTGATGAAAGGAGGAGGGAGAGAAAGGGAGAGAGGTGGGAAAGAGAGAAATAGAAAGCTGTCAATTATATTAACATTAACGTGAAGCTTAGCGTTTCATTGTCATTATCGTGTTTTTGAAATCCATTAAGCTGCCCTTTCAAGACACGTGCCGCATTATTAACGTTTATTAACGTTATTAATTTATCATATTATTTATTAATCAAATTTCACGTCATTGGTAAATAATTACGCGCAAACAGCGCGTGGGATGCTCACTTTTAGTAATCCGCGCGATTTAATTATCTGTAATTAGACTCGATAATTATCAAAGCGATAGGTCGTATTTGATTTTTGCCTGCCCGCCCTTACTCGCAACTTCATCGTAATTTCTCGCAACGAATATAGTTTCGCGTCTTTGTTCTTCTCTCTCTCTCTCTCTCTCTCTCTCTCTCTCTCTCTCTCTCTCTCTCTCTCTCTCCCCCCCTCTCTCCCTCTCTCCCTCTCTCCATCCAACAAGCCTGTTCTCTCTATCCTCCAGCGGACCGAAACTCGCGCGCAATTACTTTCCAACGCGTCATCGGGCCGCGAATGCATCTCGCGACATATGTACCGCTGCCAATATCGAGTAAGATCGGGCGACACGCACATCTGCGCGCGCGAGCATGTGTGCATGCGTGCGTGTGTCTGTGGATGCACCTGTGCACGAGGAAGCGCGCATGCATAAATCGCGCGCGCGCGCGATGGCACCCCTAACCAACTCGGCAATACATACGTTTATATACATATACATATATATGTATATGTATATATGTGTGTGTATATATGTATATATAATATATTATATGGAAACGCGAGCATTATATATACATATATACCCAGTGCACATCGTGCGATGGTGCACCGCGTTCCAAACCGACCAAACCGACCGACCGACCGACCGCGCAAGCGAGCGGATTCCCCTTTCGTCCCCCTCACCACTTCGTATCCCCGGCCGCCGTTCCGCCCGCGAAAATTAATAAAGGTACAATTAATAAAAATTACATATTTTTCATCCATCGGCGCGGAGTGGGAGCGTACGGTGGTCGAAGGGAGAGAATGGGGTGGAGGAAGGAAGGCGGGGGGGGGAATCGGGGGATGTATGCCGCGTGTGCGCGCCTTCGACCTTTTTCCTTCATTTTTTTGTGGGGGCTCGTCCCCCCGCTCCTCCCTCGCTGCCCGCGTTCTCGCGGTTGCCGAGTTTTCCCTCCTTTTTTGCCTTTTGCGATACCGGGCGAGCGAGGCGGGCTTTCTTGCTATTTAAGGGCGACCGCGGGCTATATTGTAGCTGCGGCCCCGGAAAATATGGGCGAATTTGGTTATTAGGCACCGCCGCGCCGCGACCGCCCCGGCAATTTTTACGGGCCACTCTGCCGCGGTTCTTTTTTCCCCTCCCTCCTCCTTTTTTCTCGTGCGTCGCTGCCCTGCTTCGGGAGTAAGTAAAAGGCATCGATTGCAGGATATACCACACACGCAGTCCCTTTCTCCCGTCCCTTTTTCTCTCCCCAATGATATAGTGTTCTCGATATGTAACTGTGCCACACACATTCTTCACTTGTTTCAAATTGTCATCTGACATGTGAATCTTACACCATTTTTTCGTCACCTGTCATTACATTTTAGTGTTTTATCGTATTATTATATTATTTATACGTATTTATTTATAATAATAATAAATTTTAAGTTGTATTAAAATTTGTATTGTGCCACGCAGTGAAATGTTATATTATTAATAGTATATTAATCAAAAAGAACCTTGAACTTTGAATCAGCAAAGTTCTCTCTCAGTAAAAAAAAAATTCAAAACTTTTACTCAAATATTAATTTAAAAAATTTATATTACGAAAGTTAGTAAAACAACGGAAGAGTGACTCTAAAAGATGGTAAAAATTAATGAATGCGTTTGAAATCTCGTTTGAAATTCTTAAATTAAAATTAAGACGCTTCTGGCGAACGATAACGTACAGTAATTTGTAGATCGGGCCAATCGCAATTCTCTAAAAAGGGCTCTAATAATTATTTCTAATAAAAATATCCGTCCACGTGTATCTGCAGTTTATCCTTGTCCAAATTTCCTCGCGTGAACTCCACGCAGAAGGGGAGAAGGATTTTTGGGGAAGGGAAGCAACAACCGGTCGGTTAATTCGCGTAAACAAAAACACGAGCGCACGCCTTTTACGAGGAATCGCGTAACTGCGAGAAACGAGAGGGAAAAAAAAAGCAAAATAGAATAAAGAGGGCGAATCAGTGATGTCGGCGCTCATACACACCGCCCCCCCTCCGACGAAAAAAGCGCTGCGGGTGCATACTGGGTGCAAACCCCCGACAACTCTCTTCCACTCCCTCCCCCCTCCCACTGCCCGTATCCCTCGCGTCCACCCCTCTCGCTCACCGCGAGGGAGGCGAAAAATTTAATTACAAAAAAGTTTTGGCATTCCGTCAGTTTGGTTTTAGTCGCGATATATCGTCCAGAATTTCGCCTCGCTCTCTCTCTCTCTCTCTCTCTCTCTCTCTCTCTCTCTCTCTCTCTCTCTCTCTCTCTCTCTCTCTCTACATCTCTATCTTTCGCTCGATTTTCATCCTCCGGTTTCTCATCTCGTCGTTCCATCCCTCCCTTCCGGCCCCTCCGTTCTCGTTCTCTCTCTTTCTCCGGAGGTCGGCAGCTTCGCTACGGTCGCGCGCGTATCTGTGGTTTATTCGAGCCCGCCTCGAACCACATACACACCCCGCCACCCGCGGTCCTTCCCCACCGCCGCGTCCCTGTTGGCCGCCCACGCTTTTTATAAAGCGCCGTTATATAATATTTTATTAATAATGCGATAGAGTCCAACGAGAATACCCGCCGCCATCGCCGCCGCCGCCGCCGCCGGAGTTGAAGGCTGCGGTGGTGAACGGTGCATCCCGAGGCCGAGAGAGTATCAACGTCAATAACCGAGAATATTCCGCGAGAACCGGCCCGGCCATCGCCGCGCCGCGATTTTTCAATCCTCTCGGAACTTGGCCTCTATTTACCGAGCGAGTAATTCCAACTTATATTCGTCAGTTATCTCCATTCGGTTAAATTGTGTGGCGTGCGTTAATTGGAATTTTACTTGAAAAATTACTTGTCTCTTGTGTAGTATGAGTTTGATTTTTTGTTATAAATCTAATTGAAGAGCAACCATAACACTTTGCTTTTTATTTCTGTTTGCAGAAGAATCGTTCCCGAAGGGGTTGAGAGATGCTAGATCAAATAGCCCCTTGTCGGCCGTGTTTAAGGCAACAGCACGACCCAGTTTCTTTTTGAGAAACTTGAGACGCTCTAAATTTTATTTTCTGAAGTTGAAGACTTGATTCCTTCAAGCACCTTAGAGAAAGCGGATTATTACTTTGGGCCATCCAGGGATTAGTATCCTGCGATCGGAGGAACTCGAGTTAACTAATCTAAATTTTGTTTTCTAAACTTCCGGACGAATTTCCGGAGTCCTTGGAAAAAGTAGCTTAGTCTTTTGAGCTCTCCTGGAGAATCGCATGCAGCGTTAGAAGGATCCCGGGGCGAATTGTTTTAGAGGTGCTTTTCGCACTTAATTAACATTCCAATCGGCAACACGTGCGACGAACGAAGCGGCGCGGCGCGGAGAACCCCGAAAAAGGTCCGGCCCCGAGAACTTTTTCCACCGTGTGCGGGGGCGAAGCTTCGGCCCGGGGGTTATCCCCGGGAATTATTTGCGCCGCTGCGTCGTTCGATAGCTCTCGAAGAAGAGCTAACGAACGAACGAACGAACGAACGGACGGACGGACGAACGAACGAACAGAACGGACGTCCAGAGCCGAAAAGTCAAATAAGCAAAAAATGAAAGCTGGACTCGATCGATCGATAGCACACGGGACTATACATTGATAGCCGCGGGGTATACGAGACGACTCGAAGGGGCAGGGGGACGGAGGGGGACAGAGGAGTACGGATGAGGGGGTGGCACGGCCGGAGGTTGCACGAGGCCGGCCGAGAGAGAGAGTCCAGCGTCGTTGAATCCTTTTTCCAGGAGTAAGGGGATGGGATGAAATAACTGGCCAATTAGCGACTTTATTGAGAATTTGTCAAGTTTTCGCCTGGGGGACACGGCCGCCATCCGCGGGGCCCGGACCAAGAGTTTTCGCGGAGAGGAAGGGAGAGGCCGGTGAACAGGCGGAAGAAATTACTTCTCCTACTTTCGCGTGCCTTCCCCTCCCACCCCCTCTGACCGCAGTCCCCCGTGGGCCTTTTCTTCGACCCAATTATCCGTCGCTTTTTATAAAAATCAGCGCGACGAAGTTTGCGCCAGCTGTAAAGGTTATCGATTCTTCCTACGTCGTGATTGAATTATTAGGTCACTAAATAATTAATTCTGATTTAGTAATTAAGCTCGTAATAGAATGGGAAGTATTTAGGAGATTTTTCAAATTATCTTTTTCGAGCGCGAGCGCGGCAGCATGTTGAATATCTTCACGTCGAACGTCGAAGATTCGAGCATCTCGAAGCTCTGTCGCGAATGGGAAGAGAAAGTCCTTGAAGAAAATCGTTAAACAGTTCCATCAATCCGCGATACTTCCCGCAACGATTCCACGCGAGCCTAAATTGGGCATAAAAATCCCGCCGCGCGGATAGAAACATATCGAAACGGACGCGATTGAAGATATTTACCGTCGACGGTAATTCAGCGACTTCAAGGTCCCGCCGAATTATACGGCAACAATTGTATGACAGTAAGTGGATCGTGGGGGGGGGGTGATTCCCCTCCCCCTTGCGGGCCGCCCCTCGATGTAAACCCAATTTTCTGTCCGTGCAATTTCCAGCCGCGGGAACGGCGAGCCCCGGAGAAATAATTGTATTACCCCGTGGCACGACAGAAGTTAGAATTTAAACCGCATGCAAGGTCGCTCACTCGAATTGTGTTTGCGGACGACAGAACTCGGTGGTCCCGGGCGCGAGGCGTGTGCGAGCGTGTGCGAGCGGGTAATCGATTTCGGTGGGCCGCAAGAAAGCTCTCAGACAACCGAAACTTCGTTATCCGGACACCCCCTCCCTCTTCTTTTCCCTCCTCCTCCTTCTCCTCCTAGAACTTAACCCTCCTCCCCCCCCCACCGGTGGTAGCGCAGCGCAACGCGCCTACTCGCGCAGCTGGTACTCGACGGTCCCCAAATACGCGAGAGTCTCGTAATGCGCAAAGTCCCACCGCTTGCTTTTCGGACACACGGATACAAAAAAAACTTACGTGCCGCGTTTGGCCTTTGGTGGGGAAACCAAAAACCTCTATTTAACCCTCTGTCCTGTATACACGTGGGTCTCCGGCGTCCGAGCCAAAATGATATCTGCTCGTAACTGTAAAATTTGCAATTTGCAAGTCTGCCAGAAAATATTAAATAAACGGAATTTATCAAAATGACTATAAAATCGTCAATTAAATGTAGACAGACGTTTTGTGAATTTCTTCAGATTTTTTTAAAATAAGGAAAAATAGCGACAGACCCACGTACTCCGAGGGTGAAAAAAAACGTATACAGACGGAGGGTTAAAATGTAAAGCACTAAGAGTATCTCAGAGTTAAAGAGATAGTCTGATCGATTTAATGTGACATTTGCGCTCACTTGAAAATCAGTTTAATTGAAGTATTATAATCTTTTTCTGAAGATTAATTTCCTGGAGTTCTTCTAAAAATTGCCACATCGCTGTTGCATCAATTAAAGGACAGGATGTAGAATCAATAAATTGTAAAGGCGAAAGTTTCAGGGTGAGAGAACAACAGGGAGGGAAAAAGAGAAGAAGCTCTACTTTTCTGAGCGGCATTTATGTGTGTCATCGACGTAGTTAAATTATTAATTTACCAAACGAGAAAGGAATGCCGAGTAAATTTCAAATTAACGGAGTGAGCAAGAGGTCAAGGAGAGTCGCTAACGTAGCCTAGATTTAATGTTACAATTATATTTTGTATTACTTTTCGAGCATCACATTGTCGTCCTTGCTTCCCTCGCGACGCCGTCGACCATCGACGTATTGCGGGCCGTCAGAATGTATATTTTTTGACGAGTTTTCCGGGAGGGATGGGCCGGATGGTAAAAGAATGGAAAGGCCTAGCGCAAGTTCCCGGAGACTGACAGGGAGATAGAAGGGAAAGAAAAAGAGAGAGATGGAAGATAGAGGAAGGAGAGCGGAGGAAAAGGGAGTGAAAGAAGAGCGAAAGAGCGGAAATGGAGGAAAAGCGAGACGGGGAGTGAAGGATAGAGAAGGGAGAGAAAGAGAAAGAGGCACGACGGAAGCGAAAGGGGAATAAAAAGCCTGATAGGCGAGTGGGACGAAGAAGGGACGGGCGACGTGCGGGGAAGGGATAAAAGAGGGAAACGAAGAGCCTAGACAGACAGAGGGAGACAACGGACAAGGAGACAGGGGACGGAAGACGAGGAGGACGAGGAGGGCGAAGCTCGCAGATAGGGAGGGTAGGGCGGCAAGGGGAACGGCGAACGGAAGAAGGAAAGGGGAACGGAGAAAGGAGAGAGGGTGGACGGCTGGCTGGCGAGGGAATCGAAGGGTGTACGACGGAGAAAGAGGGTGGAAGGAAGGAAAAGGGATAGATAGAGGAATAGAGAGAGAGAGGGGGGGAGGGGGAGAAGCACACCGGGTATAGACGCGCGGAGAGAAGGCGAAGAGGAAAGAGAGCGAGAGGTGGAGGAGAAAAAGGAGGAGGAGGAGGAGATGGAGGAGGAGGTGGGGGACGCAAAGATTGGTGGTCTCCCTCTCGGCGACCACCCTCAACCGACCGTCCGCCCTCCCGCGGCCCTCCGATCCAGCCGCTCGCTTCTATCCACCCCACGGCAACCCGCGAACTGAGGACAAAAATCAATATGAACGTGTAGCCATTTCTCTTTAATCTGCCGCTTACTGGCTAGGAACCGAACCGAACTGCGTCGAACCAGAACCGGACTGGTCGGCGCGGCCTCTTTCCGAGCTGGGCCGGCGCGCGAGCGGAGGGAGGATGGGGGGTAATTCACGTCCTGCTCTGTCCCCGCACGACCCACCTCCCCCCCCGCACGTCCTGCCACCCTCTCGTTGTGCCACCGCCGCTACCGCCGCCGACGTTTTCGAGACTATCGAAATTAGTACCTACCCGTCATCGGTTACGAAATGCGAGGAATTTTCGATACGAGTCCCCCGGCCTAACTCCCTCTCCTCTCCTCTTCCTCTTCCGCAACCACCTCGCACCGATCGTCCACCTTCCCCCCGTTCCCGTGCTCCGCCCCCGCCGATCCCTGCAGTCACCTCGACCAACTTTTTCAACTCGAACCCTCCACGCACACGTGGGAAGCGGAAGGATGATAACATGGACGTATCCGGGGGTGACTGAACCCTCGTATTTTTCAGACAAGTGAGTTTTCGGGAGCGTCAGATTTTTTTGGAGACGCGTGGACGGACGGGGTGACGAGTCCTCGTGGACGCGTGGCTTTGAAGGCTTCGCTAATTTTCACAGAATTGTCGAAATTTTGAGGTCTGCGAGTTTATTCGAGAACGCGTGCTCTCGCTCGGATGGAGAAACTTTCGGACGAGGAAAGGAAGAGACAGCGTGATTGATTCTATTTCATCATTCGAAGTCCGAAGCTTGTACCGAAACGGTCGTGCAAAACATTCTGCGCTCGATACATGTCATGTTATTGCGCGGAGCTGCGTTAAATCCGCAAATAAATAAATTCCGTAATTTACGTAAGCGCGCATTTAGAATGAACGAATGTTCGCGTGCATTTTTAAACTCGTTTAATAACTCGTCACGCCTTCTCGCGTGCCCGCTGCGCCGCCCGTATAGCTGTCCTAGCAAAATTTGTTTTTCCGTTTATTATCTCGAAAACACAATAATCATTTTAATAAATGCGGACGAGCGAACCGGCACGGACGATGACAGCGGCATTTGTATTTGGGCACAGGGCATCGTGGATTAAGGTTGTATGACCCGTAAGATCTCTGCCAAAAGTTTAAGAAACGTAACATAAAGCTAATTAACATATTTAAAAAGATATTCTTTACTGGAAAGTAATATTTATATTAATATTTTATTAAAATAACGGTTGCCTGTGTTTTTAAGAACTATAGAGACATTTTTATGCATATTTCGTATGTAAACTTTCACTTTTAATGATTTTTAAAAAGACTGTACCTGACTTGCAACTGACACAAACTAAAATCTGAAAGTGTGAAAATCTTTAAAAAGTAACAAAACATAGTAATTACTGTTTAAGAAAACTAATGAAATTATATTACGTTATTTATTTATGTCATTTATTAATAAATTAAATACAATAGCTCTCATAAAAAAGTATTTTGATCGCGACAACGTCGCATTTTCTGTAAGTTGGTAGCATTGATCTCACTCGACATCAGCTGCGTGAACGCGAAGTGTGCTCCGAGCACGTGTAATATACAGACGCATCGTTTGAGGTTAGTTTTCGCTTGCGCTACAAAAATGCCAAAAGTAAAACGTTACATGTGCCATGGAATTGTTACAATCATCTGGTGTGGTTTCGACTCGTGTCTTCAAATTACGTTTCCCAGCATTTGTCTGTGCTAACCGTTGATTGTACACTTTTTCAGTGACAACTTTTCCTTTCCACATGTAACGTTTTACTTTCGGCATTTTCGTAACGCAAGCGAAAACTAACCTCAAACGATGCGTCTGTATATTACACGTGCTCGGAGCACATTTTCGATACACAGGAGGCTCTATGGAAAAAGTAACGGACCTCTGTAGTATTTGTTATCCTTTACGGAGAGTGACGGAGAGAGAGGTTCTAATGTGACGTCATAGTGCGCTGTTGCCGGATCTCTGTACTTACGAGTTCAGCGAGACCAAGCGAGACTGTTCTCTGATTGCTTTTTATTCAATATTTTAGAAAATATCCTCGAAGTTATAATTTTTTTGGTTCTAATTTGTTTGTAAGATGTTTATTAATATTTCTGCAAAGTTTTAAAAGGATGCCATATTTTCTTCAATATTAATTTATCAAATAAAGTTGAAAAAATAGTGAACTTGATGAATTCCCATAAGAGCCCATGTTAAATTCAAATTGTTATAACTTTTGAACGGGCCTCGCAAACTTGTTCAAACTTGGCACAATGCTTTATTATTATAATACTCATCACCTGACAAAGTTTGAAGAATTTGGCATTTTTTCTTCTAAGGGGTCATACAACCTTAAAATCTCGAGTTCTATCCCCGGTATAGTCTCGTGATCTGCGCGACGACGTTTTCGCCGAAAGAAATTCCGACTCCACCTTGATCGGATAATTTATAACTGGAATGTTATTCAGCGATTCTATTCCTCTGCTCTTTATTATTACATACGTCTATTGCATATTAATGTCCAAATTATTATTAAATATTAGCAACAATTATTAAACTGTAGCATGTATTAGTAATAATTACTATTAATTATTACCTTTTCTTAATTATTTTAAATAATAATTGGGAAATTAATCGGCATAAAGATAGATAAGCTGCTAAAAGTTCATTTTCTCATAATAAGAACTTCATACGACAGCTTAATCTTTCAAGCGTCGTTTCTTTAGGACTTTCGATGTGCCAGTCGATAATTCTCGCGGTCTAGGAAAGAGAGAGTCGACTGCCGCGCGCGCTCGATATACTCAACAGGCTCGCGAAACCAGCAATTCGCGGAGGAGTGATTTCGCGATTTGCACGAACGAGCCGGTACAATTCAATTCGTGCTCGCTGTGCTCGATCACCGGCAGTTTTCGGATCTCTCCGGCGATAGCAGGACGAACGGGACTGTTTTTACGTACGTGTCACAAGTGTTAACTCTTTCTAATTTGTTCCACTCAGTATGCTTGAATTATAGTATAATGCTTGGGTTGAATTAAGACATTGAGGTGAATCGAATTTAGAGCCTATCGATTCAGTATTTATTCAAAATGAAATCTACTATTTTAAAGTCAAAGACACTTTGGAGATTATAAGCATAATCCTCTTGGAAATAATTAATGATTCGTTAAATCAGTGGTCGACGAATTATTGTCCGCCGTCTGTTTTTGTACATCCGGCATTATTATTATTATCACTGTCATTATTATTATATTTTGTGAATTTTGTCATTAACAGATTTGTGGAAATTAATTTTCGATCTCGTTATACATGAGTATCTACATAATATTCTCGATATTGCCTCCTGGTTTGCGCAGCTTAAAATATATATTTACCATCCCTTGATAGAAAAATTATATCAATCCCAGCTTTAAAATATACGAAATATCAACGGAGGTGTCGAGAAAGTCGCACAAGAAAATCTTTTCTTTCCCTTAGCTCTTTAACTTTCGATTTAAAAATAGGACCGTGTGGGTCTCTCGCCGACCCAATTCGATCCGGAGTTGGACACTTCGTGCCTTCGTCCCGCATCATCGTTCATCCCGTGACTCGTTTCGCGACCGCAAATATCGCTCCCGCGATTAATTATTTCGCTCGCGCGCCGCGCCGCTGCATCGCGCGCGCGAGTTCATCCGGCGAATCGGGCCTCGTTGGGGATGCGTTCCGCGCGCCCGGCCGGCGCGCAACTTTTAATTTCTCTCCCACGACTTTAACGCATTTTTCATCGCGGCCGGGCGCAAGTTATCGCGCGGCTTTTTTTTTTTTTTTTTAACGATCGCCGCGCGAGCAAGAGAGCGGGGAGATTTATTCGCCGAGCCGCGCTCGTCGCTGCAATATTCAGTGCTCGGGGCTCGCTCGCTCGCTCGCCGCCGTCGCTACCGCGGTAGTTTCGTGATCGCGCGATTACCTGGACACAGCACCACCGTCCGAGCGGCTCGCCGGTGGCCGGCCACGTATATAGATTATTGATCAGGTAATGGCGGTATTTTTGGAGAGCCAACTATTTCAGAGAAACGCTCTTCTCCTTTATGTAAGCTTTGCTTTTCGGAACGCGTCTGAGTGTACACAGGACGATGGAAAATTCGCGCATGACCCACTTTGCCGCGCGTCCGTCGCCATCCGCTCGGCGAAATATAAAAATCCCGCTCGGTCCCAGAAAGATCCACCCGCGAACTTCCCTCCAGAAGAGATGAAAGAGAAAGAGAGATCGGGTCGGTCCGAAGATTCGCACCTGTTCGGTCGCGCATTGGAGATTACATTGCAATCGAGGAACTCGTATTTTCAAGCTATTTCAATTTTCGTATTTAAAAAAATGGATATTATGTTTGAAGTTTGAAGCTGCCCGTAATATCCATTGCTTGAAATATCAAGACGATTTTCGGGAAAGCACTATGCGGAGCGTGTTCAAGGAAATTCCTCTCGTCGCACCAACAGTTGTCGCTCCGCCATACTCTTTTTTCGCGCCGGGGGCGACCGGTTGGGGCGGGGAGGGGGTCCGACTCTCGAGATTTATACGTTAGCGATACGCAGCTGCGATGCATAGGACTCGGAGCTTATGGCGAGCTTCGTGCTTGCGCGGGTTACGCGGACAGCAGCTCGCCCTACGGTGCCGCTGGTACTACATATAGATTATTGATCAGGCAATAACTCAAGGACTAGTTGGGGTGCATATTACCGCCGGGGCGGGGGCGCGGGCGCAACGCTCCGGCTGGCGTTGCCGTACGTTGTACGACGGTTATGCTAATTAAAAGCAGCCTTTCGGCCGCGTGAGAGCGAGAGAGAGAGAGAGAGATAGAGAGAGAGAGAGAGAGCGCCCTAGCTAGCCGAGCGTCATTACGAACACATGCGGTTGTCCGTTTCGCGAGAAATACGTACCTATATATCGAGGCAGCGAAGTGGAAGAAGTGTGTCACGTTCTCGCGAAAGTGGAACTCTCGCAAACCTCTCCCTCCGAGTAAATATACCGCGCGAGATCCTATACGAGCTTGTAAATTCTGAGCGGGCTACGTAAACAAATAGTTCATAATAACGCTTCGTCTGAATATTGAATGGTAAGTATATGAGGACGAGTAAATTCGCGAATAATGAACACATTCCGGGGAGTCAGAGAATTGCCCGAATTGCAAAATTTCAAAAATATCTTCATTCTCCTCGTTTCCAGTGATACATAATTAATTTTTACGGTTAATTCGATCCAGTTAATCGAGTTATCGTAATCGGGCACGAAATGTCAGAAGTGTGCGGTGTATCTATTCCACTCTCGCGCTGTCAGCTGTCACCCGCCGCGAACAACGTCACACAAGACGATCAAATGATAAATGACTTATATACGGAGGGGGGGGAGGCTACAAATTAGACTTGTATAATGTTTCTTCAATTTTGAGACCGTCTGCCAATATCGGGAGCGAACAGTGATCTTATCGACAGGACGTTTGCGAATAAATCTCTATCGAGAAGGGAATTAATATCTGTCGAGCGTTTTACTTTACCCCCAAAACTGGGCCAACGGATCTTGCAACGAGTCATAAAATAGACGATCCTCCGCCGTGTGTTTAAAGCAGGCTAGATTATATTTTCACATGCACAAATCCAGACTCCGATTTCCCTCGGTGAGAAAAAAAAATAGACCGCATTAGAAATTGAAGTATGCGCGTCCCTCCCACGTTATTTTCCCCGATTTACCAAAATGTTTCTGGGGAAATTCTGAGAAATTTATATTTCACGAAGTCGTAAATGCTCAGCGCCGCGAAGATTAACGAAACATATTATTATATTATTTTAAAGTCGCGTGCGGAGTGTTGAATATTAAGGATTACCGCATTTGCTCCTCTTCCCTCTCTCTCTCTCTCTCTCTCTCTCTCTCTCTCGTCAACAACGAAAAATAACTCGCCCAACGGCAAACCGCGCGGCGGATTTCCGATATTAATGAGATTACGTAAGTCTCTTATCCAACGTAAAATCATTAAGCGTGTCCCGATTATGTAAGACACCGTAACCACGCCGGGAAGGATTATCGCGTTTTAATACTTAAAGCTCGGTCTGCATGGGCCGCAGTTCGCAAAACGCAAGACACACGCACAGTCTACATGTCTCTATGTATACAGTGTGTCTTGCGTTTTGCGAACTACGGCCTATGTAGAGACCGGGCTTAGGAGCTTAAGAAAACGCGCGTAAGATTCGTGTCGTCGATGCGATCTCTCTTCTGTTTTTTCCTTCTTCCTTTTTCCCTTTTCGAGATCTCGCGCGACGAACGTCGTCTCGCGGATCGGGACGTCGAATGTTAATAATTGGCTGGTAATCGAAATTCGATTTCCACGTACAAATCGCACGATTTGTCCATTAAATCCGCGACGCGCTCGGCGGCGTCGGCGACGTCGTCGTCGGGCGTGGAAAAAGGGGGCGGGGGACGGCGGCCCCGCCACGCGTTTTGCCGCCTGCAAAAGCGCCGATACTTATTGTGCAATCCGCGAGAGCTTCCGAAGACTTAAAGTGCACCGACGATTTCCACTTTGCAAAGCAATGCATCCGCGCGACCAATCGATAAGCCGCCACTTCGCGATAAGACGAAGTACGGGTCTCTCAGCCCGGCTGACAGGCTTGCGAGTAGTCACCGGGAAACTACATACCGGGTGACCTGGAAAGCACGGCGGCTTATTTGTCCGGATCGATTGTTAAGGAAAAAGGGATGAATCACGCAAATATGTAGTTTGAAATGAATGATCCATTCCGAAATCCATTTCGTCACGACAAATCTTAATTCTTAATTCTCTAATTAAGTTTCCCTCGGCGAGGAAACAATTGGATTATGACGTCCTATAAACGGTTAACAAGCGGAAAATTTAGAAAATTACGAATTGATTTGACACGGGAACATTGACGTTGTTTTCTCTCTCAGGAGTGATTTCAATTCCATTAAAGAATCGCGCGAAAAAGAAATCTGTCAGTTCAGACTTTTCGAAATAAAAGTTTCTTGAAATTTAAAGCTACAGTTCCAGGGGATTTTTCTCTTAAACCTCAAGGGTCTAAAAAGCTGTGGAATTTATTCTACAATCTTATGGTGTTAGCAACTATAGATTACTGAAATTAGATTCTTTCAATAAGCAAGCGTTACAGAGTTTGAGAATCTCAAGGATCTGAAGCATTCTCCAAGTATGTGGTGTGTACGTACATATATGGAGAAGTAAAAGTTATAGTGGCGTAAATCAAATTTTTTTAAATTTTTTCTCGCGTGCATATAAATGCAATTTATACAATATAAAATTGCATTTAAGCACACGAAAAAATATTTTTAAAAATTTGACTTACACCACTGTGGTTTTTACCCCTCTATATATATATATATGTTTCGGGCACCCTATAGGCGCACCTGTTAGCGAAGCTCGCGATATATAGGCGCGATTTTATAAACCTAAAGCATATTCCGGGGAGCGGGAGGATGACGGCGACGAGCCACTAGAAGACTAAGAGGATTCTCTTCTCCGAAAAAAAACAGAATAGCGAATGGACGAGGGCCAGGGATAAGCAGACCGAGAGAGTAGGGTGAGGGCGGGGGATGAGAGAAAGGAAGAGGAAGGAATAGAGAAAGGAGTTGCGGGGGATGATGTCCGAGTGAGCGACAAGAGCCTTTCTCTTCCTCTACCGTGGCATTTTCCATAAGTGGATCGTTACGTCGATCCTCTGGGCTAGAAAGAGAGAGAGCTGGGGCAGGAGGAAGAAAAAGAAGAAGAAGAAAGAAGAAGATCCAAAGAGGAATCGATGTAAGGCGCAGAAGAAAACTCCTAATAAAAATACGCGACAAGGGTGCGTTAAATACGTACAGAGGACCTAAAACAATACGCTACCCTTTTGCGGATCGGGATACATTGCAGAAAAACAGTTCGCGACGTGTCTGACAAAATATTCCGAACGATCAGTAAGGTGGGAGTTCGAGCTAAAAAAAAGCATGCATTGAAGTAATTAAAAATATTCTAAAAAAATAGGTTCATATATAATTTTTTTAGAATACAATTACCCAATTATGTGGTAGATAAGAATACAATTTAATAAAATTATTAAGATTATCTTTAATTTAAGGATTTAATTTAATGACCAATTAAAAGAATTTTAAATTATTTATTAAAATAACTTCTATATGTATGTTTATGTTAAATATATTCTTTATTTAACTGCAGAGTATTTAAAATCTTTTTATGTGTACTTAAATCAGATCAAATACATTAAACTATCTGATACTACACTATTTAGGCCCGTTTATAAGATAGCTCATAAAATTCTTACAAAATGAGACATGTCCTCCTGTATTTTGCGATATCGCGACCGAGGGGCAATTAATTGTTAAGAATTAACGGCTCGGCTCGATTTCACGCGTTTACGTATAGTAAATTAATTGATGCGGATCGCCGAACAGCAATCAGCGCGAATACGGTTTCGAGCCGGCCAAAGGCGAAACGCGCATACGTATCCTACGTACCAGGATCGGCCAGGATCGTCGATGATCCAGGACACGCGATACGCAACCTTCCCTTCCCCGTGACCGCCCTCGCCGATAGCTCGAATTTCGTCGATATGAAACGCGCGCCACCACCGCGTTCGCTCGGGTTGCACAACCTACTCCGCCCCCCGTGGGACCCCGCGGTGGGAGGCCGCGGGGGGGTTGGAGGGATACCGCCGAGGGATGATTCATGAGGCCGTCATCGCGTGACCGAGTGACACGCTCGTGCGGGACCTAATGCTTCGCAAGGAACTAGACCCCGAAATCGGTCCTTTTATTTCTCAGTTTAGCATAAGTGATTCATCACGCTGAGCAACGAGCGATACACAAAACAGAATTTTACGGAATTTTTGTGCAAACCACGCATAGCAAAATCGAAAAAAAAATATATATATACATATATGTCAAAGTTGCGAGATTCGACAGTCTAGATTTCTTCAGAGTCGTGTGAAAATTCTGAGCTAAAAAAACTATTATAAGATCCCTAAAAGCCTAAAGATCCAGATGTTTTAGAATTTGAAGATCTGAAGAATCTGGAATTTCAAGAATTTACGAATGTCGAAATTGGGGCGTTTAAAGGGCTTGAGGGGATCCAAATATTTCCACAGGTTCAAAGATTCGTAGATACACGGAGGAACTTGGAGGAGCCGGGCGGTGCTTCGACTACTCAAATATACCAACGCTTTGCCTACGGAGAATTTTCGAGTCTCAGAGACTCGAGGATCTAAAATTCCACGGATTCAAGGGGAGTCAAGCGCGCGGGAATATCTCGGGATTTTTCCTCCCCCTTGTACGTCCAATATTTACATGTAAATTACAGAGTGTAGATGGCGATAATTCGGAACACGAGGATTCCTTCCCCCGGAAGGGAAGGAACCGCGCGCGCTGAGGGCGGAAACGAGACGTTTCACTTTGAAGGGGAAGGGGACGGGGACGGACGAGTAATTCGGCGCCCCCGCGCGCGACCGAACGTAGCGGAGAGACACTCCCCCCCCTTCGCGATATACGGTGCAATGTACTGCGTCACGTCAGTCGGCGGCGCATTATAACGTTGGCTTGCAATCTAACGGCGACGATGACGACGGTAGTCGCGCGCGGTTCCTCTCTCGCTCCTCCTCGGATGCTCGTGTAACACGGCCAGCCATCGGGGGCCAGCGCCTTTGTAACGGCGGCGCTGGTGGCACCGTGCATGTAACGAGTTTCCAATAATGGCTCAGCTGCGTACCGCCATTGGCCACGGAGTTCGACTAAACTATATAGCGAGAGAGCGAGAGAGCCAGAGAGAGAGAAAGAGAGAGAGTCGTGACAGCGACTGCAAGGACGCGCGGGGGTGGTGAATCTCACCCTGACTGGTTCCATCTCTTGGCCGCAGTTTTCCGTTCTCTCTCTCTCTCTCTCTCTCTCTCTCTCTCTCTCTCTCTCTCTCTCTCTCTCTCTGTCTATCTCTCTTGCTCGCTCGCTCGCTCTCTCTGTACCTCTTGTTTGTTTCCCGCTCTCTATCTACCCGCTTAACCCCTGATACCGCGACTTTATTTCGCGAACAAGCCACTTCGGGAGTCCAGCGGTGCTTCCCGTTTCTCGACGTGTTTCATTTCTTCAGGAGAGAGAGGAGGCAATTTTGTCGAAATTCTAAAGACCGCGTGGTAATCTTTTTCCTATGAGGAAATACGTCGTTTTACAAGAAAAGAGAGAGAGATACGTGTAAAGATAATTGAAGTGTAACGCGCTAATCTTAGCGATTTCCTGAGAACAAAATATACGATGAGATATATATATTTCTTGTGCGACGATCAGTCAAACTTTTATTCGGTACACATTGTCAACGAGTTATCTTAATTGTTTTTACGTAATATCGATATTAATTATCGCATAATGTTGTTTTATTTAAAGGGTAATTTTGAGGTGACGTATAAAAAAACGTATACAATTTTTATAGATTATTTCAGATTAATTTCGATTATTAACAGACACGTAAAGTAAAACTAACATTGCAACAATCGCATCTGTGTGCGCATACGTCATTAAATTGTTTAATTTGTTTAATAAAATGGCGCAGTTTGCAATAACACCCGCGATTTTCGATGCGCACCACTTTTTCAATCCCCTCCCGCTCGTCGCTCGTTTTTTTTTATTTCAGCAATAATTACATTCTGCGCTTGATTGACTTCGTCGACAATCATTGAAATTCCATTTTCCGCGAGCGCGGCGTTCGTGAAAAATCGTCGATTCTGACTAATTACCTTCCGCCGTGTAAACAAAGCTAATATGAAGGCGATGTGTTCGCGAGATTTTCCGAGCGCGCGGAATTCACGTAAGCGGAGAGGTAAAAAATAATTCATTGTTCTCTCTATATCCCTCTCCCTCCATCCCATCCCCGCCTCCCATTTCGAATTCGAGGACCGTGTTAACACCGAGCAAGAATCGCGATCGATCCTGGACGCGATTTGCGAACCGATTCTGGCTCTTGATATAAGAATTATTAATCAGGTTCTTATTTTCCGCGAAACGATCTGACGAGCGCGGTTAACGCGCGCGACATTCTCGGTATCTCCCTATTTAGCCCCCTTCATGAGAAAGAATGACGAACGACGTCGCTTGTTGACTCGTTCGTATCCAGCTCCGTGTCAACTTATTGACTCACTTGAATCGGACGCGTTTGGAAAGAGCATGTATATCATCGCTCGTGCGCGGGCATCCCGAACGCGAGGCATTAAACGATTTTGATTGACGCCTGGCACATCTCATCTAGGAGAAACGGACCGACCATTGGTCCGTTTATTTTAGCATTCGGGTCATTCAGCGCCGTCGTTTCATTCGCGACAAAGTGACGATAAGTGACTTCTCGCGAGTAGAGGGGAAAAAAAACATTCGCCAGCAAATGCTCCGCTGTGCTCCGCCATTCATCGCGACGCGATCCCGGAAATGCTCTCGAAAATTTGCGCGTTTTCTTGCAATTTAATTTTCTTTCGAGCCTTCCTGCAAGAGTTTCATAACTCTCGTTCTTTCGTATCCTATAAATTGGTCATCACTAAATGTACGTGGTATAAATCCCCGAACGAAGCGTCACGTCTCTTTCTCTCTTGTTCTCCCTTTTTTTCTTTCTCTCTTTCTCCCTCTCTTCTTTTCGCGAGCTTCCAGCGCATTTATTTAGTGGGGCACAAAAATGAAAAATCGCTCGTATCTCGCAGACGACGTTTGTTCCTCGCATTAGATACACGCGACGCCGAAGAAAATCGACAAGAATGGATGGGCGCCAGGAATGCATTCCCGGGAACGTCACCGATAAACTAATGCCTCCGATTTCCTGGCTCAGCCTAACAGAGACATCCCGCCATTACGGGATGTCTCGCGATGCTACGGGATGACGCGACTTTTTCATTTGGACGCGTTAAAACAATGATATATATCAGAAACTAAAAACTTTATGGGTTTCCCGATCAGTGGTTTCCCTCCGATTTGGAAATTCGGTTTCCCGAAGGGTGAACATTTTAAAACGGAGTAAAAGCAGTCGAGAAATAAATACTTAGGTAATTAAGCTTGCTTTTAAGCTTTTAAATGGGTTTGAATTTCAAGTTTCTTTCTCTTTCTCTTTTATTTTATAATAACAATAGCAATAATCTTTGTTGTTATAATGTACAAAATCATATTCATCGGTATGTAACATGCAAAATTATATTCACAGGTACGAGGGATACATTGGAGAGCAACTGCTGAGAGTGGACAACGAAGAAATTTAAGTGCGTCGCCTTCTCCCGACATACTGCTCGATACTATATTGTGTCTTAACAGTTTCCGATCGTCCCACGCGAGAGTCAACCGCCCCTCTGTTCGATATCTACCCGGGAAACACGGGGAGGCATTAGCGACTTTCGAGACCGATTTTAAAGTGGCGACAAGTGGCCTCGCACCACCGAGCCGGTGAACCGCCGCCTCCGATTTCCAACCCCCATGTGCGAATGAGAACACAAAACACTTCGTTATCGAAAAATTGATCTTATTAGGCAGGAAGAACGCGGCTTCGCCTTCGAAACTTTTCGTCGAGCATCCCTCGACTTTCCCACGGAGGGAACCGGAACCTTTTATAGATGTCGACCACGCGTCTTTCAACTTTTAATTGTGAGATAACGCGCGCTCAGGCTGTGACATTTCTTTGCTTAAGTTTTTTTAAGTAGAACTTCCCTATGCAATTGGAAGCAAAAATGATCGAAAATATTTTTAATAATAACACTGAAAAAGTATACGAAATTGTATATGATCAGTAGTTTTCGAGTAAAATAATATTCATTTAAAAAAAATTTATTTTTGGAGCTAGTTTATTAAATTTAAACTCACACGTCGAATAAAAATATAAATTCATAAAAACTCGTAAAATCGATTAATAATTTCCTTTAAATGTGCCTAATTGATTCATTTTCTAAAATTTCTCGCTGAAAACTTTTAATTTGGATTAAATTCCTCTAAATCCGTTTGTACGTTTTTACTTCTAATTCCATACAGAGAAACAATGAAAAGATAACAAATATCGCGGGGGGGGGAGCCGCGTAACTCCTGTCATCAACGAGATTGCCTCGCGCTGCAGCCTGCTGTTTATCGCCGTAGGCGAATAATTCTTCGCGAATTCCTGATCTCGTGTTACGTAGATCCCGCACGTGATGCGACGGGCGCGCGCGCAGAAGTTAATGCGGGAGGGTGCATTATACGCGGATGGGCGTGCGCCTGACAAGGCGAAACAGCAGAGCGGAGCGAGCGCGCCGGGAAGATTACGGCGAAATCTTTAAACGGGAGCCAGATCAAAGGGCGCGTCGGGTAGGATAACAATTAGTTTCATTAGTAACGAGGTAATTAGCTCCGGGGAGATGCGCTCGGCGCGCAGCGTACGCCTTGCCCATTTCCATATCCGAAACTGCGCTTTAAAGACTATATCGCCGAATCTCGCCCCCGGGAGAGACCGCCGGGAAGATTTTATCCGCCCAAACCAGGCCGTGCGGGGGAGGGGGGGGGACCGTGCCCCCGCTGTTTCGCTTTTGCCCGCGCGACAGCAAGATCTACTGAAGACGAGACAAATAAGTAAGTTCTTTCCGTCCCTGGGAAAATATCTCCGACGAATTGCGACCTCGGATTCCGGAACCGCGTAATTACGTCGAAACCTTGGATTTTTGAGCCGTCGCGGTGCAAGAGTAGGTAATTACGGCAAAGCTAAGAGAGTTTCGGATTCCCGCGATTAACAGCCTTACGGCGAACTCGCGGAGATCTCGAAAGGTTTCAAGTTATCGCGAGAAGAAAATTCCCCGTCGGGTACGCCGTTTCTCATTTTTCCTAGGAAACGGAGGTTCTAGTATCTCGCGCGCGCGCGCGCGCGCGGCCTCTTTTGATATATATAATTTTATAAGTGTGTACACGAGGCTATTTTAATTACAAAAGAGTACCCGCGTGTTATTGAGAGGAATTCTGCTGATAACAGCGGCTCGGATAATAACGGATAAGCGCTCGGCGGTCCGGCTGGCTGACGGAGAAATAAGGGGCGGAAAAATGAGGGGGAAAGAAAAAGGCCGATTGCCGGCCGGCGAGATGCGGCCCTTTCATGCATAAATCGAACAACATGGCAGGAACGAGCGAGCGAGCGAGCGAGCGAGCCTCCTCGTCGAAGGTAGCATCAGCTGAGAAAGGTAATCTCGCCGCTTCCTCGGCGACTCATTGTAATTCTACGCTAAATTTCAATCCGCGGCCGAACAAAAGCCGCGTAGCCGTCGTTCCCCCTCCCCTCCCCTCTCCTCTCAGCCGTCACCCCCTTGTTTCATCTCGTCGAAGCCCTTCAACGTCGCCGGACAATAAATACTTGAACCGCGAGAACGAGAGCGTCAAGGAAGCGTACGAAAAATCATCTAAAAAGAATTGAGCCCTTTTTGGAGCGGGAGGGTGGGTAAAGGGAGGCAAGAAGAAAAAGAGTGTACTCGTTGCGTTGAAAGAAAAGGCCTCTCATTTTGTAGAAACCGTCTCGTATTGGCGCTTCAATTATTGATGTTATGAAAACGTTTATTATTATACATAGTTAAGTCTAATAATGTTAGTGTCATTATTGCTAAACGTAGCGTAATTGTTATTAACATAACATGCATAATTGTTTTATTAATTTGTAATACACGTTACTCGTTTATTTTGTTCGTGTCAGATCAATATCGCTGAGATGAAAGATTGAAGAAATTCGAGTCGCAAGTGCGCGAAGGTCTCAGGATTTCGAGCGTCTGACGTATACGCGAAATAAAACGTGTCTTTAAGGGATGCGGCTTTAATGGGGCGTCGCGGGAAGGGAGGGCAAGAAGGCTCTATCTCTCTTCTCGGGCGCTGAAAGTCTAACGTGCCCGGTCGCTTTCCCCAAGTTTAATTAGGTACGCCCTACGTATCCGTTCTATCCGTGTGTATACAAACCGATACCATGGCGTTCGGTATTGGCGAGGGAAACGGACGTTAGGGATGCACCGCGGACGGGAGGACGCGAGGGGAGAGCCTGAAAAGGACTTCAGGGAGACGAGAAGAGAGAGAGAAAGAGAGAGAGAGGGAGAGAGAAAGAGAAAGAGAGAGAGAGAGAGAAAAGCGGCCGCGTGTACATATATGGTGTCCCAGAACTATCTCTGTGCCGTAAAAACGTCCAGACATTTGATCAATCTGGAAATTTTGGAAAGAAAACAATTGCCAAATATTGATTTTAAAAATATCAGCTCAAAGTGTCCCAATTTTATTAAACATCACAAATGTGTCTAGTTTTCAATTTCTAATTTACCGAAATATGACTGAAGAGTGCGATTCTGAACCATTCACAAACCGGAAGAATCGCGGGCCGAGTTTAGTATGTAACACGAAATTTTGGTAAAATTCTAATATCGTCTCGTATAAATCATTCGCGCTAGATTCTCCTCGCACTCCCTCCGATCGTCGAATCCTTCCGGGAGTTCGTAATTTTATGTCAATCCGTTGTTCAAATATTTAAGTACAAGAACCCGATACATAGATTTAGACGTTCTCCCCGATAAGTTTATTCGAGAACCCGCGAGGTACTCCGAGCTTCCAGGACACCCCGTATACGCGTATACGTTGGTCCAGACATCGTGTGTGCTCGTAGAGGGATGGGCGGGCGGGAAGGAGAGAAGGAGGGAAATGGGGAAGATGAGGATCGCGGAAATGGACCGTTGCCTGGAGCTCGCGTCCTACGTCTCCGCGATATAACGGAGTCTCGAACGAGACGGTGAATTCGAGACGGGCGGGGGGAGAGAAAGGTTGGTGACAGGGAGGGAAAGGGCCCGACTTTTGTACACGTCAGATTGAAATTTAGCGTGGGATTTCAATGAGCCGCCGAAGTAGCGAGATTACCTCCGTCGACTGATACTCCCGCGACGTTATTCGCGTTCGCGACTCGGAGGACGACGCATCGATCCTTTCCGCCTTCTTTTTTCCCTCTACCCCTTCGTCCTCTCTCTTTCTCTTTTTACTTTCTTTCGTTTTCTTTTTCGCGTTTTTCCTTCTCATTTTTTAATTCTCGAGTTTTCCCCGCGGTGTCTCCGTTCCTGCGCGGAATCGCGTCCAATCAGCCCGGAAAGGAGTTCGGACTGCTGCAGCGGATTTGTTGCTTCCGAAAGTTCCTGATCGCGCCGAGCCTGACTCGCCGCGCTTAATTCGCCCTTCGACGAGAGCTTAGTAGCTCTCGCTAGGGCACAACTCGAGGGGGGACGCGGCTTCTCCCGACTGAATAATATCCGCGCGCCCCCCGGCCGATTTGCGTTGCCCCTTCGCTGAGATAAAGCTGCGACGGCTTTCGGCCGCCGAGCTTTTCGTGCTTCCGAACTTCGGAATCCTCGCGAAATTCACAATCGATTCTGTCCTTTACGGAAATGCTGAAATCGTAAACGTAGAACTCACGGCAAGATTCGAGTATACGAGTTTTGGTATAGAAGAGTCAAGAGACGGCGATTGTATTTTTATTGTGACGGATATTTCGAGGCGTATAATTGTCGAAAGTTGCGAAGGCTGCGAAGAAAAATGGCACGCGAACGCATAATTTGTCTGGCGAAAAAGATCGTTTTTATATTCACGACGCTGAAATGCATTTCCGGCATTCGATGCGAACGAATTGCTCTCTACATCTTTCTGATTAGCCGAATGAATGAAAATATTAGTCGAAGCGGAACGACGTCGTCGCGGGGACACGAAATGCATATCGAGTCGGCTCCATAGATATACGTCTATAAATTCAATCGCGGTGGGATCGGTTTAAAAATCCATCGGAAGTCGCGTCGATTAATCCGATGGTGAGCCGTTCGGTTCGAAGTGCCGTGTAATCGTCGATGCGTTTTCTTCTGAAATTTATTCAAAATTCACGACTGCTCTCTCGCCTGCCATGCCGAAGGATCGAAATAGCGCGCGTCGATTAGAATTTTGCGCATTATTCAACAATCCACCGGAACGGATTAGATCGATGTAAAAGCGAAGGGGGCCGATTAATTAATTCGATTACGCCGGATAAGGAGCTGTTCGTCATTTATAATCATCGGCCCCGATCGAGACATCTGTTTCGGGATGCGAATTGAATCCCGAAATAATGTCCGTTTTTTATTGCCTCGCGCGCGCGATCGTCGAATTAAAAAGCAAGTTAAAAGCCACCGATTTACGATTTTGATTTAAACGATATGATAAACACGGGTTCCGTGCGGAATGCTGGCCGTAGAAAAATTTCCAAGGAGAGGATAAAAATGATAAATTAACGAGGGGATGATGGCACTATCGCGGACTCTCGCGATTTTATTCGACGGTATATGTAAGTCGGATACGGATAATTAATTCAATTCGCGAAATGCGCTTTATATGTTTCATGTGTGCGAGGTAATTCAATGCCCCCGATACGATTTCCGTGCGCGAAAACTCCACGCGGCGAAGATATTTATAATAAACTTAAGCTCACTGAAATTCTTCGATATTATATTGTAGATACGGCTTGAGTGACATCATCGAGAGAAATCGTCGAGATATTCTCGTTTTCCTGGTGCTTTTGTACATAATAACGTATTCCAGCAAATACGTTTAACAGTAATACCATTAAGGCGATGCGATGCTCGGAAAAACCGCGAATCGACATCCAAATTGATGGAATCTATCAATTTCGACACGCCGAGCAAGCGAGCTCTTTAAAGTCTTATGTCGAACAGCTGCCGTCATTATTAATTTCGCTCGGTCCAATGATGGAAATTCGTGACCCAATTTGTATCTGAGAATTATTAAACGACCATAGGAAAAGGTTTTGTATTATTCCGTTCTTCGAGCTCCGAGCTCGCGAAAACAAAAAGTACCAAGAAATCCTAAAAGCGCAAAGTCGAATTAATTTATCCGAATGTTTCGTCCAACCAATGGAGATGTGAGATTCCAAATAAAGGACAATAAAATGGGAACAAAAATTTAATAAACAATAGGGAGGAAGAAGGGAAGAGTAATTTCTTCAACATGTCCCATTTCTCGGTGGTTCGATAACGAATTGTTTGTCGTGTTGTCGGCGATGCGTGGTTCAGCGTTGAACACACGGTACTGAAAAGGACAGGAGGGGGGGAAGGGGGCGAACGAAAAGAAACGCGCCGCGAAAAATGTCGAGGACTTGAGAAGCGCTGCAAGCGCGAGCGCGTGAGAACCCCGCGCGCGGTATCTTGGTTTGCGCGGGGGGGGGGAGAGAGGATTAATTACTATTATAATGAATTTCATATTACCATAGGAGTTGTGAAACTGCGGATGGTGAGAGTCGATCCCGGTTCCTGGGTGGTGCATGTCCAGCATGGCGTCCGGCTCGCCTCCGCTCTCAGAGCAGTTGCTCAGGGCTAAAACCAAACCGATAGACACACACCTTGCGTTTACACTTCTCATCAGTCTTATTTGGTATCGTCGAACCATTAGCCCGTTTATAATTTCTTTCTCTGTTTGTCCCTCCTGATTCCGTTCTCCCGTCCCGACCGTTCCTTCCCTCATCGCTTTTCGCGTTTGCTCCGACCTCCGGATTAAGCGGGGCGATCGTTTACGTATTAAATTGTCAAAGGGAACCGGGTTCCACTGCGGACCGTCAGATGCCCGAGAGGGCATCCCCAAACGGGAGGAGCCGCGGATGTAAATAAAACAAACTTCAATTCGAATTGAAACAAAGCGTCTCAAAGTGAATCTAAAAATCCGAGATCCCGCGCGACTTCGAGAATTTAATAGGTCGTAAATCCAAATATCTAAAAGAAGATCCGAGAAATTTAAAATCCAAAGATTCGTAAATCCAAGGATTTAGAAGACTTTTGAGAATTTATGTATGCAATCGAAAATTCAATTAAAAAATTAAAAGTCCGGAAAAATTCTCAAATCCCCAACGCATCCCTGAATGCGCGAATCAGAAACCACACACGGGGTATACGTTTTGCGCGCCAGGAAAGGAACGGCGCGGAAGTAACTCGAACGGAGCATGTGACGGTAACTAATATTGAATTTAAAACTTCACGACGGCGACGATATATCGTTTGCGAGCGTTATACGAAAATTCCGCGCTCTATTTCGTTAAGATTGAACCCACATGTGCGCTTGCCTTCTTTCCACTTCTTACTCAACGGAACAGAAACGACAAGATCACAAAACGGAAAAGCACACTGTTCAAGAAAGAAATCATAAAACATATAAAAACGGGGCGTCACACACTTAAGGTTCACGTAACTTATGGTAAAACTAAAGTAACTAAAATGTAAGTAACGGCAGCGGTATCTTTGCCGATCAATCATCCTCGTTGACATGCCGGGGAGGAGAAGTTGGAAATATCAGATAACATAGAAATTTGAGACACCGGGATTTTAATTCTTTCCCTCTTCTTTAAAACAGAAAACAGAAAACAGAAAAATCCTCAACTCGCGATAATCTTCTCTCGTCACCGTCTCTTTATTTGCTATCCCGCGGTTTATGATGGACTTTCGAAAATGTAACAATTTGTCTGATATTTCTATTAAAACGTACTCTCTCAAATTCGTGCTTGAATCGTTGACGGAGAATGAAAAATTCGATTGTCAAAGATACCGCCATGTCGATTTCTATACGAATTCCAAGCGTTTGAGCTGTCTAAAAAAAAATATATATATATATATTTTGTCGGGAAAAGCGGGACACGGGATACGGGGGACGTGACTGTTGTAGGTCGTAGGTTGTTGTCCCTGGTAAAACAGAAAACAAAAAAACATGAGGAAAACCAACTAAATCCAGCGTTCAATCGCAGCGAAATATACAGGGTGCGAGAGGAGTTCCCGCGCGCGCGAATTTTTTTTGCAAAAAAGAGCGTTCATTACAGAATAGAGGAACGTGCCAGAAAGATGAAAAGACTCCCGCTGTAATTATTGTAATTGTTAATTGTCGTTAATTATCTTGTTGTGTAATTAATAATTACAACAGACATATGTCATCTCGCTGAATTTATCGCGACAGAAAAATCTGAATATTTTTTACTATAAAATATAATTTAATCGCGCAGTTTTTTATTTCTAGAAAAAAAAAAGAAATATTATTTCTTCCTTTCTCTTTAACAAATTACGAATTTCTTTGATTTTTCTAAAAAAAAACCTTCATTTCTTTATTTCCTTAGTAAATTATTGTTTGTAAGAGGAGAAATTGACACACGTCCTTTTTCCAATGATCGACTCATTTTGCGATTCGGGATTGAAATGCGGGCTGTAACGCGAACGGGAACGATCCTCGCGTCCTGCAAGGCGCGCGGTCTTTCTCTCTCGCGGGCGAATCCTCGATCGGAAACGAGAAAAAACAGTAAAACGGCAAAACTTTGCGGAGTCCTTTCGTGGTGCGTTTGTCTATCCGTTTGGTTAGGTCGAGACATTTACATTTTCGCGCACGAACAAGGGAGCCGTTCGGCTCTCTCGGATGGAGATCGAATCGATGCTGCGCTCTCGCAGTTCTCTCTTTCTCCCTATACTTTCGAGACTCTCAGCTGTGGTATCTTCCGTGTTGGCGTCCTGTCGACGATAATCTTCAGACGACGACGACGACGAGGAAGAAAGAACACTGTTTGCAAAAATTATACAGGCGGGGGACGAGGAGAACACACACAGAAGAGGGCTACACAGATTCGAGCGACGAACAACGAAAATGAGACAAGATCGCGAAATGTGTATAATTATCGAGGGGAGACACCGATAATCCTCTTGCGATTCTTTTCGGGAGGGGGAGAGTGCGTAAAAGTTGCGAATTGTCCTGCAAAGAGAGAGCCTTTCGCGAGGGAATATACGAAGAGAGAAATATGGGATTAATGAAAGCCACCAGAGATCCGAGCAAAATGCGGGAAAATGAATGAAAGGCCACTTTGTTTTTCCGTTTTCGTCGAAATCGTTCACTCGCGATCTTCGCGGCTGTTTTAACACGATCGATATTTGAGAAGCTGCATTGTGAGAATTATTTGCGGGAATTTTAATCGCGTCTACGTCGTAAATAAAAAAATAATCTCGAAAGTCTCGAGTAATATTTCATATTTGTCTAATTAAATGTGACGAATGAATTATGCGGGACTGTTTCGAATATCATTATTAATATTAGGGACGGTTATTTTTGTCGCTTTCGATCCAGATTCCCGTATTTAGCCGCTAATTCATAGTTGATTTTAATGCGCTGCGAACGTATGTGTGTCAAAACAACGTGAATCGATGTAGCGTTTCGTCCCAGGAGTGTTGACCTGAACAATAAGTCGGCCCTTATCCATTATCGACATCTCTCACCGATCTTTTCACCTGAGCAACCTGCCGACCTCGTAGATCGGTCTTAATTCTCCGAACAATTCTAAAACGGCTTTTTATCTTATCGCGCGCCGCAGTAATTAAGCCCCCGAGTTCGATTTCTGCAAAGAGAAAAAGAGTATCAGTAGGAAATGGAGCGAAAATGGCGGACACTTCTCGAAGATTTCACCGCGTGGTACTATCCGCCTCCGAATTTCCTTTTCTCACGGGGTGTCGTCTCACCCTATTTCTCTTTCTCTCTCTCGTTTCGTACCACCCTGATGTACGTACGCGGGACACGTACGTAACAGTTGTGAACTGCAGTGTGTATGCGTCGTATAACAGAAAGCTGGTTCCCACTGAACACCCCGTTTCTACTACGTCTACGTGATAGAGAACGAGGGTATGGGAGGTAGAAGAAAGAGAGACGGAGAATCCGGCAGGGGTGAGAATAGCAGAGAAAAAGAGAGGAGAGAGAGAGAGAGAGAGAGACTTCGTGTAGCGTGCATTGTGTGCGGCCTACATACATATACGGGGTGTCTCGAGCGTACTCGCTGCCTTTCGAACGCGAAAGATTCGCGCTTCTCTTAAACTTGTGCATGGACGGCGAACTATAGATCATTGAAAGTTAAAGTACTTTAGCGGATTTATTTTCAGATACCGACAGAGGATGGCAAGATCTTATCCTTCGAATTTTTATTTCCAACGGAAATTCAATGTCGGGCTTGGTCGCCCCAAGTATCTTTTATCGAGGAGCAAAAGAGATATGCGACTTTGGGAGATTTTTAAAAAAGATTGGCTATACATATCGGGTCGAATTCACGGGCAGAAATTTAACCCGCGATAGAAACCCGGGATAGCACCCCGTATATATCGCATATGCGTGACGTGGTGGATGAGTCAGCCGGTGGAAGCGGTATATATCCGCCGAGAAATTCGTCCGGAAACTTTCCGGAAATACGTACGCCAAAAAGCAGGATGTGCTACTTTCGGAGCTGCGATAATAGTCGAACAATTATCAATATTTAATCGTCGCACGGTGGAAGTTCTACAGTCTTCCGTCTACAACCTTTCCGTCTTTAGACCGTAGAACGAGGCTCTTCTCTCGAGTCAGATATTCCTTGAATTTTGCGTCTCTCTCTCTCTCTCTCTCTCTCTCTCTCTCTCTCTCTGTCTCTCTCTGTCTCTCTCTCTCTCTCCTTTTCTCTTATTTTTATTTTTTTTCCTATAATTATATCGCAACGTTGTATTTTTTGCGTTTTCTGTACCATGTATACTGCGTGTTAACACTGTCTTAACGCTTTAGGGGACCTGTCCCAGAGCGTTTAATAAATAACGATTAATCAATCAATCAATCTCTCTTTCTCTCCGTGGACAGATTTATTTTTAAATAACTGAAGACGCGTCTTTTTATGGATATATTTATAGCGTTGATTTTTTAACGATTGATTGTTGCCCGTGTTTAAATATCGCCCGGTATTTTTATAAAATTTCTGCGCGTTTGACTTCCCCACCGGAAATAAACAGAAGAACGCCTCAAAATTATAAGTTATTTATATAAGCTTTTAAACTCGGCAAATTGAAAATTTTAAAATTTTACTTTCCAAAAGTTTAAATTTTGAATCAAGATCTTCATTCAAGAGATCAGGCGCCTATTTCCACACACTTTTAAACCTCATTTTCGAAATTACCACTTTTTACCAGACTTAAAGCGGCAAATATTATATATAATCGAGAGTTTATTTTCAAGCTCACATCCGTGAATAAAGAAAGAGGAAGATTTAAAATGATTCGCGGAAATAATTCTCAGCCACCAGCCACCCGGAAAAAGTTAAAAAGTACGTAGTTTCCCTTGAGTAAGCTTCCCAATTAACTTTGCCGGACTGAATTTGCGGATGATAAAAATATATTCGCTCGCGTGCGACGTCGTCGCCGCGATTAAGAGGCGCGTCGTTCCGAGGAGAGCAACGCTTATCACAAAACATACCAGTGTCACCTTTCGTATTATCAATGATCTACTTGAAACCCAACCCGACCCGTCGCGGTCCCCCCGCCGCGCCGCCGCGCGGGGGCCTCTATCGAGTTCTCTAGCGACGCAATAGCGGAGCGGACGCATCTCTCCTCGTCGTCGTGTGGATGGATGTATTATGAAATGCAGGCGCGCGAAAACGACATTTCAGTCGACTCGGAGCCGAGGCCCGGCTCCAAGGTGTCGCGCGGACGGCATGCGGGCGATCTTGTCCCATTTCACGCGCGGTGCGCATCTGCCGAAATTCCGCGAACGCGGTTTCCCTGGCGAAGCCAGGTATTACCCGTATACAATTGTCGCGTGGAGCGGAGATGCTTTCCGCACGAATGACCGCGACCTACGTTAATTCGACTCCGACTAATATCGCAATCGCGATTTTTCCTCCTGTCCATTGTCGGCTGCCTTCGATACAGATGTTTAAAAAAGGATTAATACGTCTTCATTATTCTCATGCTAAACTAGGTTTTCTTAACGACCCACACGCGTCGCGTTCGAAATAATGTAATGTAACGTTTCAGCGCTTGTCAGGATGCTATTCAAGCATGTAACAAAGAACGATCTCTGCTGTTTTAAAAGAGCAAATATCATATCATAGACGAGATTATATATACGTCTCGCGAGAATAATTAGATGAATGTTCGTTCGCGCTGACAATCCTCGTATTTTCGAGAGCGACAGAAATATTTAGATCCTTTTTTTTTTTTTTTTTTTAGACACTGTCCTGTATACGCTTGAGATACGCCGCCGCTTCGTCATGAGCACACGAAGCAGAAAAGTTTACCGTGAGGCATGAAAGCCACGGTTGCGTTCTATCGGCTCTCGCATAGCGTAACAGCAACAGCTGTACGACGAAAGGTGTTCATTGATGTGACATCTGCACCTTGATTCCCCTTCCTCTTACCGCACCCGATAGAACGCACGTTTTAGTGAATGACCTCTTCCCCGGCAAGTACCGCGATCTCGAAAAACTCCTCGTTGTACGAGATAAAAAAAGAGGCGCTAAAACAATAACAATTTATCCCGCTTTGACGTGCAAAGCCCTTGAACTCTCTCGACACCCACAGGATCCGTTAGATTAGAGGGATCTGAGACGTTCCCAGGGAGATACGTTTAACAAAAGAATCGAAATTCCGGGGAACGGGTCTTCGTAGCTAGGGTTAAGAATTAGAGATTTAAGAGGGTGCCAGAATTGACAAATTCGTTTCAATGGCCGAGGAGCTCAAACGTCCGCGGGAGGAGGATAAGAATTAAGATCCGAACTTCGAGAACTTTGGAAACTTAGGAAGACCCGAGGAGAAGATCTGAGAGGACGGAACTAAAACTCCGGCGCCTTGTCAAATTGCGGGCGCGCGAATAAGGTTTTAACCGGCTGAAGCACTCGATTTTAATCCCCCTTGCCCACCCCCCCCCCCAGCAGCAGCGAACCAGTCCGTGACCGAAAACTCAGGTGTCGCTTTAAAAGTAAATATATCGATAAACTCAATTTAGCTCCCCTTCTTCTGGGGAGAGGGGAGAGTTTACCGAGATTTATCAGAAATTTCGCGGAGGATAAAAGCGCGGGGACGGGAGGTAAGGGCGGCGGGCGGGGTAAGGGCACGAGAGAGCGGGAGGGACGGGCGCGCGCGTTTCCCGCGAGCCGACGGGGCATCCCGTAGGAACGACGACGGGCACGCGGGACACGCGGGGGCGAATTCGTGCTATGCCCGACATGTGAGCACGCATAGGGCCTCTCCACACCGCCGGGTGTCGCGTTTCGGCGCGTGCTGCGCGACAACACCGTGGAAACCGCACCGCCGCGCGAGAATACGTCACTTCACCTCGATAGAGGCACGTTGGGGGAAGAAAAGAAGAAACTGAGAAATGTCTAAAACCCCCTCGATTAGTCAAGCGTATAGGATCGCGGAGAGCCTGTCCGGAATAGAAATTGCAAAATTGCAAACAACGGCGCGAACAGAATTTATCGTTTGTTTAATCGAGGTAAAAAACCGCGCGGGATGATGATTGGCTTCTAATTGAACAACATCATGTGGCGTGGTAATAAAGATCTCGTGTGAATAAATTATGTTACGAGAGTTGAACTAGAAGTCAATTTGCGAAGGCCAATTTTCCGAGGATTTTTCCTGGACGAACTACGGTCTTGTTTCGGGAATTTTATAAAGTTTCCTGGCTCACGAGAGACCATTTATTTTGCTAGCGTGAATTATTCCATCACCTATCATGACGCAAAATTTCATAAAATATAAGAATGTAACAAAATCGCACTTTAAAATCATGAAATCAAATCGAATTTATTTTAATGTTAGAAGCGCAGAATCAACTATTAGATTGCTCTCGTCGCGCTTTTATTATGTACAACCGAAGTATAAGAATTATATAGTTTCCAAGTAATTCTTATTAATGAAATTAGTCGTCGGGGGCCCCCGGTATATGTATCTTTACCGTCTAGAGAAAAACTTTTCAACTCCTTTCTGACCAACTCTTCGAACTCCTAACGTTATTTAAAACAGAAAATAGAAGTGCGCGGAGCGAAGTTCCCGCGCTAAACCGGTACTAAGCAAATTCCACCTTCGATCTTTCGAAACTTAGAAACTCAAAAATTCACGTTCACGGGGACGGCGGCGCGGGTAGGTATTGATCGCCGCGGCTATGTGTTAAAAACATTAAGCGTAGCTCGCGGTAGCGCGCGATGTAACTCCGTGATAAGCAACTCCGCGAGACAGGGAAACGACACGGCCGCGTATCGATTGTTTTTCCTTTCTCTTTTTCCATTATACGTCCAGTGCGTGTAAGAAGACACGTGTGCGGGCCGCCCGCCGATGTAAGACCCTATACACAGCGCGCGATGTCAAGCGTTGACGTTGAGGAAAGACGACATTAATTATGCGTAGCGCGTCTGCACTTATTCCACGCGTCAGTTTCGAAATTCGGCGAAAATCCCCTCGCGTCTCGCGGTTCACCGCGACATCTCTCGCAATATTTATAATAGTATAAATTTGGATTCTCAATCAGGTTTAAAAGTTCGATTTCCCATAAATTTAGATCCCCGGGAATTATATAACAGATCGTTCAAGCGACCAAAGGTATAATATAATATGTAAATCGTATGAAAAAAAAGTTCCTGTACGATTTTCAAAATAGTCGCGCGGAGACCTAATCCGAATGAGAGTCGCGAAAACGAATGTTCGTAAATCATCTAGCTGGGCTTAGGAATATTGCACATGGGGGATGCATCTGGCGAAAGTAAATAGAAAGACACGAGGAGCTCGCTGCGACTAATGCACCTGACCCCCCCCTCCCCCCCCTCGTGTGACGATCGATAGCGACGATAACGGTGGACGCAATTAAACGCAAATGACATCCAGCAATGAGGCACGCGTACCTATAGTCATTACCAGATGAATTCGAGCACGAACGACAATAGCAGGCGGCATAATAAAGGCAATTTATAAGAGTGCAACGTTACGCTCGCCCGATTGATTGCCGTTTTAACGGCCGAGCGAATTATTCATCGTCTGTTTAGAGCCGCTTCCTGGAAGACCTGGGAAAGGCGTTCTACCCCGACATTCCCCTTGAGAAACCTATTTCCCACGTGATCCCGCAAATCAGGCTGGCAGTAATTTATCGGTTTCTTTCCCGCGTATCTCAGTTTCTCAGTATAATTCGAATTTCGATTTTAACTCGCAATTTTAATTCGAAACTCGATGCGCCGCACGGTTGACGCGATTTAACATTAATTCTTCAATTTAATTTTTGATTTTAATTCGCTGATTTAATTTCTAAAGACATTGATGAAATGTCTTCAGATCTTCAATATTTTTTTTCCTTTTATAAATTATACGCGATTACGGCGATTACCTCATTCTCTCCCGGTCGATTTGCAATGAATTAGATTTAGAGGTTTTGCGCACGAAGTGTCGGCCGTTCGGATCTGCGAACGTGTTCTAAAAAGGAGATGGGTTTTCGCGAGAGAGAAGAAAAAATAGAGAGAGAGAGAGAGAGGGGGGGGAGGGGAGAGAGACACGTGGGAAACAATAGCGGGAAAGGCTCTAATCTGAAGAGCACTGAATCGACCCTTCTTCCTTCTTCTTCTTCGGCATTGTCTCCTCCCAGCAAACCCTTTACTCCCGGGCCTTGCGGCGCCTTTTCTTCGTTCCCCACCGGCCTTTTTCACAACCCTAAGAGAGTTTCGTACCACGAGGGGCTACCGGTAGAACAGTAACCGTAGAGGTAGTCCCTCTTCCCGACATTATCTGCATGCCTCGGTAGACGCGCAAAGAAGTGATGGAAAATGGAGAGAAAGAAAAAGAAAGAAAGAAAGAAAGAGAGAAAGAGAGAGAGAGAGAGAGAGAGAAAGTGAAAGGTGGAAAAGGGGGTGAGAGGACGAGCGTTATTTTATTTTTCTTAACGGAGAGCCGAGGCGTTTGCGAGGCGATTTATACTATTGTTTGAGAAAGGACACCTTGAGCTACGAATGTATACAGAATGTCCCACAGTTCGTGAGCTTAACCCTTTCGGCTCTGATGTCCATTAACATAATGGACATCAATTCCGCTGTACTTTAGTATTCTTTTACGTTATTATGAAAATGTCACATATGAAGATATATTTTAGGCATGTGAGATTGCTTCCAATTTGTGTGCAATAAAAATTGAGGGACGAACGAATTAATTTCAATGACATTCTATGACGAACTCGTCGAGGCCGAGATACTAACAAATCGTTCCTGAAGATTGAAGTAAGTAACATTCTATAAAGAAATATCGGAGGAAACTGTATCAAATTTTATATAAAAAAATCAAACACAGAGAGGATCACTCTGCTGGGAGATCACACTCGAGTGACGCGAAAGTCGCGAATCCCGCGCTGTGCTACCTACTCGGTAGATGAAAGAAGGTGGCCCACAGAAAGAGGGAAGGGGTGAAGGAGAGAGAGAGAAGGACGACAATGACAACGAGGACGATGACGACGGCGACGGCGTGGCGAACATGGCGGTTCCTGAAAGCGAAGCCGTGCCGAGCGAGGCCGAGGTCGCGCGGCTGCGCCGCGACGCCGTCGTCGTCGTCGTCGTCGCCCTCGACGGCGGCGTCGGCATCGGCGTTGGCGTCGGTGTCGGTGTCGGCGGCGGTGGCGGTGGCGGCGGCCGCGTGACCGCCGCGCGCGATCAATACTTGCACGCGCGGCGAGCGCCGCGACGCCGAGCGTCGCGCACCGCGCACCGCGCCGGGAACGAAGGATGTTGAATTCGAAAAGTGTTATTCCGCGCGTCTATCTCTGAATGATATGGAAGGGAACGCCTCTCCCACGTGGGTGCCACGTGTGCGCTTCCGCTCTCCGCGCGCGCGTGCGAAGCGCGCGCGCGGATCCTTCGCGCGTGTTATCCCCCGAATAACATTATCCCCCCGCGATTATCTCTGCGAGGATCCTTCGCGTCATTATTCCCGGGGTCCCGCGTTTTCCGCTTAAATCGGCAGGTGGGACCCCGGCATTCCCCGTTCTCGGGAAATGGGTTCGAAAGTGGAAGTCTTCGACACTTTTGAGCAACCGATGTAGTTTCCACGTTTTTTTTTTAGCTGTCTTACGTTTTTATACATTCGTACATTCAACTATTTTTCACAATTAATATCTAATCTTATAGCTTTCGGTATTTTAGTTATCTACATTCCAGGTTTGGTTTCACGCAGATCACGAGGGTAGAATCGCTAAATCTGAATAGCCGGTGAATATTTTATTTATCAGACTAAAAGGAGCACACAAAGACATTATTCAGAACTGCTGGAACACATGCAAACGTTAAGTAATTCCGACCGTGTCAATTTCCGGACATGTGAAATTGATTTCCGTTGTGTTAATAAAAAATGAAAGTCTCTTGTACTCGCGGATTTTTCCTATCGGAGATCAGAATACGAATTGTGATGTTCATTAGTAAAATTAGCAAATCCTCTTGCAATCCGACCGATTTCAATTTTGTTCGTCAGATAGGTTTTCGAATAATGCGATTTGGAATTCTTCATACATTAAATAGCTCGAGAAGAAAAAACGCTTTTTTTCCGAGCTCGTTCCAGAAGGGAGCGCCATAAAAGGGGATACAGTTTATTTTGAATCGAAGGGTGTTGCCGAGGAGGCTTTATAACGCGGTCTGTCAAGCAGGTGTAATTTACAGAATTATTTTTAAGACATCTTTAAATCGCTTGGACGCTTGTGTGGTGAATAATAGGGGTCTCTATAATTGTTCTGAATGCGTTCGATCCGTATTTTCTGAAAATCTCACTTTTTTCCAAACGTGTTTGACTCTTCGTTCAGTTTTATCTTATAATGTCGCAGTTCTTCGAAGTCACTAAACGAACGAAGCGAACGGTTAGAAGTAATGTATACACGTTTTCTATATTATTCCATCTTTGTCTCATTATTAGAAGTAATGTATGATTTTTCCGTATTATTCCATCTTTATTTCGTTATTTCGAAATCTTGTTTAGTTAACAAGAAATTACAATAAAAGCAAAGATTTAACATTTTCGCATTTTGCGCTTTTTCATTCTTAACTTTTGGAAATTATTTTAAATTCACTGTTAAAGAGAGCGAAAGGTAGCGAATATTCAGTTTACTGGGAAACCTATAAGGGATCGCTCAGAGGACGTATAAGGGATGATATTGAATAGCCGCGAAGTACCGGTGAACGACTCAGCACGAAGCATCGGTATCTCGGTATATATCCCGAGAGATTTCGGCGATCGTCGATCATGGATCGACATCAAGGGTGTGCGGGACGAGAACACAGGCGAGCAGCGAGACACGTGTGTTTCGTTTACAGGTATTCGCATGTACTGTACGTATGCGAAAGACTCACACGACGATGACGACGATGACAACGACAACAATGACGACGATGACGAGGACGTCGATCAGAACCCGAGTGTGTTACATTTTTCTCGTTGCTTTCTTATAGAAATAGATAAATGCACAAAGTGTATACACGATAGAGAGGTAGGACTTTCGCGATTGAGTGTTGTTTCGATTCGAGTGGTGGGGGGAGGGAGTATTTTGTATACGTGGTGAACGAGGGACAGGGGTGGGGGGGTCTCTCTCTGACGCGTGGACGACTAACCTGCTAGCCGCAAGGCCGACATTCTCTGAAACTCGGGCTCCTGCAGCCACTTCCACATCCGCCGGAAGGTCTCGCGGCCACTCTTGAGCTTGGACCACGGCTTCGGGTTGCGCAGCAGGTCGCTGAGGGTGCCCTGGCTGCGGCACAGCACCCGCTGCGCGAAGATCGCCTGCGGTATGCTGTACCTCTTGAGCTCGGCGCTGATCCGCTGCGCGAGCTCCTTCGTGTTGATCTCCTCGACCTCGCTGGCGCTGCCGTTGCCCGCCGCCGACACCGTCTTCATCACCACCGACGTGTGTTGCACGTGCTGCGTGTGTGATATCGTCTGCTGCTGCGGCATCGACTGTTGCTGCTGCTGCTGCTGTTGCTGTTGCTGCTGTTGTTGTTGCTGCTGCTGTTGCTGCTGTTGCTGCTGCTGCAGTTGCGTTTGCATGGTTGGCGGCGGCGATGCCGCGCTCGGCACCGAATGCGTGCCGGGCGGGGAATGATGCGATGGCGCGAAACTCGCCGTGGCCGAAACGGCCGGCGGCGAGGACGGGCTAAGCGCCGCCGGACTCTGCTGTAACCGTGGTAGAAAAGCCGGGTCGTAATGCGGACTCGCGGACGACTTGTGCGGCGAGTTGAGGCCGCTCTGACTGTACGCGCTCTGCGGTGAGAGCGGACTCGGTTGTAATCCCGCGCCCGGCGACGGATAATTGTGCGGCGGTGACATGCCCATCGTAGGTAGCTTGTCGTACGCGTACGGCGAGCCGCCCATACCGAGGCCGATGTTACCCAGGCCGTTGTTCTGCATGACGGCGAAACTACCGGTGACGCCGCCGGCCGCGTGACCGCCGTAAACGAATTTGTCGCTCATCGTAGAGATCGGCGGTAACGGCTGCAGCGGCGTCAGCGTGGCGTACGACGAGCCCGGACTGAAGCCGGGCGGCGACATCCTCTCGGCGACCGAGGTCAGTGTCTGATACGTCGGCTCCGGCTGCATCGCCCTGAAGTCCGTCGCGTCGATCATGCTCGCGACCGACACGCTGATCCCCGACGTAGGCGTTAGCTTGCCCGGACTGAGGAGCTCCGAGTCGTCGGCGTCGCGCGAGTCCACGTCCACGTCCTGAGGCGGCACGATCACCGACAGGGACTCCCGCGCGCTCTGCCTGCCACCGCCGCCACTACTACTACTACCACCACTGCCACTACCGCCGCCGCCGCTGCCGCCGCCACTGCCGCCGCCGTTACCACCGCTGCTGCCGTTGCCGTTGCCGTTGCCGTTGCCGTTGCCGCCACCGACGGCGCGTCCGCCGCCGCTGCCGCCTCCGCCACCGTCACCGTTGCCTCCGATTCCGCCGCCGCCGGCACCGCCGCCACCGCCGCCGCCACCACTATCACCGCCACCACCACCGCCGACGCTCGGCGGATCCTGGGACGACGACAGATCCTCCGCGGCGGCGAGGTCTCGCTCCTCCTTGACGCCGAGCGCGCCAGCCGCGAGCAGTTCCAGCGGTAGGCTCGCGCACGCGATGTCGGGGCTTTGAGAGGCCGACGAAGACATACCCTCGACGCTACCTCCTCCGTTACCACCACCACCACCGCCGCCACCACCACCACCACCACCCCCGTTACCACTGCCGCCGCCGCCGCCGCCTCCGCCGCTCCTACCACCCCCCGTTTCGTGCACGACCTCGTGCTGATGCTGCTGCTGTTGATAATGGTGGTGATGGTGGTGGTGGTGCTGGCTGTGATGGTGATGATGGTGGTGGTTGTGATGCCTACCCCCACTGAGCACGGTGCCCCTACTGTTACCTCCACCTCCACTATCACTTCCTCCTCCTCCTCCTCCTGCGCCTCCGCCTCCTCCGCCACAGTTCCCATTCGAGCCGCCCCCACCGCCCCGGCCATGCGTAGACACCGCCACCGGGGAATCGACCGAGTCCAGTAATTGCTCGCTATGCGATTGATGATCGCCTATGTCCCCTATACCTTCCATTTACGCACATCTAGTTCGGTAGTGGGCGCACTGCCACTCGCTCCTTCGCTGTCGTACGCCGCCGACGACGACACTCCGTCGTACCGCGTGGCCACACAGGTCGCACCGCACTGCACCGCAACACACCACACAGCGCGCGCGGCGCGCGCTTAAGTAGTTCTTTTTTTTCCGCGATACTTTCTTCGCGATCGCGAGCAGTACTCTCTACTCTCTGTTCTCTTCCTCCGTTTACGTCGTTTTGAGAGAGAGAGAGAGAGAGAGAGAGAGGGTTGCAACAGAATCCTCTCTCCGATCACTGATCTCGTTGATCTACTCTCATCACTGATTACCGCACGACCGCGAAACGACGACGTGTACGATCCTCCCGGCGACTACCCCGCGAATACAGCGCGTAAGCGGACGACAACGACGATGACAACGATGACAACGACGACGACGCTGATGCTGAGGCTCCACCGTCACGTCGGATCGGCATAAGGAGCACCCGGTGGTAGCGCAACGACCACCGTGCGCCCATGACACCGCGCGAGTGCGGAGCGAGTGAGAGCGCACGCTCTCTGCGCTCGCGCGTCCGAGTGCGAGCGCACCCGGCACCGGCTCTTCCCGGTGGAAGAGACGAGGAAAGAAAGAGAGTGAGAGTGAGTGTGAGAAAGAGAGAGAGAGAGAGCGAGCGAGCCGCAGGCGGACCCAGAACACGAGACGAATGGGGTCGATTTCACCGCACTCTGTCCCGCACCGCTGCCTCCGTACCGTCTCGTTCTCTAGCGGGGACTTGTTCCGCTCCGCCCCCTTCCCCTAACGGTCCCTACTCCGGGTGTTCCGAGTCACACTACCGGCACCACTGCCACCTGGTCCGTTCTACTACCCTGTTACACTGGTCCGTATTACTACCACTATATCACTACCGCTCGCGCGCTTCTTCGTGTCGCGTGCCGCCAAGTTCCTCTCCTGGTCCAGGTGCGACCGCGTCTCCGTCCTCCTCTTCCTCCTCCTCCTCCTCCCCCTGTCCCCGCCACGTGTCAGTTTGTCCGTTCCGTTCGTTCGTTCTTCGTTCACGGAGGGGAGTCCGTTTCGCTCACACACTATACACCATCACTGTCACTATCACTATACACCAGCACAAGGCTATACACCGTCAACAAGGAGCCGTTACCGTTGTACCTGCGCAGTGGTCCCGTTCGCGCCTTTTCTCCCCACGATCGGAGCCGAGGGTCCGCGTCCACGTGAAGGCGACCCGGAAAGACGGTGCCGGAAACTACCGGGCAAAATCTCGCTGTCTCTTATCCCCCTCGCGACGATCCGCGCGCGACTACGAGTTTCCGGACAGTCGGCCGGAAGACAGCTATTCGCGACGACTATCGACCTTCGCGATCGTCCTTTGGTGTCTTTCTTTCGCTCGCGGCTCGACGAGGTTGCGAGTTGCGAGGGTGCGACGACGATAACTTCGTACGTACGCAGCAGTTAAGTGACAGAAGCGACCCCTCGCCGGTCACACTCTCGCCGGCTAAGCCACCACCATCAACGGCGCGCCACTAAGGGTGTGTGGGTGACACGAACACCCACCGCCCACCACCGTCACGACGTCGACGACGACGACGACGAGGACCACCACCACCACCGCCACCGCCACCGCCGCCACCAGCAGCGACTTCAACTACTACGACGCCGCCGCCGCTGGCGTCAGTCAGCTTTCTATCGATTTTCCGATACCTCGTGACCAACGTGGCTCGATGCGCGCGGCTCGATACTTCGAGCATAAACATCGACTCGCGTCACCCGCGTCCACCCGTCGTCACCGCCATCGCGTACCGCGTCCCGCTCGACCTCGACCCAGCCGCTGATGAGAAGGCTGCTCCGAATTCGACGCGATTCGATTCGCGATCGTCACCCGTTTTCTCCCTGCAACGAAACGTCGCCTGTCTTTTCGGAGTATACAGTCGGGGCACGGCGCGACGAATTGTTACTCGAAGAAAATCGTCCGTCCCTTCAAAAAATCTGACACACTCCGCAAGGGCCCCCCGCGGAGATGTCCGCGACACTTCACAGTCTTCTTTCGCGATCTCCTGCGAGAATCGGCCTCGACTCTAGTTTCCAACTTCCTTTTTCCTCGAACTAGGTCGCCGACCCGCCGACGTGATAGTTGACGCCGCGGAAAGTTACTTCGCCCTTCGCACCAAGTTTCTCGAGTGTGCAGTGCACTGCGTACTTTGCTCCTCTTCTCCGCCGGAAAATCGTCGACGCGGTCGGTCAGGTTATTTAAACGCCGATCTGGCCGGTCGATCGCCGAATCGATACATCTCGGACTGATCCAATACGAGAATCGCTCTCTCCTCGCGAGGCGTCGATCCCACGCGCGCGCGCGCGCGGGCGCGCGTAAATCGCCTTCGAAATCACGCGCTGCCGGTCTCGCTCGACCTCCAACTTCAGGATCGAAACGCCGATACGCCGATAAGGTCCGCGTCGTCCACCATGACGACGGCCCGCCGCGCCGAGATTCGCTCTTCAAGATGTCGTCTTCCTCCCGTGGCCGCCAGAACGAACGATCCGCGAGAACGATAACTCGATCGAGCGACACCGATGGCGGAATTCACCCACATGCGTATACACACATGTACACACACACACACACACACACACAGACACAAACGCGCGCGCGCGCGCGCCTGGCAAGGGTGGCAGAGAAGAAGAGGGGTCGTCGACGATTGGTCGCGGCCGGCGTCGATACGGAGATCAATGGCCGCCCGCTCTCCTCCCGCTGGAGACAGAGAGAGAGAGAGAGAGAGAGAGAGAGAGATCGCGACGGCGTCGAATCGACTGTCAAGCACTTCGGCCGCGCGCTTTCGATCGATCGGCTTTTGCCGGAGTCGAAGTCGCGGCCCGACGCTTCGCGCGGCGCGCTCGATGGCGCACCTGACCTCGAAGGGTGGCGCGAAGAGAGGAAAGACAATTCCTTCGGATACTTCTCTCCCTTCGGGGCCGAGCGGTACGGGGGTACTTCGGGCGCGACCGATCCTGGACTTCGTAATCCCGCGACTCGCCGACGCCGGCTCTCTCGCGCGCTCGCGTGCGCACGCTTCAAAGCGCACCGCGAGGCTCTCTCTCCTCTATGTGTGTGTGTATGTATCTCTCTTTCTCTCTCTCCCTTTCCTTCTTCGCACCCTCAGCGCCTCCCGCTGTCGTCGGCGTCGTCCTTGTCCGCCCGAATTCCGTCGCAGTTTGCCCGGCACGCAAATTTTCTCTCGAGAAGACGCGACTTCCTCGGCGGCGGAACGAACCCTCTTTTTTTCTTCCTGCTCTTCTTATTCCTCTTCTTGTGCTCCGCGGTGATCCCTCGGACCTCGGATATCGGACCGTCCGCGGGAACCGCGCGTGGCGAGAAGGAGCGTTTCTTTACGGCAAGGGCGCGCACGAGGTCGAATAGTGTCGTGTTGTTGGAACACACGGAGAGAAAACGAACGCGTCTCGCGCTCGCACGGAGTTGTGCGGAGTTGCGCAAATCGCGAATGCTACGCTACGCGAGAGCCTCCAGCAGGAGGGTGCCTTTCTCTCTCTTTCTCCCTTTTGCTCTTTCTCTCTCTCTCTCTCTCTCTCTCTCTCTCTCTCTCTCTCTCTCTCTCTCTCTCTCTCTCTCTTGAGGGGCGAGACGGGAACGACAGAGTTGAGGGGCGCACGAGGGGGTTGCAAGAGCACCACGGGGAGGAAGAGGGGCGGAGATCTCGCCACGGGGATCTGTAACGAACTCGATACGCAGGGGTCGAGGAGAGGGACGGGACGGCAACGGGGGATGAGGGGCGAAGAAGGGAAACACGGGGAGGGACGTGGGGGAACGAACGAGTCAGGGGTGGCCCAGGGACCACTCGACCGCGTCTGGTACCCCAAACGACGCACAATGTTGCTTCTCAATTAGACGAACCTCTTCCTATATGGCTTCGCGCGCCCGCTTTTTTTTCTTCTATTCCGTTCCCTCGCGGCAGCTTGGATCGATAGCCGGGTTCGATGCTCCCGAGGTTTGATTTATCGAGCGACGGGGAACAATCATCGATTCCGCTTCTACTCGGAGCTGTGTTTGCTATCGGCGGCATTGTCAGGTCGATATCGATCCGTCGAATTGACTGACACACCGCGGTTGTCACGCCGCAGTATCTTTATACCAGCAACTGCGCGCGCGCGCGCGCGCATTGGCTTCTCAAAAATTTATTTAATTCTATTGAGCTGTTCGCGCGCGCGCGCGCACGAGAGAGAGAGAGAGAGAGAGAGAGAGAGAGAGAGAAGACAAGACAGACGGAGTAGAATTTTTGAAATTAATGGGACAGTCGAATGAACAACAGTGTATTTTGAATAATCGAATAACACGGTATATACGGAAACATTGAATTTTTCATTATTAAGCGCGCATACAGGATTCATTAATGTTCAATTCAATGAAAGCCAAATAAACGGAAACGAAATCATTTCTGTATAACAGTGTGATATTTCAATATACAAAGCTTTATAGTTTGACGAGCGCGTTGTACTTACACTACTTACAGTCTTAACTTTATACGATTAAATATTCTGAAGTGCTCAAGAGCGTTTTGTATCTTAACAACAATGATAAGCAACACCACAACAAAACATTCCATCGGAAAGAATAAAAATAAACTATTTAGATAAAGATATGTTCGTTTATGTATAATAATATAGATAAAAATAATACTATTTACACACATATATATTTAGATATATAATACGTAATATATTATATCAGGCACAAACAAACAGGTTTTTGCGAAAGTTAGGTGTTAATTTTTTTTATTGTATTTTGTTACTGTTATTGTGTTTACGATCCGTCCGAAACAAAAGCAAAATTTATAATTATAATTATGAACGTGAAATATCAAATATTTTTTAAAATTGAAAAAGCAATGCTCGTGCCAACACAATCTTACATGATTTTAATTATAATATATATGGAAACAATATAAAAAAGTAAATAAATCTCTTTAGTAAAGAGAAGAGTCTTGCATTTAATAATCTTCTTTCTTCAAAAATACCTATATACTCTAAGATTTTCTCGTACAAGATGAAAACCTACATGGATCGTTAAAATATATAAGATAAGCTTAAAAGAATAAGTTAAAATATATACCTACAAGAAAGATTCGCAACACTTTGGGGATTGCGCGCATGAACGAAAGCATAATTTTTCACTTAAATTGAATTAAATATTTTAAAAGTTTTCATATTTTTATAGCATATTTTATTACAAGAAGCGGGGAAGAAAGAAATACATTTTGTACAACTTGTACTTGTCAATGAACAATACGTTTTTAGAATAATCAGCTTCTAAACAATTGTTTTTGTAATTTTCAAAACGCTTGATCTCAATCGGCTGCTTTAAATAGGCGTAATAATAATTAGTAAGGTAAAAATTATACAGTATTATTTTATTTCATTTTATTTTATCTTATAACTTTTTATACATAATTCATGCCCCTCAACTAAACATGTCACTAAGACTACAGAGTTTTTTAAAAATTACGTCATGTGCGCGCGAATATTTTTTCTCAAGCGAAAATCGACGTCCGAAAGGGGCATAAAGAGTATGATAAACGACAGATATAAACAGTGTGCGAATCCATACATCTTATTAAAAGGAAATCTGAGAAATCCGGGACTGTGTGTATAAGTCATCGCGATGTTAGGTGCGGCGCTAGAATTACACAGCCATGCGGAGAGAGAGCCGCGGACGCTCCGTTGTTGTGTGCCTCGGACTGTTTGCTAAGTAGTTGCCAAGGAGTATAGAGCTTCGGAATACAAGGAGACTTATGTCTGTCCGTCCGTTCGATCGCGGGAGCGCGTCGGATGCAACCACGGTGCGGCACGCCGCGGCGGCGATGCGCTGCCGGCTCTACGAGGCGGCCATTTACAATTCAATTCATCAGCAATTACAATACAAGTGACTCACCCGTCCACTCATCTACCAACTCCCTCCTTCCCCCCCTCCGCCCCCCTTGCCTGCCGGTTTCCAATTCTATACGTACAGCATTCTCCGGAAAGGTCGCAAACTTTGTCGGGACTCCAGGTTCCGCCGCGCGGAATTTCCAAGATGAATCGGAAGGGGTTTCGGTTTCGTTTCTGATTCGCGGAATTAATCGATAGTTACCGTGAAAAGCTGCGATTTTTCCTGATCCGCGCAATCAAAGATTTAATAAGTTTCAGGCGTTTAAATATTAATATTTACAAAAATGCTGAAAAATATGGTATACAAAATGTGCATACACATATCGCGGCACCGCGCGTTCTCCAATGTATCACTTTTAAGATATCGCCAGTCGAATCTTGATAGCCGATAAAGTATAATATTAGCTAGATTATTAATGATCGACGTCGCCAGATTGAGAAAAATGACGAGCGCGATCAACGGCGGCGGAAGGCCGTATACATATATCGCCGCGAGGTAAGGAATCGATCGGCCGATCGAGTATTCGCCGCGGCGCCTTCGCGACCTGATAAAATTTCGATGTAGAACGCGTCGAGGGCCGGGTGCGCGTATTGCGGTTATCTCGATTTCGAGATTTAGATAAGGCCGATGAGCGGCGATAGCGGGAACGTGGAAACGTAACGTAACGTAACGTAACACGGCGCGGCGGAGAGTCCTCGGGAATATTTTCCCAGGACGAAATTCGTCCGTCCGCGATGTATTCGCGACAAAGTGAAATCGATATCGGCGTTACAGTTGTATCCGGCGGCCGGAGTCGAGCGGAAAGAAACGGCGGATTAAAGCGCGAGCGGATAAATTCGCCGCGTGATTAAAGCGCGCCGCGGATTATGCCCGGCGCGGGAAAATAAATATTCAAAGGGGGATACGCGTAATATTCATATCGAATAATATTCCCGAGCAAATTTCACACACGCACGCATGCACGCACGCACGTATACACGCGCTATTTATTTATTTTAAAATTTGTTTTGCATTTTTTTCTTCATTTAATTTCCCGACGCACACGCTAATGAATCCGGAATGGTGGGTTATTTCTGCAGCATTACACAAACCGACGTTGCTTACATCAAAGTATATATACATTACCAACGTATGCCGCGGCGCTCATAAATTACGCCCGTGCTTCTAGGCCAGTCATATTAGACATCGAACCTTTCAATTACTCTTTTCAGGTTGCAACCACCATGAATCGCTTTGATTTAAGGTGCTGTAAGTGGGATTAATTTTGCTTTGCATAATAAATGCGCATTAAAATGTTATTAACAATATTATCAACAAAAAACGCGATTTTTTTTTCTTAAATATCTTGAAAACTAAGCAAGATAGGGTAACTTACTATACGTACCTTTTTTGTAGAGCGTAAAATTATCTACAATAATGATCTGAACAACATTTATCGTCAAGTCAGTCGTTATTAGCTTGCACGCGCCGTTAAAGTCCGAGACTCGGATCTCGAAAACCCTCGATTTCATCGTTTTTTTGATGTTGCGTCGGTGATTTTTTTCAGTCATTTAAAATGGAATTAAAAATTCCCAAAAAATCACACATTATCTGAGAACTACAAAGAATACTTTTCAGGGTGTAACCGATTTTTTAGACCTTTTTTCTTTAGTTTGTAGCTATGTAAGCAAAAAATTATGATTTTTTGGACTACTCTTAGTTTTTCGCTGTTTTCAGACCTTAGAATTTATTTGAGATGAATTTTATCGTATGCATCTTGTTGTGGACGAAATTTGCAACAAAAAAGGACCCTTGTATTTTTTTCGTACGACAAACGCTGATTTTTTTATTGACGCGCAAAGTTATCCAATATTGCGCATAGGTCGGATAACGCTTATTTTACACTAAAATAATTATTTTTTATTAAAATTTACGTAATTTGTTGCATTATTATTGAACCATATTGCAAAGCCGTTTTCAACACATTCTCTCATGTTTACTTATTTATTAACAAATTGTTTATTTAAAAATTATTATAAACAATTAAAAAAACATATTATAATCGTACTCGTCGTCTAATATCAACTCGAAAAATGTTTTTTAAAAATTTATTTATATTATTTACAACATTTTTTTTATTCAAACATACAGACAGTGCATTTTTTGACTATTTTCCACACCACCTCTGAGGTAAAGTCAATGGTGCGTTTTTCCTTAAAAAAAAACCCCCCAAATTTACTGAAAAACGTACGATTTTTTGACGATCTTGAGGCAAATGTTAATATTCATCAACATCTGCGTGTTGGATAATTTTAGTATCCAAGGAATGTCAAAATAATTATCACATAGAAAGGACATATATTCAATGCTTGTGGATTAGGCCTACTGGGAAAACCACAAAAAACGCACCATTGGCTCAGAGATGATGCGAAAAATAGTCAAAAGATGCACTGTATGTTTGAATAAAAAATGTTATAAATAACATGAATAAATTTTTTAAAAACATTTTTTGAGTTGAAATAAGACGACGAGTACAACGAATATAACATATTTTTCTAATTGTTTATAATAATTTTTAAATAAACAATTTGTTAATAAATAAGTAAACATGCATGAGAGAATGTGTTGAAAATGGCTTTGCAATATGCTTCAATAAAAATGCAAAAAATTACGTAAATTTTAATAAAAAATAATTATTTTAGTGTAAAACAAGCGTTATCCGATCGACCTGTACGCAATATTGGATAACTTTGCGCGTCAATAAAAAAATCAGCGTTTGTCGTACGAAAAAAATACAAGGGTTCTTTTTTGTTGCAAATTTCGTCCACAACAAGATGCATACGATAAAATTTGTCTCAAATAAATTCTAAGGCATGAAAACAGCGGAAAACTAAGAGTAGTCCAAAAAAATCAAAATTTTTTACTTACATAGCTACAAACTAAAGAAAAAGGGTCTAAAAAACCGGTTACACCATGAAAAGTATTCTTTGTAGTTCTCAGATGATGTGTGATTTTTTGGGAATTTTTAATTCTATTTTAAATGACTGAAAAAAATCACCGACGCAACATCAAAAACCGATAAAATCGAGGGTTTTCGAGATCCGAGTCTCGGACTTTGACGGCGCGTGCAAGCTATACGACTGACTTGACGATAAATGTTGTTCAGATCATTATTGTAGATAATTTTACGTTCTACAAAAAAGGTACGTATAGTTAGTTACTCTATCTTGCTTAGTTTTCAAGATATTTGAAAAAAAATAAACAAAATCGCGTTTTTTGTTGATAATATTGTTAATAACTTTTTAATGCGCATTAATTATGCGAAGCAAAATTAATCCCACTTACAGCACCTTAAATCAAAGCGATTCATGGTAGTTATGCAACCTGAAAAGAGTGATTGGAAGGTTACCCCCCTAAATTAGTCTAATATGACTGGCCTATTCGCGATTCTGCAAATACAGGATTAATCTGTTTTTATATTTAAAAATTTTCACATTTTTTTTTTACAACTTTTTGAAATGCGGATTTTCCACTTCTACCCTGTAACATCTTATACGGCGTCAGGAAAATAATAGGGCTCGTTAATGCCAGAATTTTACGGTCCTGGAGGGGTAGTTTCTCGACGCCGCGGAGTGGGGGGACTCGTCGCTGAGGACGAGCAGAGGGGTATAGGGGGGGTGAGAACTGCGATGTAACGTCGATATCGCGCTCTATACGAGGCGTCGCGACGCCGCGAGTGGGGCGCTCGCACGGGGCGCGGAGACCAGAAGAGGCAGGAGGGGATAAGGGGGCGAGTTCTACATGGGTAAAATAATCGATAGCGGCGACCGATATGTATGTGCCCGACCTGTGTATAACGCGCCCGCACACGTGCACGCGCGACCAACCCCCTGCACGTTCACGCCCTTTGCCGCGTGTGCGTGCACGTGTGTGCGTGCGGACGCGCGTATGCGTGTATGTGTGTATGTGGCACGCAGGCGCACGGTGTCGCACGAATTCACGCGCGTGAGATCGATGGGCACAGGCGGACGCGGCGGCGTTTACGTGGGGCTTCGACGACGACATCGACTTTCCCCGCGCAATCGTTGACCGTTGTTGTTAACCGCGAGACACTCGCCAATGGGGGATTTAAATCCAGTTTTCGATCTTTCACGGCGGAACTCGCGCGCCGGCGGCGGTGCCGCTCTCGAACGGGTCGATTCGGCGAAAAACTTCTTCTCGTTATCGCGCACAGTTACCTCTACTGTGCTTATATCTGTTTAATGTCCAAAGAAGCACCGCGCGTCCGCGACGCAACGTACAAAAGGGGGCGCCCGCTTACGAATGGAGACATCATCAAACGGGCGAAACCTCGTTGTAAAGGTGTAAATTCGCTTAGGGCTAAATATAGCCGCCTCCATCGCGAAATCTCTGTTCATAAATAATAGCGTGCTCCTTTTAATGTTGGCGACCCACTTTTCCATTTTGCGCGATATTCTCGCAATTTCCCTGAAATACCTGAAATAAATCGCGCGTTCCGTGAAAGAACTCCATTGCATATTCTTCGATCGTACGAAAAACAAAAATAAATCGACGTAAAATCGACGGATTAAGATGTAATACGTTAAAAATTTATACGTCGCGAAGTTTAAATACGAATCAACGTTTTGGATTCACATTCGAGAATCGAGAGAAGGATCGCCGCTCAGAATTTTTGCGAATCCTCGAACGTTCGACTTTGAGTACAAAAACTCTTGCCGATCCGGGCGACCGGGCGATTGCGTAAAATTCGATCCGGGCGCAAAAAGATCTCCGTGGGGCCGAATGATTTTTGCGAATTAACGAGGTCCCGATGTATCGGCTTTTCGCCGTTCCCGCGGAATGCAATTAAATCGAAAGAGAGCCCGCGGACTCTCGATATATCGCGATAATACGCGACGATTCGTGCGCCCGGCTGTCCCCCGCGTTCCCCCATGATTTTAACGCGAATTTCGCGCAACGCGACGCCGCAATAAAACGAATAACGTCCCGCTTGACGATCGTAGCTCGTTTCTTCCTTTTTTCTTCTTTTAATCCGCCAAACGCGTGGAAACGCAGAGAGATGATGCGTCCTCGCGTTTTCCCCCGTCGTCGCCGAGCCGTACACTTTCTTTATGGAAATCGATATCTATAATTATTTCATCACTCGCTCCGCGCATAGTATTACGCTCGCATTATGGGACTCTACAGACTACTCGGCTGGACGATGGAGACGATGATTGCGAACAACAAAAGTAGCGCAACAAAGTATAATTAAATATCCCGCCCTATTTTATTAAAATAAAAAGCTCGGCGTATCACGTGAAGCTGTGATAACTAAATAGAAAGAAAAAAATGAAGTCTCTAGAGTTTCACGTTGTGCAAAATAAATCGACGGTATATATGCCTGATTATAGAAATATTGAAATATGTATAATGTTTCTCATATTACATCTCGCTACGTTTAAAGAAAAGTCATTACGGTAATTCGATAATATAATTATAACAATTTCGCCGAGGGAGAAATATTATAGGGATGAATAAAATATAGAAATGCTGAATAAATTATAAAAGTATATCCGAGAGATTCGACTGGGAGATTTGCGTCGTCTTGTGTAATCGAATAATTTTCATGTTATCTGTACTTGAGTTTCGCGAAAATCTCCCTCTTTGGTCGATATTACTTATTAGCGATTTGCTACAAACATTTATAGATCATAGACGTCAGATCAGAACATGAAAGTGGAGATATGCTATTCCGCGTAATTAACACAAACGACATACAGGCGTACTCATTGGCGTAACTGGAGCAGCGTGTATATACATGTAATACATGGGCGTTGATACATCAGAGAGACGTCAAAGTCTCTCCTTTCCCTCCCTCCCGCCTCCCCCACTCTACCTCTCTCTGTAATTTTCAGAGTCTTTAATAATCACTTTCGAAAGATACGTAAATATAAACAGTTTCATCGGGATGAAAGAAAAAAGAATGACAACTTCTCTGAGAGAGATTATACGTTTTGAGTGATTAAAGAAAATTTTACCTGACTTGTTATCCTTTAGTTTATTTCTTCAAAAATTTATTTGTGTCTTATTTATTTTATAAAATAGATTATATGAAAAAAATAGTATATCTTATAAATAATTATGTAAATCTGTCTTTATCGTTCGATATATACATGTATAGCAATGGTGTCATATATATATAAATGTAGTATTATATTATTTTATATAATTTTATTTAATTATATAATAGTTATATTAATTTGTATAACTAAATTCAAACGAGCTATAGATATATATTCTATTTATTATATACATTATATAGATAGAGATATATTCTAAGATGATTAAGGAGGACTCTTTGATTTGTATATATTATTATTTTTTCTCATTGCTAATTTTATTAGAGAAAAGCGTAACTTAAGTCATGTAATTAAATATAATAAATCTTCCTTGTGTGCGAATATGATCTATGTCCCAGGGAGAAATGTTATAATCTGATAGAATTTATCAGTGACTTTATATTAACGATAATAGTCAATTATTATTATTAATAAAATCGTCTAGTTAAATTTATATTAATTTTTCACGCTCATCTATATTCTAATTTTATTTAATCTTGTACTATCTTTAATAATACTCATTCCTAAAAGTACATAGCATTCGAATAGCATTTCCTTAGCCAATTTATGAAAATTAAATATATATTATTTTTATATTAATCAGTATAAATTAATATATAGATATTTAATATTTATTAATTAATATGGATTGATTATAATTAAGAAGATTAAATACAGTAATAATAATGAGTGAAACTCGACCGTTTATATACTATCAATTAGGGAAAAATCCATGCCATTTAATACCTTGCCATTTAATACCATGCCATTTAATATACAATGCCGTTAATACAATGTGTATCATTTTTTACACTATTGTGTAAGTTAATAAGTTACAATATAATAGAATAACATTCAATACATAATAAAAGAAAACAACTTAATATATTTTTTATTACATTTAAATCAACATTATTATAAAATTAAATATACTCGCGTTTTTTTGTTAACTATTATTGGCTTTTTTTACTGTTTTAAAATGTATATATATTTTGCCATTCAGACCAAAGAAAGACTATACAAACTTTGTCTCTCTGTGTGTGTGTATGTATGTATGTGTGTGGAAACTTCCAGTAGGATTTTATCTCTCTCTTCCGTGCAGTCCTGTAAGTTCTCGGTCTGACGAAGAAACAGTTGATCAGTTTCTTCGTCATCTTTTTCTCCCTTTCTTTTTCGCCATCCCCCCCCTCTCTCTCTCTCTCTTTCTTACTCTATCTTTCTTTCTTTCTTTCCTTTTAACAACGCCAGGCAGTGGCCAACATATGATCGCATATATGAGACGACAGTGGCCGAGTCACGTTTAGGGCACCGACAGGGTAGTCAAGCGGCAGGGAATTCCCTTCGAATCTCTCCCTCCCTCCCCGCCCGTAATGGAGGCAGCCCCCACGGTAAGGGCTCACCTGCCGCCAGGTGTGACTCCCGGCTTGCTCGCCATCTGCATGAGGGGCTCGTGCCGTGCGCGGGGGCCGTTTCCTCTTTACTTTCCTCGTGCGAGCGCGTGATTAACACACGCACACACGTACGCGAAGAACCGTAAAACTTAGCACGCGACCACGTTCGTCGCAGGACATACGTCACGGGGAAACGAGCGTAGCGGCGGTTAACCGAGCATAGGGTTACCTCGGTCAAGTCGAATTCTCTGCTTCGCTCGAGCTGAATAGGAAGTATAAATAATGAAATATAATAATATAAGACGATAGAGCAAATTTAAATGAAAACTCATTTAACTTTAAAAGCATAACTGTAGAAATAGATTTTCTACAGTTTTCTTCTATCAACCAAGTAATAGTACATACATCCAAAATATTCTAAAATATACTTTACGAAAATGAAAATGTTTTCTCAAGTAATTTGATTTATTATAAAAAACTTAAATATTTTATTAATCTAATGAATTTAAGGGGTTACATATGTTTGACAGACCTAAAATTTGTCGAAATTAACGAATATTTTACCTACAATAAAAATTCATCAATTTTGACCTAGTTTTAAGACCTGTCAAATGTATGTAGCCTCGTAAAATAATATAATTAATCTCGGAATATATGTAAAATTGTCAAGCTTTTTTTCTAGTTATGAAGTATTTTAATAATAATGATGAAATATTGATAATGCTTCTTTCCACGTCTTTCTTAATATATTTCATTTTATTATTTCATATTTTCATCCATATACATTTATATACTATACGAGGATTTATTTATTTTATTTTAAATATTCCACAGATTGAATGATGAATTAGAATATGGAGACAGAATGAATTAATCAATGTTAGCACATTATAATATTGCGAAATATTCACGAATGACAAAATTCATGAATAAATGGAGGGGTAAAAATCACAGTGGTGTAAGTCAAATTTTTAAAAATATTTTTTCGTGTGCATAAATGCAATTTATGTATTGTATAGATTGCATCTATGCACCCGAGAAAAAAATTTAAAAAAATTTGACTTACACCATTATGACTTTACCTCTCCAAAAATACATGTATACATATTTTATATTTATTATAACATTTATTATAACATTTTATTATTCTGCACATTTGCACATAGGAACTTATTCTTATAATAAATTCTTTGTCAATTGATCTTATTGTCACATAACAAATAATAATCTGTCATATATAATTAAATTAGCTTTTGAACTTTACTCGCTTCAATCATATTCAGCCCCGATAGTAATGCTCATATCGTCGGAGATGATTTTCGTTTGGTGGTACCATCGATTCGTATCCAAGACGACTGTAATTGAAAATCACAATATATCAGCATTAATCAGAATGATGGAAAGAAATTGAAAACGCAGTATAGCGTGTGACAAAATTGAATTTATTAGCGCGGTCGCAATTATCTCAAATACTTCTTCTAAAGTTTCCTTATTTATATTTTCGAGAAAAAATTAAATCAATAATTTGATTTAAAGTATTGTTAAGCGAAATTAATCTTTTACCCCCGATCCAAGGACATAAATGGAGTATCCGCGTATCCCGAGGCGTATCCCGCATTTCAGCGTTAAATGCGTGACCGAGCAATTCTCAATTTGGAACAACATTGAATGCAACTGTCGATCAGAGCGCCACATTTAGCGCTAAACGCGGGGAAAGCAATTAATTTTGCAATTAATTCGATCATTATTTATTGGCATATATCGAATGGTTCTCACTTATCTCTCCGGTATGCACAATCACTTCCAGCCTCTTGCATGTGTAGTAACACTCCCGCGGCGGATCTAAAAGCCACAATTTTTCACCTTTTATCTGCGCCTGCCAGGACGGGTAGTCCACATCGTCCACCTTGAAAAATTTCATATTCTTGAAATATACGATTAATGACAGTCGTCTGTACACTTAACACACATACGTGTGTGCGCACATTTAAATATTAAATATATATATATATATATCTACATATCAATACAAATATACAGTTAAGAATAATATTTATATGTATATATATTTATTTAAGAAACATAATACAAAATAATTAATAATTCTCTATCAAAGTATGTTGTGCATGTCAATAAACAATTTTGACAGACATTGTTCTTCGTTTAAAAATGTCGTTATATGATTGTTATGTAATAAAATAAGCTTCATATAATTTTCTATAAAACCTACATGCATCGGTGCGCCATAGCCATTGCTTCCCATGAAAATCCAATCCGTTTTCGTGCTTTCGGCAGTGGCGGGAAGAAAATATGGTTTCTGGTAATGCTGCCTTAATATCATGCCGATTTTCTCGTCGCAATTGCTCCTGAGAGGAAGGAAACAACGAGATAGCGTTATAAAATAGAAGAATAAAATTAGAGAAAATTACAATAAATATTATTTTTTCCTTTCTGACAGTTTCATTGAGTTTTCGGAAACAGAAAATCAATCGGTCTCATCGAAATTTTCTATGGATAACCTTTCGATCGGCATGATACTGGAAATGATGTGATTTTCTTTATAATCCTATTTGCGAAATCGTACGCGAACGTTGGTAATTTGAGGGAACATCGGAAGCCGTGAAAATACTCGCAGGTAAGTATACTTTTAACTCGCGACAAGATACGGCGTAGAGTTTCTCAGAACCTAGAGCTCATCTTTTACGCTTTCTTTCTTTGCATAAAAAATATACACATAACTCGAAGCAATTTTAATGCAATATCTTTTTCTATTTTTTTTTCTATCTTTATCTTTTAAGGAAACTAGAAAAAAAAATTTTCGGAAAATATCTAAATAAAAAATGAAAAATGAAAACATCAAGTACTCATTACGAATTGCGACGACTCTCACCGCACGTCGCTTAAGCGCAGTTCTCTAAATGCTGTTTATTTTGAAATCATTTTTCCATCACCTAATATATTACATTAATCGATGCGGGAGACTCTGGACATAAGATAATGATACCGAGAAAATATTGTCATTAATAAAACACTTTCAACTTTCGCCATGTATGAGAACCGAGAGAATTAAGAGAAATAGAAATGAGAAGAGTATATCTAATTATCTAATTATTTTGTAATTATTTTCTTCTTCGTCCAATATTATATTAATCGAGCAGCGTACACCGAACGCCGAAGGAATAATATCGCGAGAATTATCATTAGCGAAATGCGCTTTTCGCTTTATCTATTTATAACAATTAAGGGGAGAGAAAAAGAAGAAGCGAATAAATTTAATAATATATCAATCGATATGGAGTAAAGCGGAGATAAGCTAATAATACAGATAAAATCGCCGATTAGCGAAATAATCCGCTTTCCACTTCTTTCGATTACAACAATTAAGGATGGACAAAAAGCCGACGGTTTATTTAGCGTAGCAAATCTCTCTAAAATATTAATAACGCGGGAAAATCAAATGTGCGATGAACACCGATGACACGCGTTTTTTTCAAAATTATTCATTATATTCAAAAATATTGTTCTCACGCGCGTTCCCACAGTTTTACCGATTCCCGGAATGTAAGGCGCGCGCCCGTGTTTTGCTTTGATTCGCTCGCTCGAGTCGCGCTTATGCCCCTCTCCGCGCCTATAGCTTCAGAGTAGTCGGAGCTCGGAATCGGAACGCGTCGGCGCGCGGGTCGCGCGTGTATGTCTCCAGTATCAATTTGTAATTCGCGCGCTCCCGCGCGCACACAACGGAGCCAGGCCTCTCATCCCCCCTGCCCTTATCCCCTCCCCCCTACGCTACCTTTCTACTTACGACCGACATATCAAGTGGCAATACCAGCAAACTAGTAGCACCCCTCTGACCTCTCAAGCAATAACCTACACAATCAGTGGACTAATCTGGCCATATTGCTCTCTGAAAAGAGGCAGGAGCCAATAAAAATAAAGAAGAAGAAGAAGAAGCGCGTGTATGCCTCTCTCTCTCTCTCTCTCTCTCTCTCTCTCTCTCTCTCCTTCGCGCGTCGAAATCGTGTCGAACGCGCGAATTGGGAATTTAGTGATCGGCCAGTTAATTGCGTGCGTGCGCGTCAATTACCATATATCGTCGCGATCGATGGCTCCGTCAATAGATATGTATGTATATTGTCCGCGAACGTCGCGTTTAGCTCCGACGCTCGCGCCGCCCGTTTCGGAATCGTTCAGATTCCAGTACCCCCTCCCGGTCGATCGATCCGTTTACTGGAACGCGGGATTTTCTCGGCGGATCTTCCGGCCGATCGAACGACTGACCGTCGAGCGATCGCGTAAGCATAATAATGTCCAGCGAGAATTCTTCCGAAGAGAGGTTACGCCTGAACGGTATAGCATCGCATCGGTGTGAAGTCGGGTAATCTTGCTGCTCGTTTGAATCTTGCCGTTAGCCCGCGCTAATCGTGTATGTCTGACGTCATGCGGGATGTATCTCATGCATATATATAATTACTTCGGTCATCGATTTCTTGCGGAATTTATTCGGACAAGGTGCGTCGCGAGCGCGATAAATGTATTATGCAATGATTTGGCGGCTTCCTGCGAGATTCCAAGGTTCCAATTCGCCTATAATGGGAAATCCGCTCCCGCACGTAAGTATAGTACATACATCACAACGATGTAGTGAATAAGAGTTTCGTTCTACGTAAGAATATATCGTGTTCGAATTACATTTCTTATGGAAATAAGTGTCGCATGTATTGCGAAAGCAAACATGTATTGAAAGTTGTAATTAGGCATTGGTCTGATAAAATTTTTCATTTGCGTTTGTCGGACAACTTTTCGATCTATTGTATATTCATAATTTTAATATTAAAGTATTTGAAGAATTAGCGTATATTATCATTTTACGATTTCAAGTTAGAATTCTAAAATGGACTTAACGTCGTCGTGAGTGATTATTTCGATCGTTGACACGTTTAATTCGAAAGAAAGTATCGTCGCGGATATTACATATTGTGACTGTTTCGTCAAGTGAACTCCGTGCGACCGTACATCGCTCGTGCAATGAAATTTCCACGGATCGATCACCTTCGGGCGAGTTAGTTAATACCCTCGGCAATAATTGGCCAGCGATTTCTACATTCGCCACGATCATTAGTCGTAGTTGATCTCTTGATTAAAACTGCAAAATTAATGCTATAATTAACGCTATCATTTGCATGTTAAAAATCCCTCTCGTCTCGTCGTATTTGAATTACGACGTTAAAACCAGACGAGCTATATAATTTGTGTCAGGTTTCAGGATAAAATTTTATTTATCCTGAAATTTAAATTTATTTATTTATAATTTCTACGTACCGCGTGTAATACGAAAAATATTTCAAGCGTCAGAAGATACATCCGTTGTGTGTAAAATATATAGATATTAAATGAATATTTTAAAATACCCGGTAAATAGAGTCCTGATATCCGACGCAAATTATGGATTATCTAAATTAATCTTTAGTCGTTAAATATCGTGTAAAACGAGCATGTGTGTGTATCTCGATAATACCGAGAAAAAGTATCGGCCGGGCGATCATCACATTGTACGTAATAGAGTTGACGAATTTTAGCATCCCTGCGCAATATCGGGGCCCTAGGCTGCACCTAATTAAAAATTCACCGCCGTAAAGAATAAACGGACAGTGTCACGTCGCGTTAATTAGCCGTGAATTTTTACACATTTTATCATACCTTTATTAAACTTGCGTTAATTAAATTCGCCGAAATTTGTCGCGCTACCGCGCGAGAGGTCGAGCGAGGTCCTACGCGATTGTTTAGAGCGTGTCGTTAATTAAGTACGTGTTCGTTCGAAAAAAAAATGGCATTCGCACCGGTCGCGATCGGCGAGTAGAGATTCATTTATTACAGACTACATGAGTTGTTTGTTTAATTTCGCCCTCGCGCGGCGCGATGATTCGATGCGCCCGTTGCGCAATAATAATTGGCACTCGCTTTGGCAATCGTCTCGCATTCGTCCTTCCCCCCCCCCCTCGGTGAATGGAACAACGGAAAAATGACAATTACGAATTGCCCGAGTAAAATGTCATTTATTCGCCGTCTGCGCACGGCAATTTTAAATTGATATTCTATAATTTCGATAATTATGCTTACCAGGACGCGCCGTGGAGGAATGCGGCAACGGCGGTGAGCGAATTCATATTTTACATTTGCGCGACTGATTTACCTCGCTCGCGATTATTTTAACGTCATTGCGAGCGCGATGGTTTTCCGATAATGAAATTAATAATTATTATAAAATTGCTTAAAAATAACGAACATTCGTTTATATATCAGAGCCGTAAGGAGCTCATAAAAAATTCGTTATTAATTCACTACCAATTTGAAAAATTTGTTACTGGAATTCCTCTCGTAATACTTTTCACGTTTTTAATTATTTTTTATCATTCAAGTTTCGAGAAAATTGCATTAATATATCGATTTTGTTACGTTGGAAAATCATATTATCACTTATCTCATTAATCTTCGTCTTTGCATGGAATTGAAAATCTAACGAGCTCATAAATTATCTCACGGATTCATAATCTCGATTAGCAATAGAATAATTTCGATCATTTCGAACTGAATATGAAACGCAGTTATCGAGGTTTCTCTAAAAATTATCCAGAAAGGATAAAAGATTTAATGATCGGAAATATACGCAGCATATATCGGGCATACCACGAAAAAGAGATTGTTCAACGACTCCCTCCGTCCCCCCTTACGCATTCAAGGATCGAATGCGAGTCCGAGTTACTTACCATCCGACGTACCAGGGCGTCGTGCCCTTTTCCATCATGGCTCGATCGGCGCTCATGTCGAAGACGTCCTGTAGACTCCGAAATTCCGTCTTGTACGGGAAAAACTGGCAACTCGCTTCCGCCCCGTCGTAGAGCGTTTTGAAAAACGAGAAGGAGAACACTTTAGGTGCCGTCCAGTTTGCCATTGCGTCGCTTATCACCACTGGTTTCCCTGAATACGCGTAGCTGGATTACAAGCAAAGTACAATCGTGGAGAGATATATACCGAATTATTAATCGCACGCACAGAGATATTATTGCTAGGTGTGTCGTAAATAAATAATAAAATTATAAACAGATGAAATTTTTCAGCAGGTTATGATTATGACAAATTAATTCTTAGAAAGATTATATAAGTTCTTTTCTTTTAAATAATGATGCGGTGCATTAATCTTCAAGAAAGCTCATTGTTAACAGCGTTAAGTAAACAAGTTAGTTAATAAAAGATAAGCAAATACTTTTTTATAAATTATATCTAAAATCGGGATTGACTTAATATATTTCATTATTGTTCAAGTAAATAAATTAACAAAGTTAATAATTATATTAGATTTTTATAAGCGATAATTGAGGCACAATTCGAAATATTTTAACAATGACCTTTATGTCGTATAAGTAAATTAATTGAGACTAAAAAAACTTTTTGTATGTCGTTACGGAGTGATATTCTGAAAATTCTGAGAATATCGCGCATAAATTACTGAGTTAACAAAATATGCGGGATGCGTTTTAATATACCGTTGTTCAAAGATCGTTGGATCGACGGCGGAGAGTTTGTCAACCTGTTGAACATCCTGGCAGATCGAACAGTCTTCCGGCGGTCGGAAAAGTTTTAGCATAAATGAGGGCGTCGTTATCCAGCACTGAAACAACGACTCACAGTTATCTGAGATTCACTCAGGTCTATAACTCTCTCGTAACAAAGATCCCCGTAACATTAATTCGCAATTAATGTCTGATAAAAATTGATTCTTTGTTTTGGATTGGATCTTTTATTCTTAGTCTCGCGATTTTGACCGACCAAATCTGAGTTTCGTCTTTTTGCCGTCTTAAGTATCACAAATTTATCTGGATAAGTAAAAACAGTCTGCGATCCGTGCTTTGTGACGTTTAATCGAGGGATTAATATACGAAATCTGCGTCGAGGAAGATATGCATCGCATCGAGATGTAGAAACGTAAATTGTCGAACAACGTAGAATTTGTCTCACCTTGCTGTATTGATACGTTAGCACATGAGTCCTCGCAAGTTGTACCGCGATCCACGTGGCGATCAGCAAGAAGAGCCACAGGTGCCTCGCGCGGACTTTTATCAGTTTCGTCGGTCTCAGTCGCGAACGGGCGCGAAGAAGCAGCCAGGCCTTAACTGGAAGTTTCAGGTCGTCTATTTTTCCCAATATCGCGCTCAGTTCCTTTCGCGCGACGTCCGTGGATTTTTTCGAAGAGTCCGCGCTGACCGCGTTATCACTTGTCGTATTTGTCATGACGAAACGACTCCGTATTTCAACAGAAGTGACGATGAATTAATGATCTGTATCTCTCTTTTTCACGAAAATTTTTGAATCTTAATTTTAAATTAACTTAACGAATTGATATATGTCTGATTAATTATAATTTTATAATCATATAAAATCTGACTAATTTGTAATTAATAATTTGGAACACGTGAATTACAGTTTGTAATTCTGTTGCTTCAGAAAATGGGTTTAAATCGAGATAAATGTCACGGTATATCACGCAAGATTTATTATAAAACGAAATCTTTTTTTTATTTTTACGCAACGATTACTTATTATGTATTCGAACGGCACCAGTAGTTGTGATGGCTAACGTAAAACTGGGACGCGGTCCTTACCTGCTGCTCCAGCGAGCCAAGCTCCCCTCTCACATTCACCCTCGTATGGGGGTGGCAACAGCAACGAGTTCACGGGGGTGTGAAACGAAAATCAGTGCCCATCGATCAGTGTCAATCGAGTCGCCGATTGGTTTCGATCGAATCGGTTTGGTGCAATAGGAAGTGGATTGTTTCGCGAGTGCTTAACCCACTTCTCTCTCTCTCTCTTTGTCCCTTTCATTCGATTTTCCTCTCGCGGAAACTTCGAAACTTTTTTTCGGAGATTTCTGGACGCGTGATTTCTTAATACTGAAAAAATGTAGATAGTTTGTGAAATGAATACTTGTTACTCTTGCTTAATTTCACGAAAAAAAATGTATAATAATTTAGGAGAAGATAAAAAACGATGGATTAAAAACAATTTAAAGATAATTTGAATTATAATGAAAATAAAAGAAAAAAGGACCAAGAGAGAGATTGAATTTATAAAGAACATCAGAGAGTCGATTTTGCCGATTAATTAATATTTCGCTATCGTGCGCCACATGAGCGCGCACAATATTTATACGAAAAGTAAGAAATAAAGAAAGAAATAAGGTTAAAGCCAAGGGAATTATGAGGTAAAAATTTTCCGCTTTTCCGTTTCATATGGGGGAACGTGGGCGCGACGCCTGTTATCTCGGGTTGCAGCCGGCCCCGCTCATCGAAGTGTACAGACTTCGCAGACTTAAAATACGATTGACCTACTTCACATTATTCCTTATACTTCGCAACCTGCCCGAACGACGCAGAATCTTCCCTTGTCGTGGAAGAAATACGTGAGAAGAATATATACCCGCTTTGGAAAAATATTTATTTAGAAAAATACATGTCTGCTTGAAACAATACTTTTATCCAACTGTTGCTTTCCGACCGTGCAAAAAGGGTTGTAAGCACGGATTTGGTATTATAATGAAGAGAAATAAGTCGGGGGCGAGAGTGAACACAAGCTAGAAAATTTATAGCAACTATCGCACTTAAGTCGCTTTTAATAAAATAAATTATTACAATTTACTTATTTGCGCGCGTGTGATATACATATATTTTTATTGATTTTTAATCGGGTAATAGACGAATTTTAACGTGGACTTTTTTTACCGCTCGTACTTGAACGTTTCACGAAGTTTTGCGAAAACCACCTCGCGGACCCGTGACTGTCAATCCGGCCGCACTTCGGCCGAAACTTTTCTTCGAAATTCGTTTTTCCGCGCGTGGAAACGGTACTTGCGAAACAATTTCGATGCGATTGGAAACGTGTGTGCGGGCGAGATTCGCTCGGGCGATACGCGAACGAGATTACGCGCGAGGAACGGATTTTACAATTGCAAATTGTCAATCCGCACGGCAATCCGCGTCTTAATTAACAATTAGCCCCGCGCCGAACCGGTTTCGTTCCGTGTGAGTTCGCCTTTTATGGAATAAAACCGCGCGCATCTGCCCTTACGTGCCCTTTTTTTCTCTCTCTTTTTTTTCGTGCCCGCTTCTTTCTTTTTCGTGTAAAAAGCGCGCGACGAGCGAATCGCACGCGAATCTTGTTATCTCGGCGACGAGGCGTACTCTTCCCAGACACGCAATAAAATCGCAATCGAAGGAACGAAAGTCAAAAATGCGATTACGTGCTCTACGAACGTTTAATCCCTTAAACTGCGCGTTCCCTTCGGCTTGCGATTCGACGAAAAATATATATTTCCGCAACGAGCCTCAATTACTTAAACACACAAGTCTTTGATAAGTTTTTTTTTATTTCTCGCGCTACGCTTTATTTCGTTTAAATGTTTAAAAGCTGGAAACGTTTTTCATTTTTTCGCACTCGTCGTTGATTAAAATTAAAAATAACATCTTTTTAAATTGTGTATTTAGAAAATATAAGAAATAAATTGTTAAAATGTATCAAAAAAATCACAAATAAAATTTAACAAATTTTGTGTATACAGGGTGTCCCATTTTAATTTAAACAGTTAAATATTTCAAAAAATATAGAATTCTATATATATATATATATATCTATTTTTTTCTGTTTAATAATAAATGAAGGAAATAGGGAGAAGAAGATTCGAGGGATAAAAAGACGCACGCGCACGTGTCAGCGCAATTTAATTCTTTAATTGTTGTCAGTCGGATTCGAAATACACTAGTCGATCTTTATTATAATTATTATTGTATATATGTGGTACTCTTTCGAGAGATATAAACAATACATAATACAACGACGAAATAATGACAACATCTGCCTCTTCTTTGTATAACCATCTTAAAAATTATACATACATACAATCCGTCAGTGGGAATCGCACTCGCAATTGAATCGCGTGTGAAACACATGTGAGTTAAATGAAAGCGATGATTTTTTTATCCCCAGCAAGTTTTTCCCCGGGGGATGAGACGAGGGAGAGGTTCGCTCGTTCTTTTTTTATTGTATTTTTCGCGGTGCAGACTTTTGCGCTCCCGTTATCGGAAGTGCAAAGTTACGTCAACAGTTCGCTGGAAACTGAATAATGATAGCGATAGATCGATCGTTGACGCGATTGTTGACGATTGAGCATCCTGATCGTGACATTTTGGAAACATATCGACAATCAGAATAGCATCGCCAGCATCGCCTCCTTAATGGTCCTAAGAAATATTATTATAGAAGGATTACGAAACTGACTGTACACTTACGTCAACTAAAGTGCTCGATATCATGATATTACGCGTCCAAAAAGAATCGTATTATTTTATTACGAAAGACATCCAGAATAAACGTAAACGGGATTTTTTCTTTCTTCTATAGGACTTTTGAGATCCTCGACTCGTAAACTTTTTCAATTAAGAAATTCTCAAGATTCTATACAAGACTTAAGATTTCTGGGTGTTCAAAAAATTTTTATGGATCTATAAATTTTTTTTTTCATTCTTAGTTATAGAAGATATTTTCCATTCTTGGCCTTTAGAGATCTACAAATCCCGCGCGTTCTAATTCTCGGAATTTTCGTTTCTTTCAGTAACAATTAAGTATAACAATAACTCGTTCGACAGCAGATTTTTTTGGACGCCGGTGTACGTAACGCAAAAATCTACAGCTATATGGAAGATCCTAATCGTCGCGCGCGATTAATCCTCTCCCTTCGCATCCCCTGCCCCCCATCGTCGCTCCGTAACGTTTTCATAATTAACACTAAACGCGTGATGGTAGGTGGTGAAGATGGTGATCATAATGGTGGTGATGGTGATGGTGGTGCGGTGATGGTGATGGTGAAGGTTATCTCTAATACATCTAAGATGCACACCCATGCTTATTTAATGCTCCGTTAATTTAAATACGTATGCAGCACAGTAGACTATCATTTTTCTATTCGTTAATGCACGTGTTACATGTGTGTAATGGTAATGCGTGTGAGTACGATTTTATTAATTTTTTTTTCTTTCTTCATTTCCGCCCCCTTTCTCCAACCCCCCTTTCGCCCTCTTCTCGCTCCCTGTTTGAGTTTAATAGACGGCCTCGTCGAGGGATCGTCGATCTACTTGTAGTAAGTCATCCCTCTCGCGATTGTTTTCCCCCTTTCTCAGTTAAAGTGGCGCGGCGGGTATTTCGCCCCCCGGATAATAATTCGACGTTTCCAAGTAGGGAAGTACAATGATTTTCGAGGCGACGGCGCCGTGGGTCGTCGTCGATCGTCGATCGCGCGCGTTTCGCGAAAGTGCACCGACGACGCACCGATCGAGGCCGGCAGTCTCTCTACCCTCTCTCCTTTTTTCTTCCTCCTTTCGACGTGTCGCGTAAGAATGCTTGCGGGGCGCGAGACGAGATGTATTATTCGGTCCTTCGTCCTGCCTGTCCGTTTTCTCTCTTTTTTTTTTCAGTCGCTAAAACGGGGATCGAAACCGATGTGAGTAATCTCCGCGAGATCAGATTTCTCCGCGCCTATGCCGGGACGCGTTGGAAAACGACCGACAACTTTTCCCGCCGTTTGTAGCGCCGGAAATTGAGATAACTCATCGAAATTACGACGATTCCCCTGAATCTCTTATTCCAAGATTCCAGAGGGTGAAACGATGATGACCGCGCGGGATTCATCCTTTTTTTTTCCTTTTTTCTTTTTTTCTTTCTTCTTTTAACGCTATCAGTCTTTTCAAACCGCCAGCGATTGACAGCGATCGCGATCGGTGAATGCGTGGGATGAGTCGATCGGGAAACGGGATGATGATGCGTGTGTCGTGAAAAATCGCGCTCGATCGAATAAAAAACCGTTCGGCGGAGAATCTCCTCCCGGGGTAAGGGAAAGGGGCCCCCGCCGAATTTATTGAGTATAGTGTCCCCTCGCTTTTAGGCCGACACGACGATTGTTCTTTTTTGCTTTTTTCGGGGAGGATCGGAGTCGTTACCGCGAAACCCCGCGAGTTCGCCGGTTTCCGATTATATTTCGTAGCAAAACAGGTCCGTGTGCCGGGTGTCGGAATTCGAGGCGACGAATAATCGGGCGTTCGGCTTAATTAGTTAGGTCGTTATTTCAAAATGTCGGAAATCGGGATCGACGCGGCGCTCAATTTCGACCCCTGCTCCTCCCCGCGCAGTTAAAATTCGCAGAAAATAACGCAGAACGTATACGAATAACAGGCGGTCGAGTCGATATACGTATATGGCCGAATATATGAATCGCGAGAAATAGACGCGGGAATAATAAATACCGGCGTATATCCGAATCGGTCGAATCGATTGGGCGAACTTGAGAACAAATTGGAGCCGTCGTAAACGAATGATATGTCACGTAGAATCGTAAAATTGCATAATCGCTACATACTTTGTGCATGATAAATATGATTTTCGATAACGGCGAACGTCGACAATTATCACTGCAATTCGATTTAATTTACCAGCAATTTATAAAATTTACAATTATTATTGACTGTATTATGATGGAAAATAAATATTCAGTGAATAATTGTCACAAACAGAAAAAATGTATAATAATTTCATTATTAAATAAATTAATATTCATTGATTAATGTTATTAAATTAATATTAAAGTTGAAAATATGAACGATGCGTGAGATGTAAGCGTATCAACTCCGCTTCTTGGCTAGAAAAACGATCGATATTAAAGTTCAACCACATCGAAAGAGGAGCGTACAAAAGTGTATCATGTTCTTCCCCATCGCATCGCACATCGGGGGGGAATCATAGGTCGCGATATCTATACGACGGGTCGATGGGATTATCGAAGATAGAGCGATTACGTGTATACAACATTGCGTGAATAAATTGCATATCCTCGTGATAACAATTATAGTCTCTCGCGTACGAAGATAATGACGAACGATTGCGAAACGAAGTTCCGTCGAAGGACTCTATACGGGGTGTCCGATGAAAGTCCGAGTGGACAGAAGATATACGACATTGAAAATGGTTAATCGTTAAGAGGATGATTAAAAATTCTTCAGTGTCTTTACGTGCGTCTTTTCGTTAAAAATTTATATTACAAGTCTCGCGAAGGATTCATAGCAAAGGTGTCAAAAGGTGAGTCGTCTACCCCGTATAAGCCGTGAGAAGGTGCGAAATGACTCGTATACGATTCCTAACGTCGCATAAAACTCGAACGATCTATCGCAACTGTGGACCGTGAATGAAAAGAGCGTCTTCGCGCCCTTGCGAACGGTTTTGTACAAACGTGAGTGATTTTTTTCACGTACTATATAGGTGCAAGCACCTGCAGTGCCGCGGGGCCCAACAATCGGATCCTTTTCTCAGACGAAACGCAGCGGCGCAAGATAAAAACGAGTAATTATTAAAAATCCACTCTCCGGACCCCTTCTCCTGCCGTTTAATCCACATGCCGCCGGGTGTTTAATGACACGAACGGTCGATACAGCCGGAAAATAGACGCGACATAATGATTCGCTGCTATTCCGGTGTGACTGTAAATGAATTTTTCAACACCCCGCGAACAGTATATAGTCATTAAAACCATTATCGTGTCCCACTCTCTCCGTTTTTATCCAGGTTGTTAGATAATCGGTCGATACAGCCGAAAAGTAGACGTGACAACAAATCGATACTCTTCCGGTTGACTTTTTAAACATCTTGTTTTTCTTATCAACCCCTTACTGCCCGTTGATTGTGCGCGCAGGCGTCACTTTTGGAAATTGATTTTTCTCGCAAGTATAATTTCGGACATTAAGGAGCTCGCAGAGTTCCGTTCAACCGCTGTTTTCCTGAGTAATATATAATAATATAATTGTATCGTTACAATTAAATCGCGCAACATTTTGCGCTGCGGCGTAGGCGAATATATCTGGCAGCTTGCGGTGTGTGTGTGTGTGTGTGTGTGTGTGTGTGTGTGTGTGTGTGTGTGTGTGTGTGTGTGTGTGTGTGTGTGTGTGTGTGTGTATGTGTTGCGGCTCTCTCAACAACTCAATATTATATACTAAAATATGTAATATGTTCTCTCAATAACACGCCGGCTCCTTTAAAGATCTCAATATACTATATCTAATATATAATATCAACTTTCTCTCTCAGCGTCGTCGTAGTGTATCAAGTATATATAATAATTTAATAACTACAGCCGAGCTGTGTCAATTCAAAAGACATCCGATTGTTAGGTCCGCGCGAGTGAATGCGTATGATACAGTGACGCGAGGGGGTGCCAAGATGCGCCTAGTGTTGCCTCCACCCTTCTTCGAGGCCCGCTCTTCCGCGTCGAAAGGGTCGCCCCGCTTTGTGAATGTTATAATTAACACCGACAGTGGTATCGTACGAAGTTAGACCGCGTCCTTACTCCTTCGCAACTTCTGCAATACGTAATTAAAAATAAAAGGCAACAGAATTAATGTTTATGGTGATTTTTCCTTCTGAAAAATGTAGGATTTGAGATTCTTCAATTTATTTTTTTCTTCCAAAGCAGAATGATTACTTTTTCCATGCTACTGTCTAATTATGATTTGTAAAATCTAATTATAGTTTATAGATAGAATGTTGTAAAAATGAAAAAATTAGATTTAATCACTTGGCGAAAAGTGTTACGGGAATTATTATACCCAGTGATACCACTGCCGGGTTAAGTGATAAACTATATCGTTCGTCGCGCATTTGTATAAATTCTACATTTTCGTCGCTTTTCGCCTCGGCTACGCCGACCCTGAGGTGCGGAAATCTACCTCACTTTTAATACACGTCGAGCGCTTCCGCTCGACGCGCGACGTCTTTTTACATCCTTATAAAATCGCCGGGAAACAGTTTTTTCTACATATACGCCCTCCGAAGCTGCCGCCGCTTCCTCCCTTCGTTCTTCTTCCGTGTCTCTCTGCTTTGTAGAAAATTATAAACACCGGAGTTACGCGGGACAGTATAGTGTACACACACAAAGAATGAAAAGCGGATATCAAAACCTCGGTCTAGTCGCGTCGATCGATCAGATAAATCGTGATCGCTGTGATCTCGGAAGGTCTCGCGGTGCTGTCGAAGCCCGAAAATTGAATTTCGGGAAAGGCCTCGGCGCCCCACACTGGGAAAAAACCCAAGAGAATCTCGAGTGTCGTAACATGGTATATATATTAATATGTACATTAAAATACTCGACATACGTTTACTTGACCGCGACAAATAGCCGCGGGCAGCAGCTATTAATCAAGTATCTCCGTCGCCCATTTCGAATTTCGGCCTGTGAGAAATTAACGTCGCGATTAATACGCAACGCGTTGGCGATGATGGCCACCGCGGACGCAAACATCGCGTCGACTTTGGAAACGTCCCTCGAAAATCCCCGCATCGATTAATCTCCTCGTCGGCGCATCCACGACAGGCGCCCCCATTCAGGGCGTCTAAAATGCGACTAACTCGCGGATTTTGCACAGCACGGTGTAGTATCAAAATTCATAGAAACGATGAGGTCACTCGGTGCCAGTATAAAATTCTACAAAAAACACGAGGTCCAAAAGTTGCGCGCCGCCGAGGAGACAGATCTGCGTTCGCTTCGTATTTGCATTAATCCTTTCCTCGAGATTTTCGGACACTCGAGAGTGCACGCGAGACTTCTCGCCAGTCGTCGGGATTGTTCGTTGCCTCGATCGTAAAGATGCACAGGAATGTTATAGTTTGATTAGCAAGTTCGATAAATAATTTCCGTGTTATTCCGATTTATAACAATTTAACGATGTCAATGACAACCTTTTAATTAATAATTTCCGTTTCCATGTTCAGATCGATGTAAATTTTAGTACAAAAATTGCTGATTATTCTCTAAATAGAAATCAATAGTCTGAATAACATGAAACCCCAAACAAGCTGGAAATTTCTGCTTTACACCTTGCACGTAGTTTTATTCGAACTATATCGAATTTAGGCACCTTAAAACCGAAGCACCTTGAAATTTCAGAAACCGGCGGGGAACTAAATGTGCGGATACAAGCAACGAGTCCCGACGAGATCGATCGACCTCGAGATCGCGACCTCGTGTCGCTCGCCAAATGGTCCAAAATCTTCTAAGGATCGCGCCAGTACCGCGCAATAACACTACGGCGCTTACTAAAATCACGCTTGTGTTTATCACGAGCGCAACGGATCTGCTAGCCAGTCCGAGCGAGCGATAAGCTCGAAGGTTTCCTTTCCTCCCTCACCCTTAACCGGCGAGAGAAAGAGAGAGAGAGAGACATCAGTCAACTCGTTCGAGTGCAATTTCACACAGTCTCTCGTTAATTCGCGTGACAATTTAACGCGACATCCGTGCCGAGATGGAAATGATCGTATGGAGAGTTGCCGCTGGATATTGTTCTCGACGAAGTCCAGATCGTTCGTTCGGCGATCAAATCTCGTCGAGCAAAGAAAAAAAAAAGAGTGAAAATCCTAAAAAGATCGTGTAAAAAAAAAAAATTGTTAACCGGCAATACTTTTCGAAAAATAAGAGCGATATATTTCAGGTAATGCCTTATAGAAGCTAAAAAATGTACAAGTTCGAGCGAGGAAAATGCGCGGTGAATATAAAAATAATAAATTAAATGGTCTTCCGTCTTCCTTCGCCAAATTTTATCCGTTTTCTTAAATTCTACAAAAGGGGAAGGATGCTAATTTCTAGAGATAGCGTCTTCAAAGAAACGGAAAGCAACGTGAAAAGTAAGCGGCTTACACATTATACCAAATAACTAAAATAGATATATAGTTATTTTCGAGTAACGCACCGCGTCGTCTCTCTTTCTAAAAATTTGCATATTACAGAGGCTGCTAGGTGAAAATCCTCGTAGAAAATGTCGCGCGGCAAAATAAAAACACTGTAAAAAAAAAAGGAATTAAATACGCGAAAGTCAGTTTTTCCAGGACTCACACCAGCATTTCCATTTCTAGGTATCACGGATGATCTAATCCAAGTTTCTCTGCGCTCAATTCCCCTCGAGAACGTCGCCACGGAATAAAGTGAGTGGTACGTGATAGAATAACGCTTTTTTACACAGCCGTCCGATTGGCGACGATCGTCCACCTTAACAAAACCAATCGAACTCGTCGCGCGATCGACGATAATGAAGGCTGAATTCGACGTCGCGTTATCGCGCGCCGTCAATTTTTAAGACTACAATCCGGATGGTAAATTTTTATGTCTAAATTACGTAATGTAAATTTTTCTGCCTTTCCATGCCTTTGCATGTAGTAATAATGTACCACATTTTGTATAAATAGATAATATATCGAGTTTAAGTTTCAGCTAATTTTTGAAATCTATGATTCTATTCTTATATTTGCGTTTCCGAAATTTATGTTTAATCTCCTTTGACGATGAAATATAATCTCGAAGGTTTCACGGATAGACGATCGTCGTCGGGGTCTTCTCACGGAGAACAGCCATTGTTCCATCGCGTGTTCCTCTCTGATCAACTGTCATAATATTACTTTTAAGAAATAGAGAACAGGGATATATATATATTTTATATCTATAATATGTATCGGCTAATATATATATATATATGTATATATATTAATATGTCACCTCTTGTAACCATCGAATAACGTTAACACACACAAAAAACACATACATTTTCTCTCTTTCTCTCATTTCGCTAGATTGGGTTCTCTTGCCATACGCGTTCCATAGGCTCGACGTACATTGGTCTCGCAGCTCGCTAATTGTAATCTATGTAATTGTGTCATATAGCAATAGAGTAAATGGCTCTAAGGCGCCGCGCCGATCAACCGCGGATTGCGTTTTTAGGACAAAACGTCGACTAAAGGTGGAGACCCACCTTTATTACGTGAGCTCGGATCTTATTGTATATTGCACTATAAACAATAATAGCGAAGCATCGATGTTAATAGCATGACACTGATTGTTATTGTTAGTCATTAGTGTTGTTTCATTGATTTTATACAGAGATACAATGTTTTTATTTGCTCGCATTTGTCGAGCGATCCATATAATATTTTATTCATTCAGTTATTCTATAAATTATTACACCATGTAAATATCACGCTTCTCTTAAATAAAAATATACAAAATAGCATATACGTGCGCGTATATAAAAAAGTAAAATGTAAAAAATAAAATATACCTTTCTAATTTATACTTTTCTACTTAAAAATAAATCATGCTCCTCTAAAAAATTCCCCCTTTAAAAAACGTCGAATGGTTTAAATTACAACTTTCCTCCTTGCGTTGTCCGGATATATAAATCCAGGGTGTAGTCGTGTCCATTCAACAGTACAATACTACCGTGGTGAGACATGAGCTCGCGTGTACACGATGATGCGTCTCCACCTCGACACGCGCACTTTCGTTCGTACGTTTTGCGCACACGGACAGGATTCACGCGTACCACAAAAGTTAAAAGTATACTCCCTAAAGTCACACACGTTGCAACAGTGCAGCAGCTCGTATAATAAATCAGCATCCTTGTGCCACACCCACAGCCTCAGAAGTTTACATTAATACAGTCATATGCTAAATTCTACGCCAATGTGTCGCCAGTGTATATATAATATATATGTATATATAATGTATATAATTATATATAATTATATATAATATATTTATTTATATTTATATGCTCATGTGTGTGTGTGTCTCCTTGAATATTGATAATGAGCGCATGCACGCGCGCGACGATTGGTGGGTATCCAAGTATTACAAAGAAGCAAGTGCAACTCTCTCTTATAGTGGTAACGGGATTAAAAACTGGCTCTTATGATATTTCTCCGCTAACAGAAGTATATGTACAGATTTTTTTTCTATTCGTTTGAATTGAATGCCATTTCTCCGAGGATTGTAAGGTCTTCTCTGTATCGTTTGACGAACTTAAATCCACGAATACTTATAATAACTCGTCGAATAGTTTGTCATCGTCATAATTATGATAATTATCAATTTAATAATTTTAATAATATCGAACACAGAATATTATTAAAATTATTAAATTGATAATTATCATAATTATGACGATGACAAACTATTCGACGAGTTATTATAAGTATTCGTGGATTTAAGTTCGTCAAACGATACAGAGAAGACCTTACAATCCTCGGAGAAATGGCATTCAATTAAATTTTATTTAATTGTCTATCGTACATTCCATCCAAAGAAAAACAAATATTACACATATATATATCTAAATATAATTATGTATATTTATAATATGTAAGATTAATCTTGATATAATTAATTGATATATAAAATTAATTAATGATTATATATTATTAACGGTAAATGTTTACAATTAGCACCCCACCTCCGATGACCTTGACCTTGACATATGTTGTCAAGGTCACCCTTCTGAGGGACCTTCAGAAAGTTTTAGTCGGGGGTCGCTTCTTATTAAAAAGTTATAAACAAAAAAAGTTTGAAAAATATAGCAGCTATTTTGAGTATTGAAAGGCATAAATGACTAATATATATGTCGAAATAGTTCACGCATACACTTTTCACGCGAGACGAGTTGTTACATAGGTTCGTGTGTGTGTGCCCTGCTTTAACAAAAATCACAACTTCTATAAAGCAGGGCACACACATACGTGTGTGTGCGCCCTGCTTTAACGAAAATCACAACTTTTATAAAGCAGGGCACACACATACGTGTGTATGCCCTGCTTTAACAAAAATCACAACTTCTATAAAGCTGGGCACCACACGTGTATATGCCCTGTTTTAACGAAAATCATATCTTCTATAAAGCAAGGCATACACATACGTGTGTATGCCCTGCTTTAAGCAGATATTTTGTATACAATAAACGAGCTTGTAAAGCGCGCCACGAACCTATGTAACAACTCGTCTCGCGTGAGTCAAACTTTTTTTGTTTATAACTTTTTAATAAGAAGCGACCACCGACTAAAACATTCTGAACGTCACTCAGGAGGGTGACCTTGACAACATATGTCAAGGTCAAGGTCATCGGAGGTAGGGCCTCAATTATAAACATTTACTTTATTAACATTTACAATATAATTAATGATATATAATTAGTTAATTTTATATATTATATAATAATATATAAAATTATATATATGTATATATATGTGTGTATTTCCTTTGTATTATATATATATATATATATATATATTTCCATTAATTTATTCAGTTGCAAAATCATGGGTGATCCTTTCTTTAAGTCGCCATGGCGCTTCTTCGCCTTTACTTATTTATAATACTTACATAGACACACCTAACTTATTATTAGCACAGTACTTCGCGATGATCGGTATACGCTCGCGCTTTTGCCGCCGCTAATACCATCTTAAAATATATATACTTAGGGGGTATGTGTGTGTACATGTATACGTATACATGCGCGTATATATGTGCCGTGTCTATAATATATTAATACGCAGACATATATATGTATATATTAATTTAGATTTGTGCCATGAAGATATTAGAGCCATTAGTGCGACTACTGCTGCGGATGTGGTTGGACGTCGCTCTCTCTCTCTCTCTCTCTCTCTCTCTCTCTCTCTCTCTCTCTCTCTCTCTCTCTCTCTCTCTCTCTCTTTCTTCCTCTCTCGCACTGATAACTATTATCATATATCAAGATTGCAGGTGCGTGCATCTGCAAGTGCGTTCTCGCCTTTGCTGGATCTACTCGGTGGGCACGACTCGTTCCGCTGCCTTTCCCTCCTCGCTACCGATCTCGATCTTTATTATCCCGACGATGAGATTCTCGGACTTCGATAAAAATGCGTCAAGGTCGGCCGGAGCTCTTCTCAATTCATGTGTACTTAATCGAAGTGTACCAAAGACGTTTCGATTATATATCTTAGGCGCGCCCCTTTGATCTCGACCCCTTTCTTCTTTCCCGGTTATTTAAAGTTCGTGCCGTTATAACGCGCCGCTCGTACGCTGTGTGACGCTGGAGAGACCGTGGAAAAAGAGTTTTTCTCGCGTCGTCAAAACTAAGGCAGGACGCGCATCGTTTCGCGCATTATCCCGGCGAGCGTGATCGAGATCGGTTGGGTTTTTTCCAGCACGATTTTCAGCTTCCGCTCCCATTTTTGAATCCGATCTTTTAATCCACTCGTCGCGTTAGTAGCGTATCCTCACTCGGAGTACCGGAAGGGATACATCGTTTTTCCGTTCCTCCACTTGTTGATCCGTCAATCCGCTCGTTCGTTTCATCATCGGTCCATTTATCCCCTGTCAGCTGCCGTTTCTATATACATCCTCGTTCGTAGTCTCAAGTAGATCAATATACACTTCGTCCTCGTTCTCCGACTTGAAAGCTGCCTGTCTTTATCACCCTATAGCTTCACATTCAGCTGCCATTCGTCCGATTAGCTCGACGTAGTTAACTTTCCGCATTCTTCTCTTCAAGATTCTTCCTAATATCATAATATGGACGTCTGTTTCCAATGGTAAAGCGTAATGTCTGATCGCCCTTCCGCCTCTAGCCGTGGCTCGGAAGTGGTGCGCGTCGCGTAATTCTTCGATACCTAATAATACTTTCGCGCGTATTCTCTCGACAATACTCCGAGTACAAACCGAATACTCGAATACTTTCCTTCTATCTCGGATCATCAACGATTTTCCGAATTTCTATGCTTCCCACATTTTCCAATATAATCGCTATATTCTCGATATTCTCCCTCTGTCTTAACACTCTGCGACAAACGTTTCCTTTAACTCGCTCTACATCCAGCTAACTCGACCACGTCACCAACCGGCGATCTCGGGGCCCAAATAAATTACAACGGGTGTCCGTCTTGCGCTCCCTTACGTCGTCATCGAGCAGAATCTGCGTCCCGGGGATTTTTAAGTCGAGAAGTCTTCCTCAGATCTCTCGTTCACCTTCGACCCTCCGAGATCCCGCGCAGGAGTCATTTCGCATCTCGAGGCGGGGGGATGCGAGAGACACGACGTCCTCCTCCCGTCACATCTCCGCTACATGGACAGACACGGAGATGAAGACAAAGGCGGCGGCCGCTCGACGCGGCCGTGGGACACGACGAGGCCGTGGTTCCTGGCGAGGTCCTCCCGGCGGTCCCGCGTAGGACCCGCTCGTAGGACCCGTTATACCCAGGAGTCGCCGGCGGCGGCGGAGGCGGCGGCGGTCGAGCTCGGCGGCGGCACTTGGTTCGCCACCGTCGCCGCCACCGACGTGGCGCCGGTACCGTCCGGCACCATCCCGACGCCGTCCGGCACCCACTGGCCGCCTCCACCGCCGCCGCCTGGTCCAGCTATGCCGCCGCCGCCCCCAGGTATCGCGGCACCGCCACCGGCCTGACCCACCTGGCCACCCTGGCCCACCCCCAGCTCGTACTGCCGCTTCTTTTTCTTCTCCAAGTTAACTTGCGCGTAGAGCGGCTCACCGGGTTTCGGTTGCTGCAACACACACACAAGCCAACGGTTAGCCAACTGGTGGTCGCGCGTCTCTCTTGCAAGGGGGGGTGGGCGAGGGTGGGGGGAGAACCGCGCGGCGCCTCGGCCCTTCGGAAACGCTGAAAGAAGCTTAGACACTTTTGGGGGTGATGTTTCACGCACACTGTACCCTCGATTGTCCAGATATTCGCAACTTGCTGATGGGACAATAACAATAATTGCTACATGTAAATGCAAAACATTTTTAGAGATATTTAAATAATTTTTTAAAAAACATGTATATTATTGAAAAAATTACTTTTAGAGTAATTTTTGTTTGTGTCTCATAAACCGCAGGATGTCACTTGCATCCTGTTTTTTATCTTTGCAATTACTTCCTGTATTCCGGATAATCGAGAGTACACTGTAACGTGTTGGCAAAACCACGAAGAAGATGTGATATGTTTGGCCTTTATTTGCAATCAGGTATATAGGCTATCTAATATACATATTTTCAAGTAATCGTTCTCTTTTGTTACATTTTAGTATCTCGGCTAAATACAGAATATATAAATATTCCGACGGTGACGTGAGTAATTCGTATCTGAAATACACATGATATAAAGACGCATATGAAATCGCGTGTATTGTGTATACGTGTGTATATGTGTACGCTACAAAATTATACATAATATTTAACCTGTGCACAGGTTCCTTCCTGCGACCACAGCATGTGAAATAAAATTCTATCGCGAATGTCCTCCATTGCCTCGCGCTACGAAAATGAAATCTTCCATCACAAAAGATCGCCAATTTATATTCCTACGTCGCGTCAGCGAGCTGAACAATTTGACGTGATTCTCAATTAAGCTTCATATTCAACGGTATTATCCATAAAATAAATTTTCATAGGACAGAATATACCGAGGGGTTAATAATTTTACGGCGTCGTATGTGGCGTGCGAATACCCATATTAATTATACTCTGTGTATATTGTAACTTACGTATACAAGATTAATATAATCATTTCCTAAACTTATATACAAAATCGGGTATACAGTACAGACTATAGGCTACGTAATAATTTAGTTGTAAATGCGTGTTATATCTCGCTAATAAAATATATAACTAAACTAGCAGGGCACTGGAAAAATTGCGTAGGAAACCGAGTTCGCTTCCTAGGCTCATACAAATGCTTCTTTTCTCGATAATCAATCGATATATATGAAACCATTTTCTTATCATTACGCTACAAGTAAAAATAATTGTCATTGTTAATGACGGTGTGAGGGTGTTCGTTTTTTTAGGCAGTGATCACGTCAGCTGTAGCTCCTCATTGTCAGTGTAAATTTGTGCGCTCTTCCGGAAACAGAGCTGTGTACAACATGATGCGAATATCTCTAGTATTCTCGCTTAGACTTAAAATCGTTAGTAGCAACATTGCGCGGGTGCGTTTTCTAAGACTACATCGCGCGAGATATATCCTCCTCTCTCGCAGTCGATTAAATTAATTAGCAAGTTGAAAAATTGTTATGAAAACCGTGCAAAAAGTTTCAGGATTTAGAAAGTGGCTACGCGGCGTTTATTAAAAAGTGAGAGTTTGGTCCAGTCTCGTATGGTAATTCGTGTGAACGTTGCGTTAATATTTATGTGAATTCTTGTACAATTAGATTCGCATTAATGAACGTACATCATATATGACGACTAATTTTACCCTTTAACTTGAAAATGTATAGTAACATTTATTTATTAGAAATATTTTTGTTCAAATTTTAATGCACTAGAAAAACATTAGAAAATGTTCATTTTATTACACATAATTTTTTGTTACATTTACTGAAGAAAAAGCGCGATAAAAATGGAAACTTTACAAGGTCATCCAAACTGCAGGAAGACAATCACTGATAAATTATTTAATTAGATTGTGTACAGTGGTGTTTATCACGATAAATTATAATGGCTGTGTATTTTCGATTAAAAGTTACGGAGTGACGTTTGTTCGTTTTGGCACAATCGATTGCGCCAAAAGCTGCGTCGATCGTCCTGTCCTATGTAACTACTTTTGTCGTTTGAATCACTTTGCGAGCCTAAGTAAAGTCAAACACTAACTACAAAGTTAAATATAATTATTTATTGGTGTATACGATTCATCTGGTGTATTCAAGGAAGTCATGTCGAAAGACTATAGTTTCCTAAATTCTATTTTGTTTAACAAATATTTAGAAATTATGATAGCAACGAATAATCGAGGTTAATAGGACAAAATTTCGTCAGTCTTAAGAAAGAAGTTGTCAAAATTGACAAATTTTTGTGAAATTAATTTATTTCTGTTATCAAATTAAGTGTAATGTTTTATACAAAATAACGATCAAATTTAAACAGATGTAATAGATAAACGTAGAATGAAGTATCCGAAATGTAGAAAAATTTGTATAAATTTGCGACGGTATTATATAAACACGAAATCTAATTCCACATTCAAAAAGTGAAATTTGTTTATAATTATATTTTCATAAATCTGCTTTTTTATTATTTATTAAATATTAGTGAACTTTTTTTCGTAAGACTGACGGCTCATATTGCATATAACGTGTGATTTCTTTCCCTACGTTTCAAATACACTTTTCTCATCCTATGGTGTGTCTACGCGGCGTATATTTATCTAGTGATGCTGTTAGTTATTATTACTTACTGATTGATATATAGTAGGTCGACCGACATTATTCGAATTCATGTTTGCTCGCTGGATCGTTCGATCCTCGTATCTTGTGCTTCCCTGGCTCGCCATCGGTCGATTCAGAGTGCTGCAATCATAGCTATATTTTAACGTAGAATCGAGTTGCTCGAGAGAAAAGAGGGAGGACTCCGCATAATAAATATCGCAAATAATCATAAATAAATTCACGTAACAAAACGAATAAATGATAAACGAAAGATAAGCGGAGTCCCAGAAATGAAAATACCAGAAAGAAATATCATAAATTCATACTCAGGAGAAATCAAAGTAATTTAATTTAATGACGATAAAATAATGTTTTCGATAATTAAATGTAAATAAAAACACAGAGAAATAAGATTCATTAAAAAATACAGAAAGTCAAATAACACATAATATCAAGTATTTCAAAACTTAATTTAAAATATTGTTCTATTATTTATATTTATAATTTAATTTTAAAAAATCTTTCAATAATAACTGTTAATTGATTTTGATATTTATATTGTCACTTCGTTATTTTAATTAGCCATTATTGCGGCAGCTTATCAGCCATGTATGTAACTAATTTTATACGTTTTGCTCCATCACAGGTGATAATTACCTGTTAGCGTTGTTGGGTGAATTAGGCCCTGAATTCCTGGCGGCGACGGTTTTCGTGACGAAGTCTTGCTCTTTCCAGCCGTGCTTCTTATACACATCCCGCAGTTCTTGATGTTGCCACATAGTAAACAATACTTGTCCTAAAAACACGCGTAAATACGATAATCTCTTCCTCTCGTATATACATATAATAATATAATAATTGTGGGGGGATGGAAGGGTTTTTTAACGTTCTAATGATAACTGTGTATTAAGTCCGGCTGTGATCGGAGCACAATGAATAGTTGGAACATATATGTGTTACAATAATACATATAAAAATTAGATATGAATTTTCCGTAACATCTATTAATACTCGTATAATGGTCTTACTTCTCATTATAGCCTTGCTTCAAACGAGCGAAAAATAAGTTTCTTATTGATAATATAATAATGTATTATGCGCACAATTAATTAAATCAGTTACATATTTTCATGATGCGTTTGTATTATCTATTTAGATAAATATTTTGAATCTATATATATCCTGCCCCAAAATGTTACCTGCAAATTTAAGAACGCGCGGCGTGTATTTCTGGCGTTGCCTGGTGATGTTCATCAGTCTGTCGACACCGCCGGCGTCGAGCAATGACCGCGAGAACTCGGCGTTTTTCTTGATGACCTCGTTCAGAGTCGCGAGCACCGCGGCGATCGTGTCGTCGCTCGTGCCCTGATCGTGCTGATTATTTCCAGACGGTAGCTTCTGGATGAGATCCCTCATCGCGTATTTGCCTATTAGCTCCTTATTGCGTTGGTCTATCGCCAAGTTTCTGAGCGCGGTCGCGACCGCGCAGACTACTCGGTCCACCTAGCCGCAGAAAATACATTATTAGCCACAATATTCAATTTTACTTATTTGGAAGAATAATTGAGTATCTCAGTCTTAGTAATACTTAAATCTATAACTAACTTAAGATCTAAATATCAGAAATTAGAAAAGATATCTTTCCATTATTTACTGCAGTAAAATATAATTTACGTATCATCCACTAATATCTTTTGACAAATATAATCGAAATTTAGAAATATAAAAAATATAATTAAATATCGGAAATCTTTATATGCATAAAATTTTATATATAAAATAATAAATGTTAGTTTAAGCAGTAAAGAAAATAAGTGAAATAATTAGATTAATGTTGGATAATAATTTCGTTGAGGCAGCCCAAATATACAACTAATTTAATTGTTTATTTAAATTAGTTAAACATATATACATTTTATAATCCCGGGTCCCCTTTGAGTATTCACGGTTAAATATTTTACACAGCGTAATTACCTCCATTCTCAATAGCTCCACTAATATAGGGAGACCTTTTTCCTTGCGTACGGCCGCGCGAATCTCGATGCTCGGCTGCCAGTAACAGGCCGCGAGATTTTGCAGGGCCCCGGCGGCGGCCTCCAGCGTTTCCGGATTTGAACACGTTTGCAGGAGACTGAGATACGATTGGACCACTTCCGGCTGCCAGAGCAATTCCATTCCCCTGACTGGCTCGGTCCGCGGACTCGTACGTGACGCGGTGGTCTCCTTTTGGACCGGCTGACCATCCTTCTTCTTCTTGCTCCCGCCGAAGCAGCCCAGATTCTCACCTACAGCAGAATGACAGAGGATTCGTATTAATAAGTCGCCAGGGAACTGAGAATATTATAAAGCCAAGAGGCAGTTGTCACGTTGATTGATTTTTACTTGAGATTCGGGACCAGATTGATTTGTGTTCCAATTATCGAGTCGTTTTCCGTAAGATTCCTTATTCCGCGATATTGCATCTTGCAGCAGCGTTGCAGAAATATATTGAGCGATATTGAGAAAAGTACGACTCGCGTGTCCGTATTCCTAAGGCGCCTGTTACTTCTAAATTTTCTAACTAACCCGCTAACAATAAGTTAAACGAAATACTTATCTACGCAACAAACGAAATTAGAAACTAAAAACTAAACTGTAAACTATATACCATACTTTGCAGCAAGCTCGTTGAATTTGTTCGTGGTCGGTCAATTTTGCTTTTCAATTTTAGCAATTTTGCAATAATACACAGTGTATACAGAGGTATAAATCATCGCTTGAAAACGTAGCGGTTACAACATCAAATAAAAAGAAAAAGAAATTATTTTTACAGGGAAAATATATAAACTCATGTATATGTGGTCAGCTTACGATCTGGCAAGGCGACGCATGCAATAACTATGTTTTCGAAAACGGAAAACTAATAATTTATCAATGGAATTGCAAGAGGGGGCTTACCTTGACATAAACTGTATGCTAAAAAGATTGAAACACAGTTTAATCCATGCTGAACTAGGATTCGTAAAAAAATCTGTATGATTCGTCAACTAAATTCCGAAAAATCAACCAAAAAGAAAAGGAACTCTTTAAGTGTTCAACTAGAATACATGTGTAATTAACTGTTGTCTAAAACAAAAAAAGAGACAGAAAACTCAACGGATACAGACAGAGGTACGCAAAGATATACGGGATCGCCGTCGTGTATGTACACGTTTATATCCATCCGTCTTGAAAAACATTAAAAGGCAAATTAAACAAAATCAAAAGAGACAGTCTGAGAATTAATTATGGAAGGATTGTGAAAACGTACAGTTATCTATCTACGGGCAAACCATCTACTCTTATAATTGCAACGTTTTGCTCTATCGCCACTTTTCTAAGTACGTTATTTATGGTTTACGGAGCGATACAAATTTCGTCCTCACGCTACCTCACTTCGGTAAACCCCGCGGCCCCGGAAGTTTTAATCAAATTTAATACGCTACGTAAACTAACTATGTATAAACTACCGACTACGCGCCAGTAAAATATCAGCGAGCGGTCCGTGTCTGCGCGAAATGTGAGTGGTAGAATTAATGGTACAATTTTCATTCAGGCCAATGTTGCTTATTTCGCAAGCAAATGTAATCGTAAGTATTTTAACGACTCGCGCGTAAATATTTCACACGATTTTTACGGGGGAAAATCGGAATTCTCTCGATAACGTGAAGATTTAAAGATTCAGATCTACAAAGATTGCGCGCGCTGAAACAAGAGATTTCGACAAATTGTCTTGTTTAAATTTAGCGTGAGATAATTAACCGTTCTTTTAAGAACGCGTCGCGACAGTTTCGCACAATGGCTGGAAAAGTGTCTGCAACATGGAAGCTGCGTGTCCCCTCCGATCTAATTTCATGGTTGGTTTAAGGGGTGAATCATTTACCTCCTATCCTCATTTCTCCCTCCCAATCTTTACATACACACACACACACACACACACACACACACACACACACACACACACACACACACACACACACAAGCACACACGTACACACACGCGCAAGGTCTGACTGTGGCCACATGCATATCGAGGAAGACTCGTGTTGTGGAAAAACATACACTCGTTCCAAAAGCAACGCTCGAGGTATCCCTCTGTCTTCGCAATTTATTTTTCCTCGTTAAAGTACACTATCAAGTACTACGTTTACACGTTTACGGTCTGTGCAAATTAGTTTTATGATAAAATAATTTCACAATTGCACATTTATTTGTTTACTCTCGATACGAAGAATCTATAAACGGTCCAATTCTTCAAGAACTCGTAAAAATTATTTCTAATTTAATTCATATAATTTAATTTAATTAAGTTTAATCTGATTGAGGGATATAAAAGCACATTTCGGATTCTCTAATTTCCAAGATTTTTTTAGGTAAAATTAAAACCTCTGACGGAAGATATTCTTTGCTTATAATGTGATAATTAGGTGTGAAGAAAGTAAATAAAAAAGAGAGCCAAATAAATTAAAGTAAATCTAATAAATTAAAACTGGGATATTTGTGTGTGTAAAAGTTTTACTTTTATATCCTTCAATTAGATTAAATGTAGCTTAAATTTAAATTAAAATGTATTAATTTTTTCGAGTTTTTTTCTTTCATCTCCTTTCGAAAAAGGCAGAAAGAAATCTAGATCGCTGTCGCGCATCGAATCCTTCAAACAATTCTCTTATCGTACTTCCCGGGCTCACCTTTCGCGGGCGCGGTGACTCTGTTCTGCATCGTGGACTGGATCGGGTGTTTATCGTAATTGGGGTCCTCCACCTCCTGGCAGCGGTAGCTCAGATTCCTCAGGATGCACACGCAATTCTCGACGATCTTGTTGCTGATGTTAGACTTCTCGATCGCCGAGCGCATTACGTAGAGCAGAGCGTCCACCAGGCCCTCGCACTCGCGCAGGTTCTTCCGCGCGTACTCGCCCGCGCTCGATACGTTTCTCAGTACGCCGGACGCGTTCCTAAACACGGTGGACCAGCAGGTCTCGCCGCACGACGAGCTCGGGTCCCAGCCGCTGTGAGGTATTATTATGTTGTTCACCACCATCGTCACGCCGTCGTCGATGATCGATCTCTTCAGGTCCTGAAATTGATCGCCAAGTGTTAAAAGTCAGCACTCCGCGACCTCGAAGAGTCTCGCCCGATAAAAAGGTCCTGTTCTGATCGAAGTTATAATTAACTCGGTCACCTTGGGGTTTTTTATACCCCAATTAAAGTCATTAATTACATATTGCATATTTTTCATTGTTCTATTTGAGGACAATATAGATTTACTCAATATTTTCTGAAAAAAGTAGATAAAAACAAAAAAATATTTTAAAAAGCACATTAAAATTACTGTGACATGAGCTTTATTTTTTTTCGACAGGTATAAAAATCAGTCCAGGTGACCGTTTCTGGGTTAAACGACTGAACCACGAATCTGCGTAAATAAAATTCTGTTTTGTTGCAAACAGTACTAAGACAGAGAGAGAAAAAGAAAAAGAAGTCATTAATATAAATAGATTTGAACACGCTTCTAGTTTTTATAGCAATTTCGTGCAGTTCGGCGGGTCACTCACTTCGCACGATGACAGATTCCACAGCACCCCCGTAACCAGCTCCTTGACCTCCGCGTCGGACGTCCGTCGCAGCAGATTGATCAGGGCCGGCACGCCGCCCGCGTTCTTGATCGCGCGCTTGTTCTCGTCGTTCTGTCGGCCGTACGACAGATTCCGCAGCGCGCCGCACGCGTTCCTGTACACGTCCGGATTGTCGTGGTCCAGCAGCTGCACCAGCGGCGGTATGCCGCCCAAGCTGCGCGTCTTCTGCTTATTCGGGTCGTCCATATAGCAGAGGTGCTGCAGATACGCGGCCGCGTTCGCTTTGATTATGTTGTTCGGGTTGCTCAGGAAGCCGATCACCTCGGACAGGTTCGGGTCCCGCCAGCGCATGGACTTTTGGTCGTCGTCGAGCGGACTCGCCATACCCGGCACCACCGGATGACGCGATTGCAGTCGCTGCAGGTGCACCTCGTCCTCGAAGATGCCGGGCGGCACGGCCGACGTGAGGGGCACCCCCGGGTGTCCTTCCTCGTAGCCGGGCACGTCGCTCGGCACCGGCCCGACCCCCACGGCGGGCCCGTACCCGACGGGACCGTATGGCGACGGCGACACGTAGCCATAGGCCACTTTGCTCTCGTCTGAAACGGGACAGGCCATCGATTACTAATCGTGTTACGATCTAACGTAGTTCTTACTCGAAGTTGCCGTCGAATTAAGACGAAGAGTCTCACTCTCGGAGGCGCATAATTCACTTACGTTATCTTTAGCGATAACCGCTTATCTTCACTTCGGGATTCGATAGTGCTTTTCAAAAGATTCGCATAGGGTGTGCCATTTTAAATGGAAAAAATATCTCGAAAAATATAGAAGACATGAAAAAACGTTTTAGACAACTTTTGTTTGAAACGTTTTTTTTTCGTATCTTCCATATTTTTCGAGAAATTTTTGTTTGAAGCATTTAAAATAACACACTCTGTATATGGTTTAAAAAGATATAATATCGTATATAAATATAGTACATATAATATATATATCAATAGTTTTACTCATTTATTAAAATTTTTCAAATTTTGAATCACTTATTACAAATATTAATTTTAATTGCAAAAAATAAGAAGCACTTTATTTCATATTTTACGATTTATTTTCCATTTGACCTCGGAAATGAAACAGACACCGAATGTGATTCCGAATTAAAACCATATATACCGTTAAAAATGATATATCTCACGGGTCCAAAAATATAATTTTATATCGTATTACGTGGCAGATTAAATGATCTCTTATACGTGTCACATGTCTAGCCAAACGATCGTGAAAAGAAGATAACGTTATTTTTCAATCAGGTTTAATGGAATATGGATAGCCTTAATAAGTCACATAAAGTCATTAAGAGTTCGAGGGAGGCGGAGGGGGGGAACGGGCAGTACTAATCCGCGTTTCGATATTAAAAGAGCCGTTTAACAGATGGGAAGTGAAAAAAGGAGGCCGGAGGGAGGCGAGTTAGATAAATGGTGGATGTGACCTCCATCACGGGGGAAGACATTGAGAGGGCTCGCCGGGACCATTCGTTATTCCGCGTGTTGCCGATCCGATCTTGAGCGAACGTCAGGAGATAATCGAAGTGAATTATGCAGCATCCCCCCGCGTCGTATGCGTAAAGCGCCGTTTTCGCCGTTACCGTTTTCGCACGTGACGCGATCTTAATCGCGGTCGTGGCGAACGCGTTAAAATCGAGTTCGCCATCCCGGCGCGCGAGACCTTCTCGGATCGCACTTGTTGGAGTCTCTCTGTTCACCTACCATACTGATCTCCAGGACCACCGGGACTCGGAGTAATGCGATAATGGTCCTGCAAAGCGGGGTTTAAGCCCGGGTCGATGTCGTTATAGCTACCCTCCACGTAAGGTGCACCCTTGCGCATGTACTCTACGGAAAACAGATCACCGTGTTTATGTTGTTATCGAAGATTCACTTCGTGCGTGCCGCCTCTCCTCCGAGACGTCTTAGAAACGAGGTATATAACGTTTTCGAAACAACGTTACGTTTAATAATCTCCCTCGGCGCGGAGGAAAAGTTTTTCTTCGAAATGATCATTTATCTGTTATAATATCAGTTGCTATTTTTCAATCATTTTACGCATATGTACATACTTATTGGACAATACGTCAAATTGAATTGAATATATTATTTATTATAATCTACACTTTATCATTATATTACATATATTATAACAAATAATATATGTTAAATTTTATTTTGATATATTATTCAATAAATTTCTATATATACGTATTATATTATTTATTATAGTACAATATAATTTTACTTGCTAATTTTAAACTTTTAAAATTTAGATTATTATATGTATATAACGATCTAGGCACAGACTATATCACAATAAATAATATATTTGCTTATTTCGCTCGTCGATAATGTTTAGGACAGTTGAAAACTACCAAATCGAACGAGAAAAAGGCACTGATGAGCTACGTACCGTGTGGCGGAGAAGCACGACTGTGTTCCGACGGGCTGTGAGGGCTGTGGGGAGAATGCGAGCGCGGCATGTAGATGCCATGGGGTCCCGGATACCCCGGCTGCGGCGGGTAGCCCAGGTACGGGTCGTAATGGTCGAAGCTGACCATGTACGGATCCGCGGGGTAGCGGGGGTCCGGGTGCTGATAATCTTGTGACATCAACGGCACCGACATGTAACTGACCGCCCCCGGATCCGGCTCCATGTGGGAAACCTCGCGCACGACTTTCGTCACAGTCGTCACCTGTGGAAGGAAGCGGGGCGCCGTGTCATCGCTGTTTCTCTCTTTCGCGCGTGTTCATTCGACGGGATTTTTCGCCGCGCGAAACACGTACGTTAATATTCGCGTTCGCGCGCGTCGTACTACGATGCGCGTTGTACGAAATGCGATTATGTCGACATCGACGATGGCGGGATTAGATTTCCGAAATGGGGCGCGACAAAAGTCCCAGTGATTTCGGATGAAATTCACTGAGCAAATTCACTTCGTTTTCATTTTTAACGTACGTTCAGGCATAGGAAGACATTAGAGACAGATGTAAATAGAAAAATCACTCTTGAAATGATATATAGATATAAAAATTATTAAAACATAATAAATATTATACACTGTTAAATTCAATATCAAAGTATACTGAATTTGAGTAATTTTTAACCACTCCTATATAGGTCGCTGCTGCTCAATATATTAATTTAATTTAACGTAAATTTAACTAAATCAATGAGGTTAAAATAATACTACAATATTTTAAAATAATAAATTTCGACGCACATAACAGTTAAAAATGACCAAATTTCATCTAATTCAAGGTATTGATTTAAATTTCATCCTTTATAATATTTAACAGTGCAATAAATAATTTTTACATTTCCTGTAATGAAATGCTGCTTTACTGAATTGTGCTCTTATAATAACGGTCGACGGGTGAATAAACTTTCGAAAGAACGGGTCGCGCGCGAAATTTCGGAAGTATTTCGGCCGGAGAGTCGGTCTCACTTGTTGAGAAGTCTGTTGCTTGTGGGTCCGGATAAGCAGCGGATCCTCCTGGACGGACAGATGAGACGAATGCAACGAGTGGGTGTCCGCCTGTCCGTTACTTCCATGGTAGTCCGTGTCGCCCTGTCCGCTACGGCAGGTGAATCAGAGAAATGAGAGATCGACAGAAATTGCGTATCGTAGCGTTGTGTGATATCGCAAATTACTATATAGCGAGCTTACGTGTATTGCGGCATGTCGGGGGCTTTCTCCTGTAGGACGCGTCTGAAAAACGAAACGTTTCACTTTGAGACTCGCTATACATATATCTCGGCATGCAAGGAAATGCTTTATGAAATACTAACGTAAGTACTGTTTAAGAGAAGGCAGCTAGAAGAAAGTGAAAGAGAAAGGGGGAAATATCTTGCGATAATTGACATTTTATAATACTAGCGAGACTATAAATTCTACAGGGTATTATTTTCTGAAACAAGGGTAGCACTTTAATACTGTGTGACTGTCAAACCTGTAATTTCGACATTGAGGCCTCTGGTAAGCCCAAAGTCGAAAAGTGCACGGCTGTTTATAAAACAAGAGTCACATTACAAAATAAGCCATAATACTAAAAAATAAATAAATATAAAAACTATAATATATTAAAAATTAATAGAGGTATAATGATCGCGACCCAACTGGCCAAGTTTTATTGCTCAAAACAACGCTACGTTTCGACCGTAGATTCCGGTCTTTTTCAAGCGTGCGTGTACTCACAAATATTGATTGGTCAGACATAATGTCCAAACTATGTCGAATCTAAAAACTAAGCAACACAGTTGAGAGCTCCGCAATATAAATATAAAAGAATATAAAAAAGAATTAAAAGAATTATATAAACTTGAACTTACATATTTGTGCGTTGAAATTAAAACAATAGAATACTTGTTAAACGGCATAATTCGTTGTGTCGGAGCCGTGCGGTGGCAAATTCCACACTGATAAACTTGACAATATGAGACAGACGCGTGTCGTCAATAACAAACTATGTCGTGGAGACGGAAGTGGCGAAGAAGGAGAAAAACAATTAAATTTCCTTTATAATGTGTTCGTATAGAGAACGTTAAGATTCTCCGTGTCCTTTTGTAAGTTAATATGGTGTCATCGAATTTTTTAATAAAAAAACATCTCCGCCAATTCCCTCTTTCTGATCTGTCTCTCTTTATGCATTACTTGTGGTTTTTTCCAATCGAAATCGTGCCCGTAAGATATTCGGTGCTCGCTCACTACGGACTGTTTGCCCGTGTGTTTTCTGACATCATTCTACCCGGGTCGATCATTATACCTCTATTAATTTTTAATTATTCACTGGCGACTCAAGCTCTCCTGTTGTATAATATGTTAATATATTATATATTTTATTATTACATTTTTAATAATATAATTTCAGATGGGACACAAATAAAACTGTCCCTCACAAACCGAAATAATCGATATTTTTATATGATTGAACTAGAGCAGACAAATAAAAAATGAATAACTTGGTTTTTAATAGCGTATTATTTTTATACTTAATTCTTTTTAATATAATATAATTTATATTATTTTTTTAATGTCTTAATACTTATTTTGTTAGTAAAATTGCTTAAGCGTGAAAATAAAACTATCACAGCTACAAAATGGATGACAGCGCCCTTGCGGAAACTTATGCGTCACTCAGATATGGTTGATATCGCAGTCAAAGTGATAGTTTTACACGGCGGTATTTCATTTATGTTTGAAATAATAAACCACCGAGCAGAATATAGCACACGCAACGTAAACAAGATAATTACATGAAACGGGTTAACGAACTTTCAGCCGTATTCTTCGATCGATTCAGAATTGATCTCTTATTAGCGAAATCTTTTACCACGATCTGTTTTGAATTTCTTTTAAATTAATGTTAAACAAAGACCAATGTCTTGTTGCTCTTTATATCCTTTACATATATAAAAAACTGCTCTCGATATTTTCAGGAAAAATTGATCGAAAAACACGCGAATTATCTCGTAAAACACACGAAAGTCGTTTGTGTGGCGACGAGCAACACTTTGCGCGCGCGCGTGATTGACGCGTAATGAAGAGCAAAAGCAAACCAAATATACAAAACGAAGGGATGCACACAGCAGCTAGGCGCGACGGTGATCTCGAGGAGAATAATACTAATTGCGTCGGAGCATCCTCTCCTTCTCGGCCACGTCACGCCGGTCATGCTAAATGATTGCACAAACATGCGTCGATGTGCGGGGCGGTATTACTCACTCCGAAAGCGTTAACGTACGTCTTAGCGGGATTTAGCGGCGGGTTATTAGAAGTTACGCGACAATGTCGGGTTAATTAGCGCTAATTAGGCCGCGCCGACAATTTAGAATGCGCGCGCTCGTAACGGTTTACGCGCGCGATGATATCCTCGCGCGCGTTATGGAGATCGGTCGCCGATAAACGCGGTCGCCTTCGTCACCCGTGGAAATTGACATCCTTTGTAAGGTTTTATTACACCAATTACCGGGTTAATAAGATTACGCACGCGCGCGCGCGCGCGCGTAAATCGCCGTAGCGATAGCAGATCGATACAGAGAGAATTCGTAATTAATAAGATAAAATTGATCGTACGCTCCCGCGAGTTTCAGCGTGAGTAAACCGCATGATTAATGCATGTTAGTCACCTCTGCGTGATCTCAGTGCGAGTTATGTTGTGCTCCTGTCTCTGCTCAATCCGGCGATTCACCAGCCTAATGGTTGATCATTCGCAGAATTATCAAAATCGTTCGTTCTCGTCTTTAATTCTCGCGTCTAGTGTCGTTGTAATTGTCTTTTTCGCCGGAGACGCATACCATCGTGCGCCCTCGGAGGCTTGTTTTCATTGTTTTCAACGTTTACGATATTTAAATACGAGAAGAGCCGCGGCGTTCTCGAATTAAAGGCAATTCGGCGCGGAGTTTCGCTGGGATAATCCAGAGGAGAAAACGAGGCTTCGTTGTTTATTTGCAAGCCCGCGGCCGGAACCCTTTTTAATCCTTCACGTTAGGTAACTTTGTAATTATACCTGAATTATCGCAAAGGAAAGTTGACGTCAAAGTCGTCAGGGAGTAAAACTGGAGTTTACCGCGAGAGAGCCCGAGAAAATGTTGCGCGATTTACTCGCAGATATATATAGATATACCGGTATACCACAGATTGTTGAGGAAACAAAATGGAAATGCTAAAAATGGAAGAGTGTAATGATCCAGGGGAGATCTACGCGATCGATGGTAATGAATAGCTCGGAGATGACATTACGACGAGACATACAATGTTAATTTCTTATCGTACACGATAATCGGGGAAGCGTGTGAGAATTTTGCCGCGGTTTTAATTTAACATAGAGAAAGACACTTACAGACAGGAGTCAACCAGCTGATTATTTGACATACCAGCTGATTTGCGTCTCGTGCTCCCGAGCAGTGGATGATGTCCCCTGAAAAAAGAATAAAGAATGAAAATGTTACTTCAGAAAATAATCTATTTACGTATAATCTTCCATCAAAAGTAAACTTAGAAAAAAGTTCCATCTATTTATACATGAGATTCTTATCGAATAAATATAAATCATAAATTAAAACGCACATGAAGTCACGTTTCGATCTAATATAATAAAATCCGTATCGAGAATATTGCATTATCCATACTCCATACTCCATAGATAGATATACATAATTTGAAACTGACAAATCACGTTTAGCGTTAAATACGAAGTTAAAACGACGACAGCCGAATATTGACCGACGCGGTTATATATCTCTCCCTCATCCGTTTATCGTAATTCTTTATTTGTATTTTATTATACCTTGCGAAGCTCTAGCAATTGATTTTAGGCGCCGTAATCCGTAATTAGTTGTTGGTTAACCGTATAACGTATATCTCGCCCATCGGCGGAAAAATCCTTTTAATTCATCACTTAACACGTCCGAGACCTTCCGGGCAGCGATTAATTTCTCGCCCGGACGCCCCTTTTTATCGCGCTTTTCGATTTACCGCGGATTTTCCGTGGCCGGCTACAAAAAAATTAGCGCCCATTGAGAAAGAAAGATAGAGAGAAAGTAAAAGAAAAAGAGAGAGAAGGCTTTGGGAATCATTGCTCGCAGCGCGAAATAACTCGCGATATTCGATCGAAGATAGAAAAGGGATCGACGAAAATAATCCGGCGTGTTTCTCTCCCATGAGAGAGGAACTGTCGACTCCGCGAACGGACCGGTCGATTTTCGGAATAATCGAGCGGGGTTACAATCGAGCGTGTGAGGCAAAAACGGGACGGAAAACTCTGCCGCGGCGCGCGCGCGGGGCGGTCGGACCGATAATTAATTTATGCCCCAAATGCTTTATTAATGAGAGCACTTGATTGCCAGCGGCGAAATGAACACTGCCCGTCGCGGTGGAAAAATAACGAACTCCATTCGGGTTATCATTTGACCAAATGTACACTGTATGAATTTGTGAAATCATAATTCGTTTAATTTACGCGGCGTACGTCTCGCGAAAAGAGTTTTAATTTCGCGAGACGTGATGGCGCAAAATTTTCGGGCAATTAGACCGAGCCGATTTACGATTCACGATTAACCGTCCATAATTTCCTGCTTCTTATTACCATTTACCTCGTTTACATCGACATTGATATTAATGTTTTTCATACTTGTTCGTTATACGATTGGAAATTTTTACATTATGTGCCCCCTTCTATATTTTACATCTCATGTATGTAAACCTCTTTCCCTCGATATTGTAATTTATTATGTACATTGTATTGTGATTACTTCGTTACTATTGATCATTTCACAAGCCGCTGGAGGGAGAGGGAGGGGGTACCGCAATTTCCGCATGTCGATGCTTCCGCAAGCGCGGGAGTAAAATTCATTCTTGAAGATCCATCTCGTCGTTGCATGCAGGGAAAGAGTTAGAGAGGCGTTCACAAAGGCTCGCATCAAGATCGCGCGCGTGCGGGCGATGACAATTCTCGTGAATTAATAAAACGGTATATTAACAATCATGCGCGGATGGCGCGCGTCGCGCCGGAAGCGGAAGCGGAAAGAGAGGAGGAGGAAGACGACGAAGAGGAGACGAGCCCGTCGTTTATCTCCGCCTCCTCCTGCCGCGGGAGGAGAAAAATCGCGGATCGTCGCAATTCGTTGAATCATATCGAACGGGGCCGTAATGCGGAAATTGTACATCCGAAAAAGATATTAATTACACGAGTAAATGCGTCGCGTGAGAGATGGGCTCCCCCGTCCTCCCCCCCCCCGTTTGGTAATATATATCCTACAACGACACAGCGGCTTGCGCCCCGCATTGAAACAGTTGAACCGTTAATTACGACGGATATTCACCGGCGTTAATTTAAAATTGCCATTAACGCGCGCGCAATGATAGAAAACCAATTACTGTAGCATTTGCACGATAATGGGAAATAACGTATGGCGGGGAACGGGGGGGGCAGGGGGCAGGAAGTCCTCCGGGGGAACAGACGGATAATCCGTTGTTGATTCATCCAATGCGTGATATTAATTTTTTCTTATCGGCAATAAAGATAATGCGAGAGTGTTTGAAGCTTGTCACCGCAGGTGCGGAACACGCGTGATCGAATATTTATGAAACAAGGTATCGGTCAATAGAAATCAAACATAGACTAGAGTTCCTGTAAGTATAGAGTTGTGCGAATACCGTAGCTTTGTTTCACTCCCACTAACGTCTTGTCGATAAATGGCGGACCAATGTACAGTATATATATGTTATAGCTTTGTCTCACTCCCACTTATAGCTTTGTCTCACTTCCACTAAAGAACCGGAAGCGCTGATCGGGAAATGGCAAAGCCAATCAGCGAAAGGAACACCATTGGCTTAACTCTTCCTTGACCAACTCTAACATAGACACTCCATGTCTGCGAAGACAAGCGTTGATCACGCTTCGATCACGCGTTTCGCGCGCGGAAACCGTTCCTCGGTCGCGGCCAGGAATGCAGTGAGCCTACAGAAGCCACGCGAGAGCGACACATCGAGCGCGATAATATTGGAGCAAATCCGAAACTGTGAAATCGGAGCGGTAGCTCCAAAGTTTGGAGCGAAGGGCGTCAAAAAATCGCCGCACGTTCGCGAATTTAATAAAGTGAAGAGAACTCTACCAACGACTATCAGTTTCGCGTTTCCTCTCCTCGTCTACGCGGAGTGTACTCCAATCGGGATATTGCGTTCCAACGCGTGCAGAGCGGACCGGCAATACTGATAACGAACCAGAGAGGAAAAAAATAATCAGTCAGATCGGACGTAACACATCGCGTTTTATCTTCGAATTTGAAAAATCTCATAATATTTAAGCAGAAATAATGCGCGATATGAAAATTGAATGAGAGAAACACGCAACAGCATTTTGCTGCGAAACACCGATTACTTTCGACCGCGTTTGATCTGCATTCAACTGATCTCCACGTCTCACTCGATAATCTGCTTCGGGCTAATAATGCCCGCGCTGTATTTGACAATTCGCCGCGGATCGGCGGTTTTTACAGGATTTAGCGGTCGATTTTCGCCCCGCCCGCTGCGATTTTCGTTCGCGTATACGCGATTGATAACAAATTTTTCACCGCGCGGTCTCGCGATAATCCGGCTCCGAGGTAATAATGCTCGGCGTTTGGCACCGCCTCGCGGATCGGGACAAATTTTTAAATCGGATTTAATAATTCATTTCAGGCCGTCGACGTTCATTTCGCTCGCCGGGCGCAATCGCGGGCCTGTCCCGCTTCCGTTTGACGATCCGCGTCGGATCTGTAATTCTCCGGCGGCGCGGCGGCGGCTGCCGCGCGGGACCGCGGACGAGAATGTAGGGCGACGCCCGCCCGCGGGCGGATTTATCCCCGTAATGCGGTGTCGGGCATATTAGATTTTTTTTACACGTCACGACAGATTCACGAGCGCCCGCTTTTTCGCGTCCGCCTTTTCGCGGTACGGAGAGGCTCCGTTTCGAGGACGAACGAAAATCAACGTTTCGCTGCCGGCGACGGCGATGGTCTCCGCGCGATCGACGAAGATTTCTCCTCCGAAAGGGGTTCTCTCGGCCGGAAAATTTCAGCGCGACAAGCCGACATCCGGGGGTCGCGGATTTTTAATTGAATTCGCATCGGCCGCCTCGGCGAAAATATCAAACTTCGCATTAAATTTCTATTAACCCTTCGCCCAAACCCCGAGAGAATTTTTCATTAAAATTAATGTGCATTCGCGATTAAAATTGTTATTTCCATGACAATCGAAAAAAAAAGTTTTTTTAATTATCCTTAATTATATACTGGACTACCTTTATCTATCTTATATGTATATATATTTAGTCAATATACTTCCTCTTGAAATAAGACTTAAGATCACGTTTTTATGTATTTAAAGCTAATTTGAAAACGTTAAAAATCGCCTCTGTGCGTTCTCGCTCGGATAAACCGAGCTGCGACGACTCGGCAATTCTGGGTCAGTCTGCGTTTTCCCCCGGTTTTTCTCACCGCACTTTCGCTCCTTTATTATATCGCGGATTCTTTATTTCTTCTCCCCGCAGGCAGTCGGCAACAATCGAGTCGCACGCGTTACGATTACGACCGCGATTAGAAATTCGTATTTTTCCGGTCTTTGTCCGCGACGCGCGAGACGCCAGGGCGTCTCGCGCGCGGCCGATTCGCGGTGTGCGGCGTGTGTGCGTGTTCGCCGAATGCAAAATAAAGATCTCGCCGGGCGATAATGGACGCACGTATATATGTAAATACGATAATTACACGTAAAGGGGAGGCCGATATTCTCGAAAGGCCGTACGCTGCCGTGTAATTTACCCCTTCCCCTCCCCCTCGTACCACCCTTTGTATTTCATTTGCGAAATAGCGTCGATCTGTCCGCCGTATGAACTTCTATCCCGTGGCAATTTAAATGGCCGAGGAAAAGACTGTGTATCCGCGCAATCCCCGCGTGACTTTTCCCTTCGCTCCCCCCTTCGTGGAATTGTTAAATTCTCTTCTCGTGACAACGTCGCGTACCTTGGGGGCACGCCGGAAGTTTATTTATCCCCGTTTTATGCGGGGACACGGAACACGCGAGACGCGGAGAGATATAGAGAGATTTATAATTGACTGCGTGTGTCGAGAGTAAATATTTTTCCCCGATCCCCGTAATCGTTATCTCAATAAAATTTTGCATTTTATCCCTTTTAAACGTGTAACTGTTGTGTGAAACTTTGTATGTTTTTTTACTGGCGGAATACTTTGATTTAAAAACACATTAAATCTGTCTCTCAATCCGATAAATAATCAGCGAATTTCTTCCTCGAGAAATGTTTAATTTAATCGCCGAATCGACATTTATTTCATTAAATTCAGCTTCTCCCCAAATTAGTCGGAGAGCATGTAGCTCATAAACAATTAATTTTATTTATTTATTAATTAATTGTAATTTTTATCAAAGTGCACGCGAATTAATTGGTATCGGACAGAACGCGTAACCGGATTCCGTATATGCGTGTTCTGTCGCGATTGCTGAGCAAATCGCACGGAAAAACACGGAAAATCTCGGTTATTCGGTTCGAGAGAGAGAGAGATTGAGAGAGGGAGGGAGGGGGAGAGAGAGAGAGAGAGAGAGAGAGAGAGAGAGAGAGAGAGAGAGAGAGAGAGAGAGAGAGAGAGAGAGAGAGACTTCTCTCTCAAATCGGGAAACGTAAAAACGTGCCAACGTGCATTATATCGGTGATCGATGCAGCGCGAGAGTCCGCTCGATAAGAGCAATCTGTTCCGCTTCGAGCTATCCGTCACGGAGGGTGAAGGGTGGACAGGGTGGTGCAAGGGTGCAACTCGAAAATCCCCCTCTTTGCTCTCCGGTAAATCTCGCGCGATCAGCCTCGAATTCGCGTCGCGATTATTTCGTGCGCTTTCCCATAAATTTTCCGCAAAATTATGACGCGAAAAATCACAGCGGCGAAAACGACCGCCGCGAGTGCATTATTATCTTTCTTTTTTAACGCGCAATGCGGCATTGCGCGATTCTTCTTCATTATGCGCGAAACGCGAAAATATCCGTGTTGACGATTTCACGTCCGAGTAAATGTTTTTCCCGACGCGGACGTGGCTTCGCATTAATGCAATTGCATGATGTTTTTTGTTTCCGTTATCGTGCTGGCATAATTCAAATTATTTGGCATCTTCCTGGCATACCTAACTAAGTTTAATTGACTCACGAATTTAATTGGCTAACAAATTAATTAATTCAAAAAAAGAGGTCTGATTGGCGTCTAACTGTCCCTGCAAATGCGTAAATATAATAGATATAATGATTACGGTTTATGTATGTTAAAGATTAAATATGTAACATATTTTAAACCGCATATCTTGAATGTAGACATATACATTTAAGTATAATATATGTATTAAGAAATATATATAATATATCTTATACATTTTTAATATCTTATACATTTAATATCTTATACATTTAAAATATCTTATACATTTTTTTAATATCTTATGTACATTTTTTTTTTCTCAGACGTATATATTTCTTTAGAAATACGAACGTTTGAGGTTCAATTGTCAATTGACTTTTGGAATTAATTAATTTCTGTCTGGGCGAGAGAGCACCGTATAAAATTTAGAGATGGGAGAATCGATAAAAATATATACTATATACGGTTACCTTGCGTGAGAAAGTTCATTCACTTTTTATTCATTCGTAAGTACACACACGTTTCGCTTATGCAACTCCTATTTATTACTCTTACTTTCAGTTATGCCATTGTACATTTTTATAACCGCGCCCGCGCCCGCGCCGTTGCGTCGCTAATTCGAGAGCAGCTGTACTCCTTCCGTTCCTCATCCTTCGAGGTCGGGACGCAGATGTGGGTCGGCCCGTGCCTATCCCCGACGCGACGGATTTCAGACGTTCGTGTCCGTCGATCCAACCGTCCATAATTATCCATGCACGGTCGGCTCTCCGCGCGGGGCGTAGGCGAGAGGAAGAGAAAGGGGATGGGGGGGGGGAGGAAAGACACTCCCGTCTGGGAAAAAAGGGCTTTTCGCCGAAGGAGAGAGTTTCTTCCTCCCGGCGCGATTGAGTTCGCACGGCGCGCACGGGGATGGGGGAACACCATCAATCAATCGCACGTTCTAGGAACTATCTCGCGATCGATGCCGGGGCCACCCCCGAAGTCCGGTTCCCTCTCTCGCTCCGTCGCGTTCCTCGACAGCGGCGGCGTCGCGTCGTCGTCGTCGTCGTCGTCGGCGTCGTCGGTTGACGCCTACCTATCTCTACCTACCTACCCTACCTCGGGTAGGTATTGTACGGTTTCGACATATTCTCTCTCTTCCGTCGTGCACGCGCTTTATCGCCTAACGCAGAATCGACGACGTCGGCTTACCCGGCTCGAATCCCGGCGCGGCGCGATTGCGACGTTTGTTCGAATTTTCGCAGATCCTTCGATCCCCCCTTCCCCCCTCTGTCCCCCCGACGCGCGCGACTCTCGAGATGTAAATCCGGGAGAACGAAGAAGAAGGATCGAGCTTCGCACTCCTCTCGTCGCGCGTACCCCCGTCGTCGATCTTTTTCTTCTGTATATTTAAAGTAGCTCGAAGCGCCCGGGCGACTTAATCCTCCGGTGGATTCTCTGGCGATTTCACGACGTAGTACTTTGACGACGTCTCTGAGCTTTGTGTAAACGTCGGATCGTTTCAAGTCCTTTCGTATTTTCTTTTTTTCCCTCTCTCGCTCTCCCTCGTTCCGACAATTTTCTAACGTTTGTCTTCAAATTAAGGCCTGTTGACTTAAAGTCGAACTGAAATTACATCGGGAGCAAGATTTTCTTGCTCACCACCACCGCGAGACTTATAATTCGCGAGTCTCCAGTTTCTTTTAAGTATTGTTACCCAAAAATTGATGTGTCACATTAACATCCCCATTTGCTCAAAACACTATCGATGCTTTCTAATAAAAAAGTTTCCAACAAAAAGTTCTCAATAAAAAATGATATCCATATCTAATAGAAAGCATATTAGACACACAGAAACGAGGTCTCCTTTCCTCGCAATGTCTTCGCGCTTTTAGCGAAGCTTTATTTCACGTTCACCCCTTACTGAAACGAGCGGGCGGTGTTCTCTTATAAGGGCGGGAGGGAGGCGGTGGAGGAAAGCCGGGACGCGCGGAAAAAGGGACGAAGTGCATCGCAGTGCGCGCACGCAGGAAGTAAGTACGAGCGCGAGAAGCGTGCAGCGCGTTGCTCGCGCGAGAGAAACGGGGCGGAGCGAATAAGCTAAAGGGTGACGAAGAATACTATGGGGAGTATAATAGAAAGAGGCACACGCATACACACATACACGGGAGAGTGGACGAGAGGGAAGCGAGAGAGGGGGGGGGAGAAAAGCAGACGAAAGTATCGCGAGGGAATGAGAACTCCGCGCCGCAACCTCGTTCTCTATTCCGCGGCACTGGCGCGTTGTTGAAAAGCTGCTCTCGCCCTTTCTGAACTACTTTTTCTCTCTTCCGCTCTTTCTCTTTCGTTCCCGCAAAATTCACGCGACGATCTCAGTTAGGAGAGACCGGGGTTCGTTGGCACCGTTTTCACAATTTCGGCAATTGAGTTTTTAAACAACTAATTATCATGTATTTTTCGCAATAAATACATAAACGGAACGCAACGCCAACTTGCCTCTTGTGCCAACGAGCCCCGGTCTCCCCCAACTCTCGCGGGATCTGCGACACGCGCACGGGATATCTTCCTTCTTCCTTTTTTTTTCAAGAAAATGAGAGTTCAGAAATGAGCGAAAAAATAAGCGAAAGAAATTGAATGTAATATGAATGAGAAAGTGAGAAGGAAAAGACAGATTTAAGAATACCTTTTTTTAGGTGTCATACTGACACTTACAACCGAGCGAAGAAACATTTCTTGTGCAAATGTGCTATTGGAAAATTAGAACGAAAATAGCTTTAATCCCTGTTGAACTTATCACGTGTAAATGTGATAAGGAAATTTTTTAACAAGAATTGAAAAATCCATGATATTCATTTCAGAATAAAATAAAGGTGCGAGAGAGAGAGAAAATCCGTACTAAAAATTTACTATAAGTGATAAAAACTTCATTTAAATCCTATATACAATTTCAGTCGATATATATGTATGAAATATGACAATTTCAGGAATAGGATATTGGCTTCGCTGTAATTGCTTGAAATCCGTCTGAGCCGTTCTCATTATTAAAATACGAATGATTCTGCGAATACCGCTGGTGCGATGACGCGTTAAAATTTTATGTCAATATTGCACTTGCAAATGGTGTTACGGGTACAGCGTAAGAAAACGTACGCGCGTTTGAACGTGTTCGGTTAAAAATCCCGTTTCGTAATACATGAGTGCCCTCGTATCGTCGGTAAGCTCGAACGTGCCAGATCTGCGCGAAATGAAGGAATGGAACGAATGAATGGAGGGCGATAACGTATATCGATATAACCCGCAAGCTTATACGCTTGTTATTAATACACGTCGTATTCCTTGATTAATTCTTCCGCGTCGCGTCGATCGATTATTACATAAGCGGCGGTAATAAGAGGAGTGTCATGGGCGTCGATGCGGATGTTCTCCAACGTTTCCTGCCGGAGGATTCCGTCATCGGTCATTAAGTGATTGACGACACAGCCGCGAATATCCGCCCGCGGAAAAGCGATGCGACGTTCCGCGCCCGGTCGAGAAAAATATCGAGGGGGGTCGGTGTGGCACGGGGGGCCGGTCCTCCTTGTCTCTTTTGTCCCTCGGTGCGGATCCCCCGGTCGTCTCTACGGCGTACGTACGTACGCACGTACGCCGACGTCTGGTTGGGGGCCACGCACATGCGTGCATTCCCCGTGTCCCTACGTTCATTCATTCAAACACACATCGACCTCGTTGTACGCCGCAGCGAGAAGGGGGGACACGACAGCGCGTCGTCGGAAAGGGAACGGAGGAACGGCGGGGAACAACCGCGAGTCGGAGAGTCAGAGAGATTAGTATAGAGGGAGCAAAGAGATATCGGCGTATACCGGGTGTCCCGGGACCATATCACGCTCGTTCTTTCGATCGCTTTTTTTTTTTCGTTGGCGAATGTCCGCTTGACGAAAACGCCGAGACAGAAATCGAGAGAGAATCTTCAACTTTGTGTATAGAATTCCTTTATAAGCTGCAAAATAAAATTCCGTTGAAGCAAATTCTGTCCGGAGATTAGTCGAGAATCGCAATTTTGTTGTTTAATGTTTTTTCTCTCTCTTTCTCTCTGCCCTCTCCCCTTTTCTCGTAATTTTCCCGAAAAGAAGAATTCTTCAAAGGTCTTTTATTTTCGGTGATTTATCGTTATAAAGAAGTGGAAGAGCATTCTCGAAATTCTTTTGACAAGGAAAAAAGACAGCCTTTAATTTTGGACACCCCGTGTATGCGTTTCTATGCCGGCGCACGAGGGTGCCGGAGCACAGGGTCGAAGAATGAGCAGGGAAGAAAATCGCAGGAACCCGCATTGACGTCATGTCGGTCGAGACGCCGTTGAAATATGGAAAAATCGAAAGAACCAAAGGGAAAAAGTAATTAGGATCAAATAAGCCATAGGAAATTGGACAAATATCATATTTGCTCCGTAATTTTTATCTCGTACAACTGATGTTAATGGTGGAAATGATATTTTTATGCGATACAATTGTTTTTCCATGACGAATTGCGCGTGCTATTCAATTGCTATTCAAAGCTTATTTCTTTCGTTAAAATTTGTAACAAATATTAGTATGATATTTCACATTATACGTAAAATGATATCCATTATTAAAATTCGTAATTGCGAAATATCTTTCACATAGGTATATGTATATAATAAAAGAATATAATAAATTTATTATAACAAAAAGGAGAAAAAGCACGTAGAAAATTGCTGTAACAATTTCTGTTTTAAATTTATTATTAAAATCTATTGTACTCGTTTATGTTCCGCCAATATAGAACTACATATTTCCGTAATTAATATTTACGAATCAAATAATTCCGGAAACGCGTGTGTGCGAAACGGTTACGAGATTGCTGAATTAATTTTCCCCCAAAGAGTTCTCCCCCCGCCCCCCCCCCTCGCCACCGTCCCGCATAAATCCCACCCGCGCGTATCCATCCATCAATCTTCATCTTTCATCGCCGGTGTGAAAAATGTCGAACCACTTATCTCGCCGTCCCGATTAACGGGCTCCGGGGTGAAATCATCCGCTCGAACGTATCGCGTTTAGCGTGGATTAACATCGCAGAAATCGCGAGCGAGCGGAACGCGACGTTCTCGTTTCACCGGTTACCCGCACTTCCGGTCCCGGAGCGACGAGACAAACGGCGAGAAACTCCGCATTCGCATCTCGAGTGCGTCGCGACGCACCTCGGGGAACAAAAGCGCCCGGTGCGAGGATGAGGAAAACGTAAAGGGAACGACAGAACGATGAAGAGACCTGCGCGCGCGCGCGCGCGTTCTTTTTGTCGTAGCCAGGAAGCCATCGAAGATGAGAGCCATTTCCTGGCCCCTAGGAAGAATTCCGGTGACATATAGAAGTCCTTCGCCTTTTTTTTTCTCTTCTCGCAGGGGCGCCCTCGAGGTCGCCACCCGTAGATGCCGGGTGAGCACGACCGTCCGGTAAAAACGGACGTACATTTCGCCCGTGAGACGTCGGACGAGGAGGGGACAAAAGTGCTGAATGGGCACGGGTGAGACGAACAGTCGTGCTTAATTAACGATTATCGTACGACTGTCATTCGTATGCGTCGCGACCCGTTAAGACTCGCTCGTTAGCAATAAATTATCTTTAAAAGCGCAAAAATATCTGCGTTGTTCTAGTTTTTCCATTCGTCGCCCAGTAGTGCGATTCGTAATTTGTATTATTCAAAATTGTATACGACCCCGCATAATCTCCTCATAATAATCTCCTTAGGCCCTGCGCACAATAGAGCACATATTAGGGGAATAAGAATAAATATTAAATATTAGAATATGTAAAAATATTCCTATATATTTATATCTTATATTTTATCTTTTTCCATTGTGCGTTACGTTTAATTATTGTTTTCTAATTCTGATTCCTAAAGGGTCTTATTTTTTTAGGTTTATACGTATAATAATTTGGATTATAATCGGATTGTAATTCCTCCAAAAATTATTACAGCCGATTTACAATTAGTTTATAATTGGTTTAATAATAATCCTGGGATGCCGCTTTGTATAATGTTCAATTATCTAATAATTTTCCCACACCAGTACTGCAAAATACGGGTGCTCTTCGCGAAATTAGTTCCCTTATCGCCGAGTGCAGCGCGCCATTTCGGTGCGAGATGCGCTTTTCCGTATAACTACGGCCGATATTCCGGCGGGCCGTTGGGACGTGCCACACGGTGGTGCAATGCTGGCGGAATGCAGGTATACTGTACAATAATGCCCGACGAAGTAGGGCGTTAAGAAGTTGTCCCCCGATCCAATATGCTCGCCTCGGTGAAAGCGCGACGCATCAGCGCAATCAGCACCAGCGCGCGAATCATCGACGCGGTTTTGTTAATCGCGCGCGTCGCGGTTTTTTTCTTCTTTGCTTTTGCAATCGTCCTCTCGGAATAAGCCGTTATATATTCGCGGAATCGCGGAGACTTGGCCGCGAGCCTGCGTGGCCATTTCCGAAATTGAGTATACGCGATATGTTTCGCCACTTGCCTGTCCATTTCGGGAATTGGTAATTAATATAACCCTCCCCCCCCAATTACGTATTTTAGCGACGACGAGAATATATCAGCTCATCTGAGAATATTGCTGAACATTTCCGATGACAAATAACCGTGATAAAACCAGATTCCCAGATCCAGAATTAACTCGACCACAAGATTTCATCTTTTCATCGGGAATTCAATGGCGCGTTTCGTGCTCGACGGACAACGATCGGTCCCCTTCGAAGTTATACACGTCGCTCATTCCGGATCGAAGCCGCGAGCAGATATCGACGAAACGTGTTATACGTCCGAAATTCGAAATTCTCCGTAGAGTCAAAATTAGCCGGACGAATTCGGCACGGCGGGAATAGGGAGGAGCGGGGTACGGGGAAGAAAGCGCGACATCCTCTCTCCGAGTCTCCTCTGATAAATTCATTCCGGGTCAGTCCGGGGAAGTCGACTCCAAGCCGCTACTATTCACCATGCGGCTGAATCAGCGCTAATGGGTCGGCGAAAGGTGGAAGGGGAGAGGCGGGGGGGGGGAGGAAGTCGAACTGCAATCTTGCATGGGCTGAATTTCAGCGACGCAGCTCAGGTATTTCCGATTACGCGCTACTTGAGAATTCCGCTTGATTGCCCTAATCGGCCGCGTGTCGATTTCCTGCTCGCCGCGCCCGTTTTTCCTGCCCCCCTCTCCCCCCTCGCGTCGTATCGTGACGTGTCGCTCGTCGAACGTGTATACGATGTTTGCGTTTAGTGGCATCCCTCGCTGAGATATTTAAACGTTCAAACCTAAACCTAAAACATATACTTGATGTTGAAACAACTGTGCGTTATCGTGGTTTATGCTCATTTCGCACCGTTGCGTTATCGTTCGCGATTATCTTATGCGCGCGAGCACCCGCGCGCGCAGTTTAACGCAATGTCGGCGGAATTAGTACATCGAAATACGCCCGCTGCAAAACGGTCCGTATTGCGCAAACACGCCCCGCGAATAATTCAGATTGCGCAAATGCGCGGCGCATTTAAATTTCGGATTAATTATTTGTAATTCGCACATGTGTATATATAATTGCGCGCGCGCGCGCGCGGGCGACGTTTCGTTAAATTTATACGCGATTTTATCGTACTTATTAGAAACGAGTAGCGGCAGTTACGCACTAATAATTCCGCTCAAACAGATATACCCGCTCAATGTTATTAATGATGTTGTTAATTGTATACGCGAGCGCATTCCTATACACAAACTAAATTTACGTCACTCTCGCTATTTTCCCGGACGAGCTTCCCGACTCTTCTTTCCTCCTCCGGCCGCGCGCTCCCTTTTATTTATTCCAGTGGAATTCCGGTGTTGAATTATAGATTCGGTCATTGCCATCGGAAAAACGGTGCGACGCCGACGGCGTGGCGCTGCGTTGGGGATCGCGTTTAGCGTGCGATCAAGACCTAATCGCGTGAATGATTAAAGACATCGCGACGAGGGATGCGGAGCGGCACGGAGACTGCACGCGGAGGGCACCTTCTTTCCCCGAGCAGGAAAATACTCCCGGCTCTTTACGCCGGAAGTAGCTCTCCTTTATTATTAATCCTAAACGCACCATCGAACCGCAGGAATGTGGAACGGGACGGAAATGAACTCGGAGAATTCCGAGAATCTTGTGGCGTTTATCACGCCGGATTAACGAAGTCCTGTCTCAAATTCAACTGTTGCATTATTTCGGCGGTTAAAACTGCCTCTTTAATCATTGGCAAATGTCATCGCGTTGCTACTCTATTTCCTTTACTGAAATCTTTAATTATTATGTGCTCTTACTGTTCAGAGAGAGAGAGAGAGAGAGAGAGAGAGAACTTATAGTTTATATTTAATAATTAGAAAAATATTAATATGTATTACTTTATTATTGGTTTTTATTTATTTTTAAAAGCATTTTTTCATTAAAATTAAAAGGGCAAGAATCGTTAGCACAAAATAGGTTAATTTAATAACAGATAAAATATCATTAATTAATAAGAATTGTACGTTTAAGTTGTATATATTGAAAATATTAATATGTAGTATATAAAAACATTAATATATGTTACTTGTTCTCATATATTATCCTTAGTTATCTTTCGTTTCTCGAATATATACAAGTTCTTGTGTTGCAGAAAAAATTCGAGAGTGTCAGGTGCGAGGAGAACAAATTGTCTGAGGACGCGTTTGTCTAAGAACGCTAGTAAACCGACGCGGCGTAAGATTAACATCACACTCCTATCTCGAGCTCGTATGTATTATAATTGCTAAAGTTAACAATAACATCGAGTTATCCGGAGGATGAAGAAGCGACGAAGGATAACAAAACTAAACGGCGGTGTATATCGCGCCGCTTGTTGTTACATCTACCAAATTGCACGTCCAATTTCTGCGATAGACGCAAGACGGATAGAAGATAACGCTCGCGGCGTAAACGTGAGAACGCGTCACGGTCACAGCCGTCGTCTCTCTGATGACAAGAAAAGATCTCCAACTCGGAAATTTAAAAAATTATGAAACTTTAGCAATATTTAAAAGATGTTCTGTTATGTAATAAGCTATTTTTTTGTTGCCCAAATTCACCCTGAAGTAAAATCAACCCCTGGAGATTGGCCCATTTTTTACATTCGTTTTATAAAATTATATAAAATTACATAAATATTACAAATTACATAAACAAATTTATATGTTTACAATATTTTTGTATATTTATATGTTTACACTTCTCTCTAATGTTATATGTTTATATAATGCTCCCATGTTTATATTTGTTCGTGTATTTATAATATAAATAATGTAATTAAATACACGTTATTATAATTTTATATAATTTTATACAAGTAAATAAAGTTTAAGTAAAACACGTATTATATAATGTATATTATAAAAAAAATCGTGTTGAAAATATAAGAATATTGAAAATTTATTCTTCCCGTTCTGTTTATATATTTTTTATAATTCCTCAAATATATATATACAATCGATAAGTTTTCTAATCTCATTAAAAGAAACAAGTTTTCTCTGTAAGTTTTTTCTATTTCCTTTTGTTGGGGAATAATAAAACAAAAACGAACAGGTCAATTTCTAAGAATAAACTCGGGCAGCAAAAGAATCAGCAAAAAAAAAGAAGCAGCGAAAACTAGCTTATTACATAACAGAATATCCTCTATATAATTGTCAGTTTCATAATTTTGTGAATTCCCGAGTTTGAGATCTTTTCTCGATCGAAAAATTGATGCGCGATGCATTCCAACATTCGTCGACAAGTCGTTCCTTTCGTGAGATAAAAATGATAACCGATACTATCAGCCCCTCCCACCCACAGTGACATCGGTACTTTTATTGAGATGTGTGCGATAAGATAGTTCGCTAAAACTGTTGCGCTTTTCCTGTTATATATATCCTCGGGCGCCTGGAAACAAATTCCCATTAAATGTATATAACTTATTGTACATACAATACTCAAATGTCAATAATATTTTATCTGTCATAAAAAATGAACTCTTTCTATTCTAATAATCCCTGCTGTTTTAATTTTGAAATAAAAAAAATACCTTTAAAAATACGAGAGCGAGAACCAATATTTTAGTTATATTTAATAATAAATAAATATTAACTTGTAATATAAAACATTAATCTATATTGCACATGGAATGCATGCGTACAATATGAATTATAAATTGTATATTTTTTAATGGAGATTCTTTTTCAGTGAAAGAATATATAACAGGAATGAATAATAAACAGTATTTTTTTTCGATTCTATTGGCAAACATAACTGGAATCCTTTCTTGATTTGTTCTCTCTTCTACTTCCAACAAAAAATTTTTATAATAGAAGAGATCTCTCGAGCGCGTATAGGTATGTACACTCTCTGCTGTTGCCCGTTTTAGATAAAATTAACGCGCATTAATTAACGTAACCGCGATTAGTATTCCTCTCATTTTCGAGCGTTGACATTTCGGATAAAGCGCCCGGCGTGTTTTGAATAAAAATCAGCATAATTCAGAGGGGTTATACTGTAGCCGGGGTAGTTTACCGTGCGGCAATCGTGCAATCGCCGCGTGGCATGTGACACTGACAGCGCTATTTCCGCGGTTAACAATCGTCGCGGTCGTCGGCATCCCCAGTCATTATGAACGTTAAATATGTCGGTTCAATAAAGTCAGTTGCAGCAGAGAGAGAGAGAGAGAGAGAGAGAGAGAGCGCAGAGAACGTTGGATGTCACTCCAGCCATTGGACAGACTTCATGGCTACATCCCGAGGAAGCTTCCCCGCCGTTGCGGAAAAGAAAATTATAGGTATTATTGCGGGCCAATAGAAAACGTTTCACCGCAAAAAATATGACAATATTTTCTGTATGTTTTTCATTTTTATAAATAATCTATATACAGGAATGTTAAATTTACTATATTTTAAAATAATAGTCATAATTGGTAAAATTACTTAATTACGCTGTTAATATAAATTAAGTATAGTTAAGTAACTTTCGTGTAATGCAAGTAAATGTAACTGTATATAATTCGTTTAACTTTACATCACATTTCGCAGCACTTCCGTGTGTTACGCAAGAAAATATAATTATAAGTAATATACCCTGACAAATTTTATTTATATATATAAATTTCATTTATGTTAAAACATTTATAATTATATTTACTTGCGTAACGTAATGAAAGAATCGCGAGTTAAATTGCGACGCGAATTATATAAGTAAACAAATTAATTACGTTAATGGAACACGGCTATCAAAGAATTTATGGTCGAAATGAGGAAAAGTTCTTACCCCGGAGTAGTCTTCGCGCGGGAAAGAAAAGTTACACGTTGTTACATGAATAAAAAAAATATATATATACATTTCTCACGAGCAACTAATTACGTTAATTAGCAATTAGACCAGAGAGGGATTATTCGCGCTTCTCGCGCGTCTTTTCGCAATTCCGAATTGCGTCCCGCGGGAGGGACGTAATTTCGACCTGGAAGAGGCCGGGATGCTGCTCGCGTCCGACGTTTACAAGCTTTATTTTCCGGTGCGGCGACGTATCGGGATGCCGTCGTCGTCCCCCTTAATACAAGTTGCGGTATCCTCGACGGGGTCATAAGTCACGACGCGCGTCGTCCACCACTCGAAATTACTCGGACGCGATATCGAGTGACATCGAGCGTACACAGGGGCGGTTCGTCAAGCGGGAGGGAGGGGGTGGGGGTGGGTGAGGGCAAAGTGACATTGTTTCGAGCGAATGATGAACAGTAGGCGGTCGCGGAGTTGTCCGCGAGTTGTCGGGAAAAGTCGGGGAAATTGAAAGCGATCCGGGGCGCGGCGAGTCAAAGAGAAACGCGGTTGCGGCGAGTTTCCACTTCGATGATTGGCAGCGACGCGATAGAAGATCGTTTGATCGGCGACATAATCACCGATGCCTGGAACATTATCGAGTCTTTGGACCTTAAGCGTTATCAATCAAACGTGCGAGCGTTAATTGAAGAAGACAGCCGACTTTTTAGTGTCTATAAGTATTAAAAGTGTCGTGAAACCTTTGGAAACGGAGTGGTAAAACATGAGATGTAATAAATATGAGAAATAAGAGAGAATAAAATAATATGGAAAATATAGCAAAGTATAGGATTACCAGCGTGTTGTCTATACTTGCGCGTTTTATATTTTACTTCTCATTTCGGTCCATGGATAATAATAAACGCGGAAACGTTGCGACATACAGGGTAGTTTTTAAGTACCATCCAGTATTTTATAGGAGTTGATTTTTAGAGACATTTTAGGAAGAAAAAAAAAATTTGTCTGTATAATTTTCTTCACCAAAGCGATCTCAAACGTCAATTTCTAAAATATCGAACAGTACTTAAGAAACATTCTGTATATACATCGTTAAATGTTAAAGAATGAAATTTGAACCAATACCTTGAATTAAATAACATTTTGTTATTTTTAACTACTATGTGTGTTGAATTTATTATTTTAACTCCATTGATTTAGTTAAATTAACGACATATTGAATAGGAGCAGTGACAACCTGTAAGAATAGTTAAAAATGACTCAAATTAAATATAATTTGACACTACGAATTTAACAATGTAGGGGAAGACATAGATAAAGTTTCGCGTTACAAGATCGTAGGAAAAAATTTGCTGGAAATCGGGAAATGGTCTTCACATGGTCTTCATATTTTATATTTGAGCTTAATATCAAATATAAAATAAATCTCGACTGAAATACAGTTATTTAACTACAGTGTCATATTAATATATAATATAGGTTTCACATATTTTAAGATTTTAATTCTAACAAAAGATATCTATACTAGTTCCGATCCCAACAACGTTAGATTCCTCTTGGGTCTTACGACGACCTTTCGGCGGAATTTTTGACACGTACTTACGCTGCGGCAGGTTTTCAAATCCGGAAAAAGAGTCTCAAATCCCGCACGACGGCGCGGCGGCGGCGGCGCGTTCTAATTTTCTATTTCCGCGGCTTATTGTACTTCTCTCGGTGCGACCGCGGCTTAATTAGAGACCACGAAAAGTGGAAAGCGGACTGGAGGGAAAGAGACGGAAAGGGGATCTCTCGCGCGCGCGAACCTCGGCCCTCGGCTCTCTTCCCGAGATAAAAGATACTAACTTTCGAGCTTTATCGCGGCGCGCCGGATCTGCAGACTTGTGTGCTCTCGGGGATAAATACGCCTTGGCTTCGTTATCGATCCCGACGACGACGCACCGTCCGATAACGCGGAAGACGAACTTCATCGTTTTCTGCGGATTCTTACGAGTGTTTCCGTCGCCCCGCGACTCTTCTTGCGCTCCGCGTATCGCGCGGCCGCAGGAAACGCGACTTCAACTGCTGGGCTGAATGGCAGTTGAATTCAATCATAAGGATGTTACACATGTGTAACTATAATTGAATTAAATGTAGTTTATAAATTTACAAATTGCGTGATTTGTATATTAAATTGATCGTTATTGTTTTGATTAAACTGACCGCGATTAAAATCGATTATATAAAGCATCGGGATACTTCGGCATTGCATTATTTTAGAAATTATACCGAACGAATTCATCGTTCGGAAATCAGAAATTGTTCTGTATTGTACGATAACTTCCGATGAGCGCGAAATATTCCGATGAATTTATCTTTTTTTGCTTCCTCATAGAGGAAGCTTTGTTTTCGTAAAAAAAATTTTTTTTATTTGCTTTTGCCAATGTGTTCAGAATGTTCTAAAACGTCGAAAAATCGCTATTTTAAAAAAATGTCGGTATGTGTGTATGTATGTGTGTATGTGTGTATGTATGTGCCAAATTTACCGAAATTTCTATAACTCCAGAACTAATTAACCAAATCTTTAACGAATTGTATATGAAATAGGGGTAGAATTTTCCGGGGAATACTATAGAGTGTATAGTTTTTTGTTATCTATTTTTTGGAAACCAATTTTTTTAATTTTTTTACTCAAGAATTAGAAAAATAAAAAAAACGGTATCCAGAAAATCGGTAACAAAAAACTATACACTCTATAGTACTCCCCGGAAAATTCTACCCCTATTTCATATACAATTCGTTTTAATCTGCTCGTAGTTATTTTTTATTTTATAATTTCCTGTTAACGGTAAAAAGAGCGCAAATAAATAAGCTTTTTAAAGTCTTTTTATTACGATCTTGAAAACATCGTAACGTAATTTATTTCAAAATATCCGACTGAAATGTAGATTTTATGCTTTCTTCATTATTTTATCTTTTATATCCTTTTAAATCTTGGATAAAAAGATAAATAAATCTATATTTAGCGGCCTTTTCATTTTTGTTGTATTTATTAGCTGTTAATTCTATTGATAACTCTGGTGACGCACGAGTGTTTTTCTCGCGCAGAATAAACGCCGGGAGGCGATGTTAAATAATACAAACGTATAAATTTTATTTTTAGTCAAAATCTAACCCGTCCGCCCTCAGAATGGACAGAGCGACACTCGATTATTCGTCTGGCGCATATATTAACGCCGCGGGCGTAGATCTAATTCGAGAATGATAACGCAGTTCAAAGACCTATATACTTCCTCGCCTTGCAAGTCGAATAACCCCGAATAGCCGAATAGCTTCATCGGTATAACATAATCAATCGGATTGCCCACCGCGATTGGTCGGTCCGCCCGCGGATACAAACGGATAAATGCAAATAACGCCGAATCTCTCTCGCGCCGATAATTACAATCATTCATGGAGTAACACGCGGCGTGCGCCGGGGTGGCGCGACCGCGTATAATCCACACGTGAATAATCGATCGACGAGTATACGACTATTTTCGAAACGCTCTCGTAAACGTTCTAGTTTTGATGGCTTGAAAAAAAGAGATTCGGGGCGACCGATCGCGAGCAAAACGCTGCGGCGAGGAAGATGAGAACGCATATATGGGTCGCCGCGCGCAAAACTGAGCTATGAACTCCGGATTTAGCGTCGCGCGCGATGGATCCTTATTTAATTTAGGAGGGTTCAAAGGCCGAAGTGCGAGGGAATCGGAACGTATCCGTGGAACCGAAGATAAAAAAAAAGAGGATTGAAGGTTTTTAAATGTGCAAGAATGCGAGGGGACCGAAGTCTAATATAATTTTAATCATAATTTTTACGGAGAAGAGATTTTCACATTTCTTCTTTCACAATCGATCTTAAAATTTTAATTAATATTCAGCGAATATTAAAATTTGAGTAATCCGGAGGTATATCGGAACATAAAGTTCCACACATCTCAAACACGGCACGATATATCGACATTATATTATTTTCCTCGTTAGAACCAAAGTCCCTTCGAAAATGCGTTAAAATTCCATCAACGCTAAAGATCCAACGCAAAGTTGAAGGACGGATAAAAAAAGTTCCATTCGCATTCTCGAAGTTTTGATCTTTGAGGGTGCGCTCTTTCATCGTTAAACGGAAAAAGTGCAGCTTCCGCGTTGCTTTTGCTCGATCTCGAGGAGAAACCGGCCGGCCGGTTAAGAGCCTCCGCGCGCGACGATCGCGCGGGACTCAAAGGGAATACGCGAACAGAGGGACACTCGGTATATGTATATCCATCCGCGAGTCTCGAGGGATTCTGGAAACTCGAAACGCATATGCACGGCCTCGGCCCCGATCGAGCAGCTCCTCGGCTCGGAATCTCCAGCTACTCCAGCTAACTTCTACGGTGGCACTATACTCCCCCGGCGCGTGCATCTTATTGCGCGTTAACTCTCCGCTCTTCTCCCCCCCGGCTTACCTTTTCTACGACTCGCTACTCCACGCGCGACGTCTCCCGTCACATTCCACGTATCAGCCGCGACACCCGTTACCGCCGCAGGAAACACGATCCGCCTCGTGACTGCCGTCGTCGTCGTCGTCGTCGTTGTCGAGTGGTCTCCCGCGAACCCGCCGGTATCATCCACGGCCTCAGTCCGGCCGAGACGCGCGTCGCGCGCGAAATTTTCCAACTCTTCTCGAGAAAATCTCCGCTTCCTTGATTCAATAAGGCCAACCGGCGTGTCAAGCCACGCGCTTCCTCAGGCACCTCGGCGGTGCGCACGTGGGGGGGGCACCGGTTGTGCCGTCTCTCTCTCTCTCTCTCGTTTCGAGTTTCCTCAGCAATAAAAGATCCTCCGAACAATAAACTTCGATGTCCCGTCGAAATTAACGTTTCGTCTTTCCTTCGGGACCGTCCTTTCGGCCTTCGGGAGAAGCGCAGGATGCGGCAGGATGCACACCGCCGCGCCGAGGCGCACGCACCGCAACTAGCCGCCCGCTTCGCCGGTCGGATCCTCCCTTCAGGGCGCCGGACATCTCTCGCGGGAAGCCGCGGCTCGCAGAATTATCTTCTTCTCTTATATATAAACGACCTTTTCGCAGCTCTTCCTCACTCAGCGTCTCCTTCTCACGCCGATCCCAAAAATCCGTCCTTCGATTATACTCGCGCGCTTAAACGTCTCTCTTATTCTCCGCAGGATTCCGGATAGTAAAATGGGACCTGAGAAGGGACGGGTAATAGACCTCGAGACGGAGAGCGGTGCGGCGGGCGCACCGTTGTTGCGGCTATAATGGATCTGCTTTGAGGCGAGTCATCACTCGGGGAACGTCACGTCGCGACGCGGGCGAGCGTCGGGAGGATCGCCAGAAAATCCGTCTCCCGCTGCTGCCTTGGTCCTGGTTCGACCGCGGCGAGGAACGCGGTCAGCGCGCCTTTCTCGCTCGGTGCTCCGTTCCTCGCGGAGCGGTCCTCTCGCTCTCTCTCTCTCTCTCTCTCTCTCTCTCTCCTTTCTCTCCGGAAGTCACGACCTCTACGCCAGCGAGCGAGAGAAAGAGAGGGGAGATAATCGCGAGCCAGCGAACGACGTGCAGTCCGCTCCGAAAAACGTTGTTGCTCCGAAACGACGTAGCGATGCCGAAGGACGATGCTGGCGACGGCGAGGAGCGAGGACAGACGTCCCGTCTCGTTCACGCCCCCGTCCGTACTCCGTTCCCCCTTTCTTTCGACGAACGCGACACGACCACGGGGACGCGGCGCGCTCGCACGGAGGGGGGGGGGGAGAGGGAGGCGTTGGCGGCGACCTTCCCCGACCACCACTCGCGGAATAAACAATAATCGCCGAGCGAGGCACCCGCCGCGTTATCGGAGAGACGAATGGAGACGTGGCTCTCCTCCGTCGTGGCCCGAGGAACGAGGCTATAGAGAGACAAGGCTCTAGAGGCACCGAGTACGAAGAGGTGGGAGAGGGAGGGGGGAAAGAGGGTGGAGAGCAAGAGTGTGCGTGCGTGAGAGAGAGCGCGTTAGAGCCGTTTCTTTCGGGAGCGAAGGAAACCGAGCGCTCGAGCGACGAAGGATTCCTCGAGGAACGCGACGCACGTGCGGCAAAACGCGCGAGCACCGCGGGCTGCCGCGAACGCGGGCACACGTTATTGTCCTTTTTTTTTTCTTCTCCCCCTCACGGATGACACACGTCGCCCGAGAAGCGAGTGGCGGCGGCGGCGACAGCGGTCTCGCGGCTCTCGCCTCCTTCCTCGCCAACGCCTACGCGATACACATTGCACGCAGTAGCAACGACGCCCCTATACGCGCCGAGCGTCAGTGGTGCTCAGCGAACGGCGTCCGTCGGCGACCGCGCCGGGATACTGAGAGCCCCCGTTTCCAACGATATGCCGGAATGATTTTTATCAAATGCAAATCGAGGGTATTTCCTTTTGTATTAGGTCGACAATTTTTATGAAATTTATCGTGCATTGTATTTAACGCTTCGATTGTTCGTGATAACACTTTTTCTCAAGTTGGAGAGAAAATTAAATGCTCAAAGAAATATAGGGATGTTTTAGTTGCACGTTTGTGACGTTGGTTATAGTGAAATTCTTAGATTTTCTAGTAACTTTGGCGCTAATGTGTGTAGATAGTTTATTTAGAAACATATATTCCCTAGATATAGAATACACTAGATATGCTAGTTATTCAGCTAATTTTTATTCCCTAGCTAATTATATATCTCAATATTTATAATAATTATAAGAATAATATATAAAGCATGACAAAATGTTATAATTATTGTATTTTGCTTAGAGCCAGTTTAAAAATATTTTTAAAAATTTTGTTTGTGCATTTTAATAATCTCAAACTTTTCTTTACATTAATAAAAAAAACTATAAAAGGTAAGTAAAAATCATATAATACCGTGAATAATTCTATTAAAATATAAAATCTTTATACTATTATATTATACATAATGTAAACCTACAAATATAAATACATAACGTACAAAGGCAAATTAATTTTTTTACAACTTGCATGCCATCAAGATAGTAGAAAACACATTTAAAAGTTGCAGATATTCATCGCTCCCTTCTGTTAATCTGTAATCACATTCCTAAAAAACAAAATTTTCTCATTTACATTCAGATTATTATTCTTTTTGTTTATATATAAGAAGTTACTTACACCAAGCACATCACCAATCGTCGCTTTTTGTTTGTCAGTAAGTTCAACGGAGAAAACAATTTTCTCGTTCAATTGTTCAATTACCTGAAATTTAACATAATCAAAATCAAACAAAATTGATCTGATCAATTGATCTAATCAGTATTATTTTTTTACTATCGTTATTTAAAACATTTTTAATTTAACAGATCATGGAAATAATTAAGACAATACTTGTGATCCCGGATATCCTTCCAGCAGCAAATCTTCGAGCAATTTCTGGACATTATTGTAACTCCCCTTTTTACAAGCCTCCCACAGTGTATTAATTTGATCATCGGGAACCAGCTAAAATGATAAATGCACACCACAATTCAAAATTATTCAATCTCGTCATACAAAAAAAAATTCACAGGAACCTATATTTACCCCGATAACGTCGAGTGCATCGTCTACGGTAATCTCGTAGTCTTTTCCCTTCAATCGCGTGATCGACTGCAAGCACATGACAGCCTGTCTCAAATCGCCACCCGATGCTTCAACGATTTTCTCCAAGACTTTTCTATCAGCCTTCAGACTTTCCTCGTTGCATATGTACGCGAGCCTGGCAATACTCTTGTCATCGGTCAATGGCTTGAACCGGAATTTGGTACAGCGCGACGCTATCGGCTTGATGATTCGCGACAGATAATTGCACACCAGACAAAAACGCGTGCTGTGCGACTCTTTTTCCATAATCCGACGAAGCGCCGTTTGCGCGGCGCCGGTCATACTGTCTGCCTCGTCCAATATGATGATCTTAAATGGCGGACATTTTCTCCCGCTGTAAAATATAAAAAATTAATTTCATTAATCCATTGTGCATTGTATATTTCATTAATCTATTTTCATTAATTAATATTAAGTAAGAATTATATATATACATGATGCCTCAGATTGTGCCGTTTTGATCATAAACTGCAGTACGGCGCGCAAGACGTTCAAAAGAGATGATCAACTTTCAAGTATTTGCGTCAGATCAATTCGACTTGTACAATTTCTTTTCTCTTACGTTTATAAATTAAAATCGTTTGTAAAAGACATTCAAAATTTAGTTGTAATATTTAATTATCTCGGCCTTAATTCCTTTAAGAAAAATATAACCAATCTCGATATAACATTGACGCGACTCACGCAAATATTTGAAAATTGAAAATGTTTGCTCACACGCTTCTCAGAAGGTCACTAATCTTGCAGTTCCTTCTGCCGTTGTGTGTGAACATTTTTTCTGTTCTGTTGCCAATAAAGAGTACTAAAACGCTTTATTAAACTCCTTGATAAACAACAAAATGTGCCTTTCTCTGAACAATCTTTCGCACCAAAAATTCTGCAGCCGTCAGACCTTTTACTGGTTCATCACTGGCATTGATCACTGGATCATTGTTAATATCTCGATACAAATAAATGACATTTACGACTCAATAAAATAAATTAGAAATAATGGCTTTTCATAGCGAAAGGGTTAAGAAAAGTCTGCCTAAACTCACTCTGGTCCGTTAGAATTAGCCCTGCGCAACGCAAAAGATTTGATCTTCTCTCTCACAACCTGAATGCCCCTGTCGTCGGAGGCATTCAGTTCTAATATTCTGTCCTTATACATGCTACCAAACATCTGTCTCGCGGCTGCGTGGATGATGCTGGTCTTGCCGGTACCCGGTGGCCCGTAAAACAACATGTTGGGAAAATCTCCGTGTTCCATGGCCTGCCGTATCACGTTCACCACGTCCGTTTGCTCCACAATGTCGTCGACATTTTTCGGCCGGCTGTAAACGAAGAAAAGATGGAAATAAAAATATTCATCTTCGATCTTAATTCTTTTTTGCACTGAAAAGAAAATGATCATAATTTCTGGCTAGAAAAGATTGCCTTCTTGCGTGTGATGGTCAAGAGGTTGATCTTGCCGGTTTTGGTGTAAACTCACTATTTTTCCACCCATGGCGTCAGATCCTTCTTATCGTCCTTGGCCCGAGAGGTTGAAGGTTTCCTGACGTCCGCCGGAGCGCCCAACTTCCCGGTCTTCAAGAAAGCGTGCATCCTTCCAATCGATCCAGCTGCACTCCGGCCAACTCCGGCTTCGTACAGTTCGCAGTGTTCGCACTGTTCGCACAAGCTTTCCCGCAATCCCGCCTACTCGTCGCCATCTTTCTTAGGGTGCCTCCCCATGCAGGACGGAATCTCGGAAAACGGAATCTCGGAATCATTCTGATTGGTTAGTCCCATGAGGCTATTGGTTAGCCTCATGGGACTAACCAATCAGAATTATTCCGAGATTCCGTCTTGCATGGGGAGGCACCCTTATGCTTTCTTGCCGGATTTATACAAAGTCAGCTTGGAGACTTAACATGACTTAACAATTGTTGATACAAAAACAAGTATTGTATATACGAATATAATTTGTGCGTTTATATTTATAACATATAAATTGAGCATATTTGTCGTTGGAGTTGACGACAAAATAAGTAAGAGTGGAGACCTCTGTCGGCCGGTCGGGAATTACGGATTCGTTTTTCCCAAAGTTTAGCCTAATTAATTAACGAATCTCATTTCACTTATGCTCGTTTTAATCAGTAAGATCAGCCGCAAGCTGGTACATAGCCGAATTTTGGAAAAAGGATCGAAATAAAATTTATAATAAATGTGGGGAAACGCGCAGCTATATAGACACGGGGGTCAGGTTGGGTGAGCCAAAATGCAAAATCCGGCTATGTACCAGCTTGCGGCTGATCTTACTGATTAAAATGAGCCTAATTTTAATGAGATTCATTAATTAATTAGGCTAAACTTTGGGAAAAGTGATTCTCACTAAGAGCAGCTCATGGGGAATTTTCGTGGTAACATACTGACAAGGGCGGTGTTCAGTTTCTAACTATCCCTCTAGAAAGAGACATGAGTGAGTCGGTAAGGGGCAAAGTGTGTCGGTATTGTCGGTAATAGCACGGAAATGCTGGTCTCGACTTTTGAGGGGCCATTGGCTATCTTCTGTGACCGAAGTCCATATGACAGCCAATGGCTGCGTTTAGTAAAAAAAAAACAGCTTAGCGATTCTTTAATACGATTGGTTTATACACTTAGATCCAATTAGAAACTAATGGCAAGAACCAATCATATTAAAGAATGCAGCCATGGGCTTTTTCGAGCATGACACGTACGAATGATCAACCAGTTGATAACCCAACCCAAAGTTGAGTTGACTGCTAGGTTAGTGGACGGTGTTGTAGTTGTGTCACTTTTTTGATCGCCGATATTTGACACACGAGATACTTAAATCATGACTTCACTTCTCGCGCCGGAAATCCCGCCGTCAGGTTTTTCCTTCGATCTCTGCCAAAGGTGAGAGTTTTGTCTTGTTTCGAAAATTCATAATTCTGGAAGTAATCCGGAGTTCTTCTAACTAACCTGCATACTGCTGTGTCATACATCAGTTTTACAAAAAGAAACTCTTGCGATGTAACTGTCATATGTATATTGTAATATTATGTATTTTCAATCTCTTATTTTTGTGAAAGAAAATATCCAAGAGTTTTAATGTGAATCATTGAAAGAAAAGAGAAGAGGAATGCTTCGAAGCATTTGTAGCGTCACGTTGACCGTAGCCTAAGTATATGATCGAGTTGCTGTCTTCTGTAATGCTAATTACTGTAATTCCTAATTAATATAATAAGTATCAAATTATTTGACAATTTCTATTGTTTAAAAAGATTCTGCAAATCAAGATTTATTTCTATTGAATTAATTATCATATATTTGAGATTTATACATTTTTAAATTCAATTTGGGGTTTATATATATATCGAGTTTTCTAATTTTTATTTATCTTGCGCAGAAACAATGCTTTGATCAAAAAAGGCTTTGCCGCTCCAAAAGTAGTCAAGACAGGTACCACCATTGCTGGAGTAGTATACAAGGATGGCGTTATTCTCGGCGGTGATACGCGAGCCACCGAGGACACTATTGTGGCCGACAAGTACAGCTTGAAGATCCATTATCTCGCTCCCAATATGTAGTAAGTATCGTAGCATCCTCTATCTTTACAACAAATCAATTTCACGAGCAACATATTAAGAGAAATGTAAATTATTTTTAGCTGTTGCGGAGCCGGTACAGCGGCCGACACTGAAATGACCACCGAGATGATAGCTAGCCAATTGGAGCTGCATCGTTTGAATACTGGCCGCGTCGTGCCCGTATGCACCGCCAATACTTTGATAAAACAAATGCTATTCCGTTATCAGGGTCATATCGGTGCTGCGCTCATCCTGGGCGGTTTTGATATTGACGGACCCCAGTTGTACTGCATTTATCCGCACGGTTCAACCGAGAAGTTGAAATACACCACCATGGGATCTGGCTCACTGGCTGCTATGGCGGTCTTCGAAAGCAGATGGAAGCCTGACATGCTGGTAAAGAGTGTTTTTAATCAGTCGAGTATTCTGGATCTACAGTAATATCGCTATTTCAAGATTTTGAATTCAGAGAAAGCTGAATGTTCAAATAAAAATTTGATAAATCTACAGTCTAAAATAATGTTTATTTTAGATATAACTGTGTAAACAGTGACAAATTTATCGCATAATTATTTATTGTAAAATCTATCATTTCGTACATTAATGTTAATATATTTATATTTATATGTGTATTTTTTAATTAATTTCGATTTATATATATATCTTTTTATATTAAGTAATGTATACTAAAACGATTTCTTATATTAAAAACTCCATGCTCTCAAATAAAAAATTGACGGTTTTTAGGAAGAGGATGCGAAGCAGTTGGTGGCGGACGGCATTCGCGCGGGCGTGTTCAACGATCTTGCGTCGGGATCCAACGTGGATCTCTGCATCATTCGCAAGAACAGCGTCGAGTACTTGCGACCGTATGACACCGCCAGTGTGAAGGGCGAGCGGCAGATCAGCTATCGTTACAAGCCCGGCACCACATCGGTGCTCACGAAAACAATACAACCGATCGTCGTGGAGGAAGAGACGGTGCGCACGATCGAACTGATGGACACGTCCGCATGAAACTCCGTTAATTAATCTAGCGTTCTATATAAGCTTCAAATAATAATTTTTTTTTCAAGCAATGAGACTTGTCGATCATAGATCAATTCGATGTTTGTAATAAAGATATTACCGGGATTGCGCAGGAATAACTGTATAATTTCTAAATTCTGGTTCTGGAAGGGGAAGGAATAATATTTAAATTAGAATCAAAGTAAACAAGAAAACATTAGAAGAGTCCAGCGGCCTGCTTGAGACGCTGTCTCTTCCAGGCCGGTAATTTCTCGAATTCCGCGGGTTCCATTTTGAAGATCGCGATGAAATTGTCGTAAGTCAGATGCATCTCTTTGCGTCTAACGTCCACGCCGGCCGGCAGGTTCTCCGGCTCGCTTTTCAGCACCACCGGCGGGTACTTGATGTAATTATCGAAGTCTGTGGTGGCCTTCGAGGTCGTCTGCGTCCTTGTCGATTGATCTCTATCCTCCAGCAGGGCGCAGAAGGTGTCGAACGGTTTGTAATCCCTCAGCAGATTATGATTCCAATTGTCGAACAACCCGATAAAAGTGGCTGGCTCCAAACCTGAGAAGCGACAAAAAATCGTAGACAACAAAAAGTATAAGATATATAGATCTAAAGTTTTTTTGCGGAGGAGTTTGAGCTGACTTTAAAAAATAGGTCGGACAAACCTATAAAAGATATCTGAGTTAAGATATCTTTTATAGGTTTGTCCGACCTATTTTTTAAAGTAAGACTACTACGTCTTAGATTTTTACTTAAAACTTGCCAGTCCGGGAAAGATATTCAGCTTTAGGAATTTTTTTCGACTTTGTATTGCCTGGAACTCACCTTGTTTGATCACAGAAATGGTCGTGTTGCGATTTCGACCAGCGGGATGAGTGTAAAGGTATATAGTGGCATCTTCGACGCACTCTTGCAGCGTCCTCGGGCTGGAGAACTTGCCTATCCATATCCAGATCACGCTGCCGGCGTCTAGCAGCCAAGCAGCCTCCGGTATCAGAGAATTCTGTCGGAATCCGAGGATCTGTTCGCCCACGAAGAGGCCGTTCTCGGTGCGGCATTGAAACAGGTGCTTGTCCAGCTCCTCGCCTATCTCTTCGGTCTCCGTGCTGTAGGCGCCTCTTCCTGAGCGGGACAAATTTACGCGAAGCAACGATGATTATAACGTCGGATGTGATCTTAGAAAAGTTTGAGCCGCGCCATATACTCATATGGTTTTTTTAATTATACCTCCGAGTTCGGTCCAGAAGTCGTTGCTCTCCTTACCCTCGGCAACGAGGGGCGCGTTTCTGGGCGCGAGGCGTCGCGACGTCTGTCTAGCGTCGCCGGTGCTCTTGCCGCCGCACCAGACGATCGGCGCGCTGGAGAAGAGAATGAACACCGCGCTGGAGTCCAGGCTGCTCGCCCGTAACGGACGTTCCACGGCTTTCGACGTGTACGGCGTCGAGCCGAACACTCTGACCAGATATTTTTTTGGCGCTGCAAATCGAGAATCTTTATTGTAAAAGATAGTATGATGCACCCTTCGAATTTTATTCACATATAAATTTAAGTATTCTATTTTCTCTTCGCGCACTATAACAGTGAAACTTCTGTTGATGCTTTATCTTAGTGAGTTGGGAGTAGACGAGCGTAAACAAAACTATTTAAACCTAGAATCAGTCGAACAACTTTCTTAATATACATTTTGATCCAAATTGATCAGCTTCAATACCAAGCAGAAAGTTTCAAGATTCATAAAGGTCAAAAATTTTTGTTGCCTAAAATATTTTAACGATCAATACCTTGTTATTTTTCATTTATCGTTATTATATGTATATCTATATATTTCTTTTTTATCGTTATTTCTTTACACTTTTATTTAACCGAATAACAGCAGAGAGATACTTTACGCGAGTCACGGTGGCGTCCGGCGAGTATCTTGAGCTTCCCGTCGTAGATCTGCAATAGATGAGGCGGTTCTCTCCCTTGGGACGCCTTCACCAACTGCGCGTTCGTCTCTTCAGACAGACGACAAGCCACTGTCAAAGCTGCATCTCGATCCACTTTGACAGAGTGAACACCTTCCCAGCAATAAACCTGATGAAAATATAGTCGTTTCTGTTCGAATCTTTCACAATAATTACAACCACAAAGATGAATGCTACCTTCGTGTACGTTAAAAGAAATTAAAGTCCTCATCCCCCATTTCCCAGTTCTTGTGTGGTGTTCAGAAAGTTGCGAATGATATTAAATTTCTTTAATAGTTATGGACACGATTGAAAAACATTTAATAAGCTTTATTGACAAATTAAATAATTATAGTAATAATTTAACGATACAAAACGAAACATTACGTTTAACAGACTCCCTCGAAAAAAAAAAGATTATAGTAAATTCAAAGAGTTCCACGTACAATACTTCGACACCTTCGCCCCTGCCCGTACTTGTACAGCATCACGTAGCAGGCTTCCGCGTAATAGATTCCCCTGTCGTCCTCCACCTGGACCATGCCCTCCTTCAGTTCGATCCTCCACAAGGTCCGCTTGCCGGACCCATCGTCCACCAGCTGGCACTCGGCCGCCATCCTGGGCCTCTCGTTCATGTAATCGGGCTCGAAGCTCGTCGGCAAGGTCAACGGCCTCGTCTTGGAGGGCTCCCAGCCCCTCAACAGCGCCTTCATTTCCGTCGGCTCGTGACCTTCGTTTCATTTCATTCATTTAATCTCATTTGACTTTGAGAGAGAGACTATTACACACGCACGGCGCGCGTTATTTATACTATTACTCAAAATTCTAAAAATTCTTCCGACTTACTAGCACAAATTTTGTTAGTTTATTTCATTTTATTTAATTTTATTTTATATAATCACTGACTTAATTTCAATTTCTATATATATATATATGTATATATATAGTGTCGATTGTTAACTTCTTTCTTTCGTTACAATTAAGACGCTTGCTGGTCCTTTTGCATTTATCTGCATGTATTCTTAAGAGATTTTCCAAATAATACTGTGCCTCCCCGAGTGAGACAATTTTATCGCGCGATAAAACAAATCCCGCTCTTCTCTACCTTCCGTCGTCCTGGCCACCGGCACGCCGTCGCTGTAGTCCTTCTTCTTGACGAAGCCCCGCGCGTTTCTCACGGCCTCCAATCTCTCCCGCGCATTGACGTCGCGGCCCACCCAGGCCCAGACGCCGGCCTCGCCCCGGTCCACCAGGTACACGGCATCGGAAGTCAGGTCGCCGCGCAGAATCGGGCCGGACTTGAGCTCGGCGACCTTGTACTTGCCCGACTGCTCGCTGCACTTGTACAGCTTGATGGGGCTGGGGGGATTGACACGGTGCTGACGATCGGGCGCCACCACCCTCGCCGAGGGATCGAGCACGCTGCTGAAGAGCTCCCGGTCGTCCGCGGGCAGGGTCTGCTCGTAGCCGTCCTCGACCACCACCACACGGCCGTTGTTGTTCTCTTTCCGGGACTCCAGGAGACTGGCGGCGTGACGTTTGTGCAGGGGATCTGACAGGGACCCCAGCCACAGGAAGACGACACCCCTAAGAATAAAAAAGAAATATCTTTTAACTACTCTTATAAAACTCATGGTTATATAAAAGAAATTAAAATCCTAAGATTTTTATTATTTTATTTTCAAAATTAGTAGAGAAAAAATTATATAAATTGCTAAATTAATAAAGAAAAATAGAATTTAGAAGTTATAGAGTTATTGGGAACTAATAACAAGAATTTATTTTGTGAAATTGGAAAACCGGTGATAAAAATAAATTTTGCAAATTGAAGTGTTATTAGTGATTGTAATTTTTAACTACTTTTGTAAAACTCGTGGTTATAATATATAGAAGAAATTGTTATAGGATTTTTATTACTTTATTTGCGAAATTAATAGAGAAAAAATTATATTACGGTAATTGCTAAATTAATAGCGGAAAATGGAATATAGATTTTACATACAGTTCTATCGGGAACTAATAACAAGAATTTGTTTTGTAAAATTGGACGAACAACGGTGAAAATTAATTTCGGCAAATTGAAGTGTTATTATTGATTGCAACTTTTGCTGTTGTATTATTTGCGAATTAAAACACGCTTTTCTTTGTAAAATTAATAAAAAGAATTTATAAAAGTCTAATGAAAAAGGAGATATTATATACTCAAGAATTTAAAAATATTTATTGCATTTTAAAATTAAAAATGTAAAAAAAACTATAAATAAAGAAGAAATAATTACACAATTTTTTTCAGTTCTCAAAAGACAAAATATTAGAAAATTGAAATTCTATCTAGGACCTTTAGGATATTCAACAACTCCAACGAAATTATTAAACTTTCTTAGACGTGTTAAATTTCTAGGTGCTAAAGGGATCAGATTTATCATTACTCGGTCCTCGGTTTGCGTATATAATATATACATTCTTTGCACGCAAAAAACTTTCACCGGCGGATTTCGACATCGTCCGGCGGTTACGTAAAAATGATTCGCGTCGCGTAATACGCGATCGCCCTGAACTGTCACGCACTTCGCGCGGACGTCCATGAGGATGACGTCCCGGCAGCTGAAGCGCTCCCAGTGGACCCTCTCCAGCTCGGTCAGGATCGGCACGGCCACGCCGGAGACGCGATGTAGGACGCAGGCGGGCGGCTCGTGGTGCGGGTTCTCCACGACCAGCCGCTGCCGGAAGTAGGCGAGGAACCGCGGGCTCTCACGGCCCTGTGCCTCGCGCGTCAGGATCATCGCCGACGTCTGCGAGTCGAGCTCGGCGGCGCGGAGCGCCGCGGCGCCGGACGCCGTCGAGTCGCAGTTGGCGCCGATCCAGAAGTGGATGGCGCGCACCACCGAGCTGTCCTTCAGATCCTTAATCTATATCAGAAAGGAAAAAACCACCAGGAATATATTAACTAAATAATAAAGCGAATAAAAATAAAAAGAATAAAAGAAGGGCAAATATATATCTTTTTTAATGTCAAGCTTTTTAAACGTCGCATCTTATATCTTTAATAGATGTAAATGTCTTTTTTGCATATAGACAATTACGCGCGCGTGAGAAGTTTATTTTCTTTGCGGAGTGATTCGACGCTAAACTCGAAGAATCAAAAGTCCGTGGAAGAAAAATCACGTTCTAATAGGGCGTGGATTTCGTTAGGCGAGGCGGTGCTTGCGCTTTCGTGCGGTTTCTCTCACGACGACTTAACACAATGGAAGTAAAAGTACCGGCATGCCCGGGTAAGGAAGTGCACCGTCCTTTGCGGACACGGCGTAGACGATGTATGCCGACTCGGAGAGGAAGAGGCCCATGTTGCTGCTGCTTACGACCGTCGCCCGTAGACCCTGTCCGACAAAAGCGAATTACGTAACACCGAGTAAACGAGGCGTGAAATAAATAATTATATATACGACTAATTAGAGGAAATTAATAATTATAAATAATAGCTAAAAATACACAGAAAAATATTCTTGATTTGAAAATATATCTTTTGTTTCAACGTGGAAATCTTGAAACAAGATTATATTGCGTCAAACGAAGAAAACTTGCATTGAATGAAATTCATTTTGTATTATAGTTCAAATCATGAAAAAAAAGTTAAATTCTTATGAAAAGATTGTAGATTCTTGTGTACATAAGTATACTATATAGTATATACATTTTTATTTGACACTTCTTGTTTTTCTGTGTAGTTAATAAATAATTGTAAATACTTAGTAGAAATAATAAATAATGAAATATATATATGTATATATATATATATATATATATATATATATAAAAGACTAAATAAATTAAATATAAATCAAATTAAATACAAGATTAATTAGAGTATAAATTTAAGAAAGGGATAGAATTTGATTTGACTATTATAAAGAGGATGACGCTTGTTTTGCAGCCGACATAAAACAACTCATTTTTATCCATAACGATTTATTATATGACCAATATATTTCTAACTTTGTACATTAATCTTCCAACTATACATTATAGTCTTTATGATCTTCTTTTTGTATCGCAATGCGTATTATTTTTTATCGTTGAAGAAAATGTCCATGTCACAGTGTTACAGTTATTCAATCATTTTTATCGACATATAGCTACCTCGATCTTCCAGACTCGGAAGATGCTGCTGTTCTTCGGGATGTTTCTGAAGACCTCGCCGCCGGAATCATCGCTGCGACAGCTCCTATCGTCCTGCGGGACGGTATTTATAATTTCAGGGTACAGCACGCTCGTCATGTTCGTCCACGAATAAATAATAACAAGCTCCGGCTCTTCGAAAATTCCTCTCCTCCCGACGATTCGAAGCTTTTCTCGCACTTTATTAATTTCTCAAAATTAATATCGCAGCGCAAAGTGACGAACAAGTCGAGACGAGACTTGAAGATCATAGAGTTTATCCAGCGATCGCGTGTCAAGAATGAGGAGTCGAATAAGCACTCTAGCGAGTTCTCGAAATCGTCGCGAAAAATTGCCGGAAAACTCGAAAACGGATTCTAAGGTCGACGGACGGACGTCCGCGTGCAGCAATTAATGGTAATTAATTCCGGCATGCGCGATAATAACATTGTCGGCGATTACATTCGCAGGCGCGCGGCGCGAGCCGAGGTGTTTCGCAACGGACGCGCTTCGCGAGCGGACTGAAAACTGGGATACAAGAGCTCGCGAGAGGATCTTCGCCTCGCAGGTGCGCTCGAGTGCGTGCTCGACGCACCGCACGACGCGGCCTTTGCCGGAAGAGCGCTTAGCACATTAAATAAGTTTACCTCGAATCAATTTAGCTCATATATGATCTTCCAACATGGCGTAGTTCGATTTAAATTTGTATCGATCAATTAATTTGGAAGCTAAATATATCATCGGTTTACTTATAATTATTTTACTTAGTAGATCAGTAAATTAATTATTTGACGATCAAAATGTAAAACGATTCGAATTAATCATTTCTTGATGCCGCGTGAATTGCTGAGTAATTAAAAAAAATTTTTTTTTTAAGTTACACATATAAATTCATCATTTTAGTTTATTCAGTTAATTATTTTATTTAATTAATTAGCAAATTAATTATTTGACGATTGAGATATTAAATGGCTCGAATTACTCATTTATTGCTATAAATTTTAAAAAGAAGCTTTAAAAAGTTATCACTATCTAGAAACGTTAGAAGAATAATATCTAAGAGATATCGAACGTTTCTCCCGGACATTTCTATGACGCTGTTAGACGTTTGCTTCGCCAGAGCGGTCGTTCCGGACAAATTACAAGGGAAATAAAAAATTTTTTTAAATCTCTCATCGCGACTAGCAATTGTCATTGTTCTCTCCTGTCAGGAAAATGTGCGGCTTTGTGCCGCTCGCTTTCGGCTCGAGTTGATTGACCTGTAACCACATCGGATCCCGGTGAAGACGAGGGCCCATTATGCCGCGCCGACGCCGCGCCGTCGCATTGTGCTGGTTTCGTTCGAAGCGGCGTGTGTGCGTGCAATGCGCGCGCGAGTGTGCGTGTTTCTACCGCGCGATTCATTCATACATGAGGCCCTCGCATTTTCGCTTCGCGCATGTACGCACGCACGCACGCACGCACACGCGCGGCCCGACCATCATCCGCGACGATCATCGTCGCCGCTCGCCGCGCGGGACAGGGCAGGAAGTCGCAACTGTCGCCCACATCTCTCTGCCGCGGGAATCGCGGCAAAAGGTGAGAATTCGCGGTCGCCGGTCGCCCGACCGCGAATGGCCGCGAGTCTCCCTCGCAAGAGAGGATGGCATATACGTTCCCTCGCTCGTAGAGTGAAAGACTCGTTCATTCAACGACGGTGGTGTAACAGGTGGTGCGAAGGCAGCGGAAACGCGAAATAGAATGGCATCGATTTTTATCTCTCTTTTTAAAGGAATATTTGATTGTAGAATACACGATGTATATAAGATTTAAAAACAAGTTAATTGATGTATCATCATTTCTTCAAGCAGTTAAAATTATATTTATAATTAGTCTCCTCCCTAGCGATTTTTTTGTATGTACATGTTTCGTATGTGGAAACACCGTTCTTGTTAATTAATTTTTTCTTCCAGAAAAATTTGACAAGAAATATAAATAGATTTTTCATAAATCTATTAATATATATTTCAGAAATATTATTAAAATAAAAAGTATACATTGTTATAGATGAAACTAAATCACTATCTTGTTAAATAACATTTTATTATTTTTAACTACCAAATTTATTATTTTAACACAAAATAGTATTAGTAAATATAAAATAAAAAAAGAATTATCTGTATTATAGTCTCTTTTTTAATCGTCTACAAATAATCTACAAATCTACAATCTACAATCTATAATCTACAATCTACAAATCGTGCTTTATTTATGCAATCTTCTTCAATAATTATATATATATATATATAAAATGTATTATTCTTTAAAATATGTGTATATCATTTTTGTTTGAATTTTTTTTTAATAACTAATACACGCTATCAAATAATATTAAAAGATAAAATTTGAACCAATACTTAAAGTTAAATAATTTATTATTGTTAACCACTATGTGTGTCAAAGTTCATTAATTTAATACAAAACAGTATTATTTTAATTCCATTGATTTAGTTAAATTAATGTCGATGTATCTTATCGACTGTTAAGAAGTGGCGACCTACAACAATGGTTAAAACTCAAATTGATTATAATTTGACGTTTCGAATTTAACAGTGTACTTTTTTTTGCACTTTTAATGTCCTTTTTTATATGAATTGATTTATATCATGCTTTCTTCAAGTAATCAAGATTATAATAAAACGCTGAGAAGTAATCTTCTTTCTTTTAATTAATATTCAACAATTCCGTGTCTTATTTGCAACTGTGTATTTTAGTTTTTAATCATGAATTTTTTTATTTACTTAAACATGAGAGCATTAAACAGAGCAGAAATGAGAGCGGGAGTAGAAAATTTAATAACTTATTAATTAAAACTTAAAAAAGAACTTTTCGACATCTTTCAGAAATCTTTTAGAAACCCGAGGCTGAGAATAAACTCAGCCGTTAATTAAAACTTTTACAGAAAAGTAAAAAAAAAAGTTAGAAGTAAAATAAACATCTCTCAAAAATAAACATTGCTCGCAAAGAACGAAAAAGACTGTGTCTCAATTAACATAATTATCACATCATTAATTATATGTATATTCTTCAGAATTGTTCCCAAATTCGTCACATTTGGCTCTCTCTCTCTTTCTCTCCATTTATCGGAAATTGAATCAAAGGATCGAAAGACATCCGGTTCCGCCGTTCAAGGATCTTCCTTGAAAAACATCGTTCCCCGCGTCTCTCGCCCTTCGGCGAGATCATCGAAGTCGGAATGGATCTCACTCACCCGCCTGGGGAAGTCCATTGTTCTCCGGTATCTCGCGGCACGGAGAGGCCGGGGCCCATTTAAACCGCCTCTCTTTACCTCGGCGGAGGGACACGCGCGAAGGAGCAGGACGCGCGCGAGCTCTCCGCGTCCGCGTATGATGCGCGGCGGCTAACTGTACACTGCGAATAACGCCTGATATTCCCGGCTGAAAACGAGACCGTACCGGTGCCGCGCGCGAGTGTCCGGAAGTGGGCCCCGGAACTCCGGCCGGCCAGCCGTGACCGACGGCAACGGCAGGCGGCCCGGGACGAGCTCTGTGCGGCCTCATGAATACGTGAGCGCGCGCGCGCCCGGGGGGCCCGAGGGGCCCGTTGCGATATCCTCGCTTGCGAGTAACACACAACAATAACGCACACACGCGCACACCTGTTCCGAGGTCCGTTGCCTTCCCAACGTTACTGCTTCGCCACGGATAGATAGAGCACGGCGCTCTATTACACGCGGCGTCCTAGAACACGCAATGGGTCCCCCGCGCATCTTCAGCGGTAGTTACAGAAGTTAAGTTACACGTTCTCCGTACCGTATGGTGAGTTTACCGATTCAAAGTATCAGAAACATAGACCACGTGATCCATATCTGTAAATTTGTTCAATTAATGTTGAGATATTAAAAAGATCCCTTAGGAAACTCACCATTCGGTCTGAAAAACGTGGAATTGGAATACAGAGCCATATGTATACATAATGAATACTTTCTGCGAGAAGATTGACGATCTTTATCGACACTACACATGCACAGCAATGATATGAAAGGTCTTGCAAGAAGAGGCATTCAGAATTGTAGTTAGTGCAAAAACATAATAACGGTGTGTTGAGAAATTAAATTCTTTCGTTTACTTTTTTTAATGATTAATTTTTATTGTACATAGAACGGAAATTATAAAAGTTTAAAGCTGAACAAAGACTTAAAAATCCCTCTATAATAGAGGTATACGTGCAACGTATAGTTAATATGCGTTTTCCTGGCAAAAGAAGACATAAAAAATAATATACACAACTTTATACTGTGTTATATATAATATTTTTTATATTATTCTTTGTCCTCCAGCTTGATGGAAGGTCTCTTTTAAATCGGGCATCGAGTTTTCTGAAGCTATGTATAAATTCGATTCGATTCGGTCCTTGAAACAAAGTGCGCTCGCAGCGCATTTTTCCCCTGACGGGAGGGATGCGGGATGCGGGTCTCATCGACAAATGTCAGAGAGCTGTCTTCGTCTTACCACCCTTCGACGGCGCGAGGATGGATTGGCGAAACGAGGAATCTGATCAGTCGAGCGGTATAATATCGAGGTAGAAGGACGTTGCGAACTTCCTAACGTACAACGTGCGCTTTTTCTTTCCGGACAGTCGAGAACCTGAAGTGGGATGAGAACGATCATCCTGCGGCCAGGACCGAGGATGCTGCCGCCGCCGCCGCCGCCGCCGTCGCCGCTTTAAATCGCCACGTTTGCTCTCAAGGAATTCAGGTTTATCGAGACATTAAAACTAAACATATTCATAAATCAATTTAATTCTACATATAATTATAACAATTTCATTTAATTGTTATTTAATTCATTGTTATTGCTTCCTCATAGAAGAAGCTTTGTTTTCGTAAAAAAAAATGTTTTTTTAGTTGCTTTTGCCAATGTGTTCAGAATGTTCTAAAACGTCGAAAAATCGCTATTTTAAAAAATGTCGGTATGTGTGTATGTATGTGTGTATGTGTGTATGCTGGTGCCAAATTTACCGAAATTTCTATAACTCTAGAACTGATCAACCAAATCTTAACGAATTGTATATGAAATAGGGGTAGAAAAAAGACTGAAGAATATAATAGAATTAATAAAAATTGCTAGTAATCAGGGGGTTCTTTTTTAATAAAATTTTGAATTTTTGCAGAAATGTTTGTTTATGCTTTAATTTCCGCAAATTTGGAGATGTCGATCTATTTCTAATTTTATTACATTTTTCAGTCTTTTCTACCCCAATTTCATATATAATTCTTTAAGATTTGGTTGATTAGACTCAGCTTTATACGTGATCAAAAGTCCCTAATTTTTAGAAAAATGTTTGTAATAGCTTTAACTTCTGTAAATTTTAAGATATCGGTTTATTTTTAATTTTGTTATATTCTTCAGTCCTCTCTATTTCTATTTTATATAGTTCTTTAATGCCGGTATTCATAGTCGGGTCTTATATTCAAGTTAAAAATGAGATGCAAGTACTAGTTGCTCTAACTTCCGCAAATATTGAGATATCGGGCTGGTTTTTTTTTTTTTTTTTTTTAATCAATAGAGTATCATTCAAGGAAGGTCGGTATTGAATTTGGCGATGATCGGTAAAGGGGTTTCTTGCAAGTAGAAACCTTTGCTCACAAAGCTTCCTCTACGAGGAAGCCAAAACAAATAGAGGAAGCATTGTGAGCAAAGGTTTCTACTTGCACACTTAAAAACTATGAGAAAGCAACGTGCAGGTTTCTACTTGCACCCTTTTACTTGTTTAAGTTAAAGGAATTCCATTTTTTACATTATTTTAATTTTGAATTTAAACAGCCGTGTAGATAAATGTTTAATTGATTGAATACAAAAATAATTACAAATAAATACAAAGATATATAAATAATTACGAATTAAGAATTAAAAAGTGATAAAGATTATATATGTTATAAATTCTGTGTTGAAAAATATATGAATTAATAAATCTAATTTGTAATTAATTCTTTTAAGATTCCGGAGCTAATGTACATTTTAATTATTCAATTTTATACTTTTATATAGTGCAAGATGAATATTTTAAAATGAAAACTATTGCGTTTTTTAAATGAATTTATTTGATTTAGGTTGGAATTGGGATTTGCAAGGACATTGGAAATTTCACGTCCGCTTTGGAAAATCTGGAGCTTGAGACGAAGAATCACCTAGGATTTAGAACAAGCGACGTGCAAACGGATTACTTCAATGATTCCGAGCAGGAACAAACCGTTCCGCTCTTCAAGACGAGAGAAAAATCTACCTTTCAATTGGTGATCCAGGGACCGGAAATCTTAATTTTCCAGGTCAAATGTTCTTATTTATCCATGATTGTTTGATCTTCTTGGGAAGCAAATTGATTTTTCAAAATTCAGGACTTGCATAAAACCTATATTGACAAAGAAATTCAAACAGACATTAAATAGTTTATTCACGATATTCAGAATGTTATTGAAAAGACAGTAAGGCGGAGATTTTGAAATAGTTTTCTTGAATATTTGATTTTTTATATTCGTATATCGAATTTAAAAATTGTAATTGTATAGAAAAGAATTAAATATTGAAGATCGTAGGAAAATATTAAGATTTTGTCTTCCTGCAGGGCATCAGGCATTCCCCCGCGGATATCGCGCTCTATTGGAAGAAGGACTCCCGGATGTGGCTGTGGAAGTCCGTGAGGCTCGTGAGAAAACTGAAAAGGACCAAAGCGAAGACAATTCCTGCGGGCGCTTTGTACCGCGAGGATCTTTCGTAACATGTATCTTATTTGACTACGTACATACTTTTCGAATTTTCGAATTATATTCAATTTTTTTATATTTGAATACATTTTAACATTCGAACAATGTTGGTGACGCGTGTAAAATATTCTGTCGCATTTATCGAAAAAAAGAAAATATATAGAGCGCAAAAAAAAAGAATTTACACGATTTCTTAATTTCTTTTGCTATAATAACATAATTCTATGACTGCGGTGAGAAGACAGGAGCTTCAAGATTTGATACACGTTAAAAGGATAATTGAAATAATAATTTAAATTTTACGCTAGATCATCATCTATTTTATTACAATACAATACACTGTACATAGCTGGGAAAACTGAGAATGACTGTTCCTTTCAAACGTTCGTTCTTAAAGATGAACAACTCAAGAATCCATTTTCACATATGATTTCTTCGCTTTTTTGATGTAAATAATAAAAATAATAAAAATAATAGCTATCGTGTATTACCGTGAAACTTATAATATTAACGATAGATAACGATCGGCAGTCGACATCAGCCGCAAGTCAGAACGCTCTTCAGCGTTGGCTCCTCGTCGAGCTCCTCGCCGATCTCGAAACGCGCGAAGTCAACGATCTCGGCACACGCCTCCGCCAGCAATTGCTGCACGGAGAGACTAGGATCGAGCAGGAATTCCTGGTAGATCATGCACTGCTCCTCGTCCGCGTTGTTGTGCGGCTCGTCTACCCGCGGGTTTCCAATCTTCTGCGGATCCATGCCTACAAAGGAGAAAACAGTTGCGAATGCGTTGCGCTTCTTTTCGCTTTTCGATCCAACTATCCGAGTGTCTTCACAAACAAGACCTACCGATGATATGTTGGCAGAGCTGTGTACCCAGCATATTGTCATTTTCCTCGCACTTGATGGCCACGAGGGCGCCGTACTTGCCGAAGGACACGGGTATGGGATTCATCGGCGCCGGATGCGTGCAGCCGAACAGCGTCACGTCCGGCGATCGTACGCTGATGGCGAGAGCGCGCCTCAGACTGATGTTTTCGCCCACGTTGCCGATTGTCAGGGCGGAATGGTCGCTCAGGGACTTGCCGTCCGTGGCCGACAGGTCTTTGAGATTGTCCGCGTGAAAGATAGTCCGCTGCACTTCGTTCTGAATCTCCTGGGACTTCGCGTGACTCAGTACGGTGGAGACCACCACTTCTGCGAGATTATGAAACTTCTTGTTCCGCGCTACGAAGTCGGTCTCGCAGTTGATCTCGGCCAGCGCTGCGTGATGTCCGTCCACCGTCACCGTGATCAGCCCTTGGCTGGTATTGCGGCCCTTCAACTTGGCCGCCTGAGTCCAGCCGTACTGCTGCGCCTGTTCTCTCAGCCACTTTTCAGCCTGGAGCAAGGAAGAACTAAGAGGTTCCGTCATAAATCAATTGGAGTCGCAGGGGTGCATGCTGAAGCGGTCGTGGAGTGCCTCTTACCTTATCCACATCGTTCTCGTGCAGCTCCAGGGCCTTCTTGCAGTTTGCAAAGGTGTAGCCGGTCTTCTTTCGCAGCTTAGCCAGCAGAGATTTGTTAGTGGCCTGCCAGAGCAGGCCGTTCGTGTGGATCAAACGGAATATCTGGGCCGGAATCATCTGAAGAATATCTCACGTTAGTGCCAGTTTCTGATACAACAAACAACTTAGGGAAATGCGTTAATTTGAGCGGCTGCATCTTGAGGCTACCAACTCCGTTTGATGTGAATGTAAAATACAGGGAAGAAAATGTCACGTAGACAAGATCAGGTCGTGAATCTTCATGGAAATCAAAGTCACATTGTAACACTTCGCGTAGTTTCGGTCTCGGGCTACTGCCCGTCACAAATCGAGATGCAGGTGGTTCCTGGGACATAACCTAAAAGGGAAAATCGCCTGCCCGGGACTGCTTCTCGCCGAAAGGGTGAAGGAACGAGATATGCGAACGCGAGAATTGTCTTTTCGCCGAGAGGTTCGCGGGATTTGTTAATTCTGCCGAATCGATCGACCACGTTGCCTAGAGACTGCGGCCGAGGGTGCAGTTTGCGGATCTCCACATAAGAATGACACGAAGACGCGAAGTGTGGCTCACGCGAACGCGGATCCCAAATTAGCCGTTAATCACGCGAGATGCTAGCGAGTGAATATTCGTGAGAGATTGGGCTAGTTTCGCGAATTGCGCGGCGATTTAACGACGCAAAACGCTCACCGTGTTTGAAGGTTAGAGGTTAGAGTGCAACACAGGTCCGTAATCATTCTGCCGGTCAGGCGTCAAGAGGGCGTTTTCGGGCCCCCTTTCATCTCACAATCCAAAAAACGCAGATATATTGCTCAAATTCTGTTAAAATATCTGCAGTATAACATATTTCAAAACAATTATGAATTATATTATAATATTGCAATCATGAATTTAATTAAGAGTATGTAGAATAATTATAAATATATATATTATAGCGACGTAATAACTATTATTGTGTATGTATTATTGTGTATATTTTATTATATATTATTACAAATATATTGTAATATATTTTATTTATATTATTTTATATTTTATTATAAAATTATGACATCTATATTATAACGTATTAAAAAATAATATATTTTAAATTTACATCATATATTATATATTTTATTATATTTTTATTATTTCTTACTATATTATTATACATATATCACATTATATTATTTTTATAAAAATTTAGTTTTATTATGCCATGTTTTTTCAATTTTATTTATGTAAATTTTAATAAAAATGATAATAATTATTTGAAATTAAAAAAGAGGTGTCTTAACGTAAATAATTACCAACAATTGTATGATAAAAATCATGAGGAAATGCGCAGGGGCACCACCGCGTGCATGAAACCACATTTGTTGTCTACGTAGAAGAGAAATATTTTCCACAAGTTCAACAATGTTCATTATTCGTCAACCTTAGAAGCTCGTGAAGGAGTATACGAGCGATCATCGCGTGTAAATATTATACGTTATACAATATGCATACTCGTAAAACGAACAGAGAATACATCGAATGCTTTATAACTCGGAAATAAATAGTTTTTGGAGTAATGTTTATTAAGACTTTTATTTTCACGAGTACTACATACTTCTAAAATTTAGTACCACCTTTTTTCGCCACACTTTGTACATAAAATTTTAAGTATCTGTTTGAAATAAAATATTTATAAAATGCAGCTAGATAATTACTTCATACAAATGTTGGTAATTATTAATTCTTATTATTCACTCTAATATTATACGAAGTTTTAAAATTAATGTCTCTAATTAAAATATATTATTCTAGAAAGGTCGAGAGAGTAAGTTTGTAATTTCGCGCACAGTGAAATACTATTGTATATTTTTCAGAGATTCATTAAAAGAGTCTGTTAAATGTCGCTTCGTGACATTAATAATAGTCCGTAATTGCGATAAACATGGAAAGTTCTCGCTTGGAAGAAACAAAGGCACGAAAGTGCGAGTCCGTCAAGGATGCGATTCGAATACCAAAGATCCTCGACACAATGGTGGAACCACTATTTTCCTTGCCATTGGACTTGATGAGTCCTAAAAGATGTAAGAGAAAAGGAGAGGATTTAATCAAGAAGACGGGAAAGATGCAAAAATTTCGTGACGCTGCACCTCACACAGCGAAACGTCTACGCGAGGAGAAGTTTCGCAGGTACAAAAAGCAAAAGGGGACCCCGAAACTTTGTATTTCTAAGAGTAACTTCGAATTTGCTTTTAGCGATCACAGAGTCAGTAATTAAACTATAAATTCTCAAGTACCGTCAGATCTGAACTTGCCGTAATCATCTTAAATTTACACATTAATTAAATAAAATTATTCAATTAATATAAATTTATTTAATTACATTAATTTAATAAAATTATTAAATTGGTTAAATAAAATTATTATTATGTGAAATTAAATTAAATAAAATTTTAAATGTGTGAGCACATTTAGAGATGTTAGGTCAAAAATAATCCAAATAATAGAAATTTATTTAATTACTTTAATTTAATAAGATTTTAAAATTAATAAAATATACTTATCATTAAAAATATATAAAAGATAAATATTAGGCCAAAAATAATTCAAATAAAAATTTATTTAATTACTTTAATTTATAATAAGATTATAACATTAACAAAATAAAATAATCGTTAAATTATAAGATTTTTAATATATGAGCATATTAAAAGAGATAAATGTTAAGCTGACTTAATATAAAGTGGAATAATTAATTATTAATAATGTGAATTACGATAATAATAATAATAATAAATAATTATTGAGTTCTTTTTCGAAAGAAGTTTGAAGCTTTAATGAATCTCCTTGCAATTATAGATTTATGGTAGGTTTGATAGTGAAACCAGAGCTATCGGAGAAAGACGTGGATCTGAGCGATGACAATAAGGACATCAATAGATATTATTATTATGTTTGCAACGGAGTTGATACGATTCACACGGTTAGCATCGAGGATGTCTTCGTCGAGGCGATACTCGATCTGGTTCCCGGCAGCCTGCGCGATAAATTTCCCGAATTTGCCAGTGATCTGATCCTCGAGATCAAGGAAGACTTCACGAAGAACATGAAGAAGGCCATCGTCGAGTTCGTGCTCACGGATCCTTCCGAGGTTAGATTAGGTGTTCCCGAGGAACATCCTTCAGAGGTTGGCCATCGCCAAAAAGGAATCGCATTATAAATTAGATTTTTTTTTATCAATTTCAGAATCAAATCAGGTCGGAGACAACTGAAGATAAACTTAATATTTTATTCACAAAATTTTGATAGAGTATAAGAAATATATATTGAGTGTTATTTCAATATAAAAAAATGCAAGGTTTAAATCTTTTAAAGATATATAAATTTAAATCGAGATGGAAACTATTCTAAATAATTTATTAGTAGAGAGATTTTTCGTCTCAACATACAATATATAGATAATTATTGTAGCAACAAATAATTCTTTTTACTTTACACTTGCTGTTAAATAATTTTTATTTTCCTTTTTTAGCATATAATAATACTTGTTTCGTAAGCTCCAAAATAGAGTATTAGAGATCGGAGCTTTTGTCATCAGCGATTTAATTCTTGCCGATCGCGTTGCAGCTTGATGCGGTTCAGAAGGATGAGCGATGCATCCAGCCGGACTCGTGGAAACGCATAGAACACTGTCGCGAAATTTTGTTCGCCGATCTGTATTTGATAAATCCATGCATGCGGATGACGCTGGAACAGTGGGTCCGCGATTACAGGTATCAATCCGATTATTTATACGAATACCCTTCGATTCGCGCTGTTGCTGTTTTAGCGAGAAACGGATTTTATATGATTCTTTTCAGTCAATTTCGGCTGATTAATCTGGAGCACGTTGCCGCGCACGCGGAAAGCTGGGACCTGCCGAATTTTCATACCTTAATCACTCGTCAGATCGTCGCCAATCGGCGGATTCTGAAGAAAGACTGGTATAACGGGATTCAAGAGATATTTCTCGTGGTAAAGCATCAGAAAAGAATAATATTAATGACGTCGATAAAAAAGGCATTCCGTTAAAAAATAAAATCAAACGAAGTAACAATTTATTTTGCTCGGTTCTTATTTCTTATTTTTTTTCTCCGTTAATTGGAGCTTTTATGGACTTTCTATTTAGTTTTCTTATTTATTTAAGTATTTATTTATATAATTTCTGAATTAAAATTAAAATTAATTAACAGTTAATTCTTATCAATTTTAACTTTTCATTTTTCCTTGTTTATTTGTCTGTTGAATTCGCTCATTATCCGTATAAAAAATTTATTTACGAGCGAGAAGCATTTTTCGTTTCCGTCGATTCCTTATCCTGTTCCTTTACAGAATAACAGAAAGAAGATGGTGCCGAGCCCGCTGCGACGCAAGCAGTTCAAACGATTCTTCGATTGCGCCGGCAAGCTGATGGAGTCGCAGCTTTTAAGGGCCTGCAAGCGCTCTCTGCGGGATTTCGTTAATTACGTCGCGGACGGCGAGGTGAAATACATACATACATATCTGCCTTCCGCAATCGATCGACATGAAATTATTTCCATCAGACGGGGAAACACGCACGCGTGCGGCGTTTCCTTCCTCCGCTTATCCGCTTATACTGTCGCGCGCGCGTTATTGAAACGCTCCGAGACACAATTTCCATCAATTTCTGCTTATCACGGCTTTTCAAGGCTCACTTGCTCATTTTACCTTGGGCCCCCATCTTGCGCGCGCGTAACCCAGATGTTACGACAATCAATTAAAGGTTTAAAAATAAACAAACAAGTAGTCAGGAAAAGAATAGTTTTATTTAGCTCTTAGGTTTTTTGAGCCTTGCTTGGCTTTTATTTTATTCTTTGCAGATAAATAGATATTATTGTAATAATTAATTTTTCCTAGAATTTCCATTTTTGCAATTAATATCTCTTCTTATGTAAAGTCTTCGATTAATGTTTATCTTGCATTCCCTGCAGATTTTATGAGCGAATACTATTCAGGAGAATTAATTTTCTTTAGTTTTCTTATAGGATGCGTTCCACTTATCGCTCACGACGCTCGCGAGCATCGATCATTTCTTCCTTGTTTAACATTTGACAAACAACAAGGATGAAATGATTCCACGAGCGTTGCGAGCGATAAGTGGAACGCACCTTTAGATTTTATACCTTCGACTTCGACTTTATCTGATTTTTGCAGATAAACAAGTATTATAATTTTTAATGTATAATATTTTTTTTTAGGATTTTCATTTTTACCTTCATTTTTATTCTCATGAAAAGTCTTCGACAGAACGTATGTTCGGCGCAGAGCGCATTATTTACTTTATGTGTTCCTCTACAGCCTGTAGCCTGTCGCTTTAAGGTGAGCATCGCCGTGGTCTCCAAGGAGCTCGCTTTTCAGCCATCCTTCGACAAATTCAAGAAATCACTTTGCGACATTCTCGAGGCGATATGCGACGCCGTGAGGAATTTTGAAAGATTGGAGACCCAGCTCTATCTCGATTGGGCGGGGCCTCAAGAATTTCTCAAGGTTTCGCATCACAAAATGTGGAGAACTGATTTCCTATTTTGAAACTTTTGATCGTAAAATAAGAATTGCAAAATAAAACTATTTTTCCCTATCTTTTAAGTGCATGATTATTACGTTACTATTTAGAATATACCAATAAAAATTTAATTTATTATGTTTATACATAAATATATAATAAAACTATTATTAATAATTGTAATTAAATATTATTGTAATAATTGTTATAATTATTATGTATAGATATACCTAATAATTATTTAAAAGACCACAATTTTATAATTTAAGAGATGATTTATGATGTAACAAAGAAATTATATATACATACACGTATAATTATATTTTTTACATAATAATTCGTAAATTATAAAATACTCATCTTTAAAAGTATTATTACATACAGCTGTCTGTGCGCTTCGCAGCCGCAGATATCGCAGCCCATCGTGGAGCAGCTCAAGGGACAGATAAATCAGCTGATCGATCGCGAGAGAATAATCCCGGAGCGGAAGATGGCAGAATTGAGAAAGTGCTTATCGATCCTATTGTTGTAGGCGGCAGTGATAAATCGCATGATAACGTAATTCCTCTGTTTTTTTCCCCTTACAGATACGAGCACCTCTACAACGACGAGGAGCTCGACCGGACGGAGGCTTTCTTGCTGAACGAGAGGATGAAGCTGGGGGAGTACGAAAAGAAAATTAAACTCTATCACGATCTCGCCGGAAGAATACCAATCGAGATCGAGAGGACCGTCTTCGCGGGATTCTTCGAAGTTTCTCACGCGCCCTTCGTTAGGGCCGTGGTGGAGAATGTCGAACGTTTCGAAGGGCTTCTAGTTCATCGTCTCGTCGATCGATATCAGAATACGACGAAGAAGTGAATATTATAGTTAATATTAATTAGTTAGAAACTAATTAAAATAATGAATTGCGTAAAATTAAAGATAAGAATCAACAAAAATTCTTAATACTTAATTACAAGCCTTAAGTACGTATATAACAATATTAATAATAAATACATTATATACGTACAAAATTATTTACAGATTGATTAATTATTATTTTATGAGGATTATATATTTCTTGCAGAGTATATAGGTGATTGTAATAATTGCGCAAAATTTGAATTTTGTATATAAATTATTTTATTTTCTATTATCTATTTATACGCAATACTTGTTACAATGAAACGTGCACAGGATGTAATTTTTGTATTTAGCGCGCGGGAGTAACTTTAATTGCGGGGTAACTTTGGAGTTATCCCGTGCAAAGTTAATCTCGCAGTTTCATCGACGATTCTCTATCCCGAAACGTTATATGGAGTTCAATTCTCTCAAACTAAATTTGTATCCCAGTATCATAGCGGAATATGAAGCTATATCCGAGCGAGTCCTGACCCCGCCTCCCAATACCGCGGCTCTGATGGAACTCATCAAGTTCGTCCGAACTACCAGTGACGTCACTCTAAAGAGCCTGGAGCTCGGACTGCTGGACGTGATCGAGCACATCGCGTTCCTGTCGGATTACTGGCTGCTAACGGAGAGCGAGATAAGTAACAACAGCGTGGCCTTCCAATGGTATCACAGAATGCCCCAGATTTTCGAGGACAACCGGGTGATCATTGAGAACAAGACGCAGGAGTACCAAGATGCGCTGAAAGGTTGACCCAACGATACTCCGATCTCACTGTTGAATATTAATGGATGAAATTTAAATTGCAGCACCTTGAGTTATATAACATTTTGTTATTTTTAATTATTATGTGTATCGAAATTTATTATTTTAACACAAAATAATATTTAAAAGTATTTAATAGTATTTTAACACAAAATAGTATTTTATAGTATTTTTTTAACTTTATTGGTTATTAACTTTAATTAAAAAAATTAATTATTGATTTAATTAAATTAACGACGTATTGAGTTAGGAGCAGTCGCGATCTAAAGGAATGGTTAAAAATGACTAAAATTGAGAATAACTTGACGCCGTAAATTTAACAGTGCTCGATAATAATCTTGATTAATTTAATCAATTAAACTTTTCTCATAATTTGAACCGAGGCGCGTATAGGATTTGCTGTCCAAAAATAAATTTATTTTTTTCCAAAAATATCAATCACGTGTATTTAAAAATTGAACATCTGACTTTTCAGAGTAACAGTTGATTAAAAATCGTTCGCGAACTCGTTGAAAATCTTTTATATTTATGCGTGGTTTGCATCCGCATTTTTCCAAATCAATTTTTAACGTTAACATTACGCACTGTGATAAATATTTTGAAAGGTAGAGTGTGTTTTTTTATTTTTACAGTCAGATATCAGAAGTTCGAGGAGGAATTGGACTCGTATGTGAAACAAGTGGATGAGATGCAATACTGGGGCGACATCGACGAGGTGTATCGGTATCAGCGTAGGGCGCAGAATTTGGAGAACCGGCTGATGACGGCGATGGACAAGATCGACAAGTTCAACGAGGAGGAGGTCGCTTTTGGCTGGGAGATCACACAGTATCCTCTGCGGAAACGGATCGCCGATCGTCTGCAACCCTTCAAGAAGCTCTTCGACTGCATCTGCGAGTATTTGACCAAATACGACAAATGGATTAACAGTACGATCGGCATTTATAATCCCGAAGACATCGACAACGACGTAGGAACGTATTACAGGTCGATACGCATCTAAAAAGTTATAATAAAATTATGGGATAAGATATTGCAATAAAAATAAGAAGTCTTGATAAAAATAGAACATATAACAATGAGAATATTTAAAACTACCGTATATCTATCTTTTTCTACAACTACTCGGCTATAATGTTAAAATTAATATAATTTTGGTAGACAGTTATTTAACATAATTCGGATATTATTATTACGCCGCGCATATCGCTTTGGTTTTTTGACGATGAAATCGGATTCAGGACGATTTACAAGCTGGAGAAAGCGTTTCAAGAACCGGACGTGCGTGAGCTGGCAGCCTCGGTTCGAGAGAGAATCGAGGAGTTTAAGGATCGGATGCCAGCGGTAATGACTCTGGGTAATCCCGGGATGAAAGCGCGACATTGGGATCAGGTTTCGGCGATCGCGGGCGTTCCCATCAAGTTCGACGCCGATCTGACGCTGGGCAAGGTCCTGGCTATGGGTCTGGACGCTTATATCGCGCAGTTCGAGGGTGTTTCTGAAGCTGCCACGAAGGAAGACACTTTGGAGAAGGGCATGGACAAGATGCAGCGGGACTGGACCGATCTGACATTTACGGTGAATCCTTACAAGGACACCGGCACCTATGTCATCGCCGGCGTCGACGAGATACAGCTTTTGCTGGACGATCACATTACGAAGGCGGTGACCATCAAGAACTCGCCTTACATTAAGCCTTTCGAGGCCCGAATAATGTGAGCTTAATTGCAAGATTTTGACGCTGAAAATAATGAATTAACGTTTCCAAGAATCTTAAATTTTATTTTATTTTGATATATTTTTTTTATATCGTGTATATTATCTGTTTCATGTTTTATTTCTAAAAAATATTATGTGATTTTTATATTTTTATTATTGCGTTATAATTTATTTGTAATTTTATTTGTATAATTGTTACCTGTTTCTTGTTTTGACTATTATGAGTTGGAATTTTATTTTGACTTTACATTTATAAAAATTATTTAACATTGTTACGTGATACTTTTCAATTGCTGAATTGCAGTAAATGGGAGAAGACGTTGCACTTGCTGGAGGATATTCTGGATCAGTGGCTGAAGGTACAGGGCACGTGGATGTACTTGGAGCCAATCTTCACCTCGCCGGATATCCAACAGCAGATGCCGGAAGAAGGAAGGAAGTTTGCACAGGTCGATAAAATATGGCGGGACATCATGAAAAATGTTCACGGCGAGCCGCATGTTCTCGCTATCGTCGAGATCGAAAAGATGCTGGAACGGCTGAAGAAGAGCTTTGGGCTATTAGAACTGATTCAAAAAGGTCTGAACGATTACTTGGAGAAGAAGAGACTCTTCTTCCCCAGGTTTTTCTTCCTTTCCAACGACGAGCTGCTGGAGATCCTCTCCGAGACGAAGGATCCCACGCGGTAAGTCATTTATAATATACCAAGTTAAAAACTTTCAAGTGTAATGATAATAATAATCAGCAAGTAATTTTAGTTTCTAATTTAATACGTATATAAAATTTATAATAATTGCAATTTTATACAGTTTGATCTTATGCATATATTAATTTTGATTTTACTGAAAGGGATAAAGTAGACTATTTTTTATTTGATTAATTTTTAAGAAAAAATACAATTATTATTTATTTGTGATATCTAATTTTAAGAATTATTACTGTTTTTTATCGAATGAAACTGTGTTCTGCAGTGTGCAGCCGCACTTGAAGAAATGCTTCGAGGGTATAGCTCGACTGAAGTTCAACGAAGACCTCGAGGTGCTGGCGATGCGATCCACAGAAGGCGAAGAGGTTGATATCCTAGAAATCATATCCACTTCCATTGCTAGGGGTCAAGTCGAGAAATGGCTGATCGAGCTCGAGACCGAGATGCGGAAGAGCGTGCGCCACATGGTGCACCAAGCGATCGTGGCGTACCACATCAAGGCGAGGACGGCCTGGGTCCTCGAGTGGCCCGGCCAGACCGTTCTCTGCGTGGATCAGACGTATTGGACGCAACAAGTCGAGGAGGCCATGTTGAAGGGTGTGGCCGGGCTGAAAAGATACTTGGACCAGTGCCAAAAGGAGCTAAACGATATCATTCTACTGATCAGGGGAACTCTCTCGAAGCAGAATCGCATCACCTTGGGTACGCATAATTAAAAGACGATGGTCGTGTAACTTTTAAAACTTTTGGGTGCACTTTTAACAATTTTTTTATATTAATTGGAAATTCCTCTTGATGTTTGTCTTTTTCAGAGGCGCTAGTTACTTTGGATGTTCACAGCAAGGACGTCCTCGCGGAACTGTACAAAGAGCAAGTGGTAAAAAATACCGACTTCAGATGGCTGTGCCAACTTAGATACTATTGGCTGGTACGACTATCTAGTTAATATTACAAATATATTTAATAACAGTCAAAGTGCGTTGCAAAATCTTACAATGTATCTTCTACTATTTTTTGTAATACAAAGAGTTTTACTTTTTTACAAATTTGAAAAAAATATTGTACCTAATATATATAATTTACTAAACTACATATTTAATTTTAATAATTAATTTGCTTAATTAAATTAATTGATTTTATTAAATCTTTATAATTACATTAGCGCTTATGATTACAATTGAATTACAATTCACATTAGTAACATGCCAAATTAATTTGTTACATTTATTTTATCTTCAACTTTATGTTTTACTTTTGATTCTTCTGCTCGAGCAGGAAGACAACATGTGGGCGTACATGATCAACTCGTACATACGTTACGGTTGCGAGTACCTCGGCAATACGTCTCGTCTGGTGATCACACCTCTGACGGATCGATGCTACCGCACCCTCTTCGGCGCTCTGAGCCTTCACCTGGGCGGCGCGCCCGAGGGACCGGCCGGTACCGGCAAAACGGAGACCACGAAGGACCTGGCGAAGGCGGTCGCCAAACAGTGCGTGGTCTTCAACTGCTCCGAGGGCCTCGACTACATCGCGCTGGGCAAGTTTTTTAAGGGCCTCGCCTCGTGCGGCGCCTGGTCCTGCTTCGATGAGTTCAATCGAATCGACCTGGAGGTCCTGTCGGTCGTGGCTCAGCAGATCCTGACAATTCAGTGCGCGATTAACGCCGGCACCGAGAAGATGATCTTCGAGGGCACGGAGATCTACCTCGATCCCACCTGCGCCATATTCATCACCATGAATCCGGGCTACGCCGGCAGAACCGAGCTGCCGGACAATCTCAAGGCCCTCTTCCGCCCGGTGGCGATGATGGTGCCCGATTACGCTCTCATCGCGGAGAATACTTTGTACTCTTATGGCTTCTACAACGGCAGACCGTTAGCCGTAAAAATTGTCACCGCTTACAAGTTGTGCTCGGAGCAGCTTAGCAGTCAGCATCATTATGATTACGGCATGAGGGCGGTTAAATCCGTGCTGATCGCCGCCGGCAATCTGAAGCTTCGCTATCCCGACGAGTCCGAGGATATCTTGATGCTGAGGAGTATTCTGGACGTTAATCTGCCGAAGTTTCTGGTCCACGACCTGCCGCTCTTCGAAGGTAGATTTTTCTTTAATTTCTTTCATTTGGAGGTAAAATTATTTCTCCGATTATTTGACGTTTTGCGTAAATTTTTGCTGAAACATGTGTATCGTACAGAAAATAAATACATATAGAAATCTTGCTACAAAAATTAATTAATTAATATATTTTATAATATTTTAATATTTAATTAATTTTAAAATCTATATCATTAAAAGTAAATTATATAATTTTTTTTATTTAAATATTGTTTCTAAGTTTGCTATTTTAGAGTATACTACATTTTTTTTTTTTTAAGAAAAGAATAAAGGAAGAAAATAATTTGATCAATTTCGTATTGTAATAAAAATCATGGAAAAACTCAGAAAATATCCTGTTATAAATTTGATAAAGAATTACAAGCTTTTTGGTAATCAAACGTCAATATCCAATGGATCTTTTTTAATGCCATCAGGGATAGCTTCGGATTTGTTTCCCGGCGTTGTGCTGCCGACGCCGGATTACACGCACATCAACGCGTGCACGCGGGATGCGTGCGCCGCGGCGAATCTGCAATGCACGGACCACTTTTTAGAGAAGGTCCAGCAGATCTACGAGATGATGATCGTGCGCCACGGCTTCATGATCGTCGGGCTGCCGTTCGGCGGCAAGACCTCGGCCTACAGGATGTTAGCGGACTGCCTCGGCCTCTTGGAGGACAGGGGATTGATGGACGAGCATCGCGTCGAGATCACCGTCATCAATCCCAAGGCCATCACGATGGGCCAATTGTATGGCCAATTCGATCCTGCGTCGCACGAGTGGAGCGACGGTGTTCTGGCGGTGTCCTACCGAGCCTTCGCCAGTTCCGTTAATCCGAACAGGAAGTGGCTGGTCTTCGACGGCCCGGTGGATGCACTTTGGATCGAGAACATGAACACGGTATTGGACGACAACAAGAAGCTTTGCCTCACATCTGGAGAGATCATCCAGCTCGCGCCTACGACGAACTTGATTTTCGAGCCCATGGATTTGGAGGTAAACCGCGATTTCTCGTGACATTTTACATTTTATCAAAATCCGTTCGTAAACAATGGCCAATGATCTTATCATTGTTGAATTTGGTTTATGTAGAAAGGTAGTATATAAGATAAAAAGCTGAATTTTATTACTTGAAATTTATGCGAAAGTATTTTTTAAATGCATGATAATCTTGAATTCTCACATTAATGTAAAATATTTATGTCTAGAAAAAATTTTAAATTAATTTTATTGAAAAAAATAGATATTCAATGTTTAAAAAAATTTATATTTAAGCCTTAAATTTTAGCTGAAACTTAGGAAATAGAATTTAATAATCGCAACTCACAAAATAACAGGATTTGGAATTTGCAGCACTCCTAATACTTATTACTAAAATTGTATATCCAAAAAATTAACAAATTTAAATATAATATAAAAACTTATCTCTTCTTGAGATTTTATCTCTTTTATGATATTGTATTTTGTTTAATTTTTCTAATTGCGAAAGTGTGACATTTATTAGTAACAAGATAAAAATCTGGAGTAAATGGGTGTTCAAACACTTTATTAGAACATCCTTCTTATCAGGTTGCGTCGCCTGCCACGGTGTCACGGTGTGGTATGATCTACATGGAACCAGTGAGTCTGGGCTGGACGCCACTTTTGACGTCGTGGCTGAATACATTACCTCCCAGTTTCACCGAGGAAATTAGAAGCCATTTGAAGGGCATGTACCTGCGCTTTTGTCCGCCTCTGTTGCATCTGATTCGCCGTTGCGGCGCAAAAGTGAGAGCGCGGCGTCATTAAAGCTGACTCTTTCCTCCGAAATTCGAAGCATTCAGATTCTTCTCAATTTGTACCCCGATCCGCCTTTCTAGATTTATGCATAACACTGGAGAATATCTTGTTGTTAGGAAAAGAATAAACAAATGAACTTCGCGTATTGCGCACCTCGGAGAAACTTTTCTCGTTTCCGTCGGAAATTACGTGTTCTCACGGTCTGTCCGCCCGCAGGAAATGATAACGATGCCGGATGCTAATCTAACGCGCTCGGTTATGTACTTGTACGACTGCTTCCTGGACGATTTTCGCGACGAGAAGTACGTGAGCGCGCTCTTCGACTTGGACATGAGAGCGCAAGTGGAAGTGAGTCTAAATTATATTTACATAAATTGTGAAATCACTGAGCATTTTTTCACCTTTATAATTACTTTAATTCTGTTCAATTTTAAATTAACAAAAAATTCTTATTAAAAATATATTTCTCGAAAAAAAAACGCAGTTTGCTTCTTTTTGTTTATCTCATCAATAACAATAATGTCAATAAGTTAAACAAAAAAAGAATAACGAATAATTAATCTTAATTTATACAGTTACTTTAATTTTGTTCAATTTTTAATTAAAGTTTCTAATTAAAAATTTATTTTTTGTACAATTGCAAAAAAATGCATTTTACTTTTTATTTATTTTATTAATAATAAAACATTTGGACACATTATAATTAGTTATGTTAAATTAATAACCAGCATTTACAGATTTTATGTTTGTAAATTATATACTGAACTCAACGACATTTTGATCAATTTCATAAAGCACTATAAGTTTAATTTTAGTGAAAGATCACTTAGGAAGAGATATTCTTCGATGTATAGGGCTGCTTCTTTTTCTCATGCATCTGGACGATGGGTGTCACATTGATGGTCAACTACCGCGAGTGGTTTAGTATGCTCTTCAGGGCGTTGGCGGAACGCGAATTTCCGCGGGAAGTGCGTCAACGCTTTGGCATCTCGCCGGAAATTGACGATCTGAAGAAACCCTACATAGTCCCACTACCGACCACCGGTTCGGTCTTCGACTATAAGTACATCAAGGAGGGTAAAGGCAGATGGAAACTCTGGCTGGAGGATTTGAAGGACGTTCCGCCGATTCCCAGGGACATGCCGGTGAATCAGATTATCATCTCCACGGTGGAGACTGTTCGATACTTCCATCTCTTCTCGTACCTCGTTTGCCATCATAAACCGGTCCTTCTGGTCGGGCCGACGGGCACCGGAAAGTCCGTCTACATCATGGAGTTCCTGCTGAAGAGGAACAATCCTGAGATCTTCAAACCGCTCTTCGTGATATTTTCGGCGCAGACTACTGCCAATCAGACGCAAGATATTATCATGAGCAAGCTGGACCGAAGAAAAAAAGGTTCATCGATTTATTTTGTTTTAATTTTATTGGAATTACTAAATAGTTGGGTAAAAGTATGCGTGAAGCAGAAGAAAATTTGTTATTAAAGTTATCAATTGCAATTGTCGATTTTGACACTTTTAGGCCCAGTTTCACAAGTGTCGGTTAACTTTGAATCTTAATTAGATTAACTAACTCACTCTTCGTTTCCTTCTAACGTCCCCCTTAGAAAGAGACAAAGAGTGAGGTTAAAAGTTAACCGACATTTGTGAACCTGTACCTTAAAATCGTATTGGCAGATAATAATATCTATTATTTTATTCTGTTTAAATATTTTATTATTTTATTCAAATATTTAGAAATAAGATAAAAATTATTAACGCCAGAAATTATTATTGCAACGAAAAATCATTTCGAGCCATAAATCAAGAGATACGGTAATGTCTCGCGCCATAAGTACGCGCGGAGCGAGACGCACCGTGATTCATTTATACGCGAACGCACGAGTTTTGCGAGTACTCGAGATGTTGAGATCTCAATATTTTTGGGTTTTATTAATATTTTTGAATTTAAAATTAATGACTACCACTTGGTTTTTTTCGAGGTAACAACTACGCGTGTACTTGGCGTTTTTTTATATCTTTTTGAAAAAGGTTTCAATAACGTTGCGATAGATAGTCATAGAGTCATTTTCTAAAAAGCACTTTGAAATATAAGATTAAAATCTCGTTAAATTTTCTCTTCGCAAAAAAAGAAAGTTGTTTTCAACTTTGGCTTTGCTCACAGGAGTACTTTAAAGAAGAGACTTTAAGCTTTCAAGAGATCTTGGACGAAGTTGAAAACAATTTTTTTTAGCTTCGTGCGTGATCTCGAAGCTGAAGTTCTTTCGTCGAGTTTGCACGACTGACTTAGAAATGCGGCCGTTTGAAGCATCGCCAAAAGAAACCCGACAGGTTGCAAATTAAAGCAGAAAGCTTTAAGGCAAAATACTGTTTTGAAACATAGCTCGATCCATAATTATCGTTAAGTTACATTTGTAATTTCGTCACTTTTGCCAACAATTTGAAAAGTTTCCAGTTTTGTTGAGAAGTGTATTTGTCTTTATTACTATTACTATTAGTATTATTATTATTCAGTATTTATTTATTTTTTTATTTAAATGTTTATATATTTTTTTATTTCTGATAAGGTCTATATGGTGCGCCGCCCGGCCAACACTGGGTGATTTTCGTGGACGACGTGTCGATGCCGCAGAAGGAGGAATACGGGGCGCAGCCCCCCATCGAGCTTCTGCGCCAATGGCTCGACCACTGGACCTGGTACGACCGGAAGGAGGTGGTACCGATCAGGCTGGTGGACGTCCAGCTGATGTGCGCGATGGGTCCGCCCGCGGGCGGACGTGACGTTACGCCGAGGTTCAAACGGCACTTCGTCACCCTGGCGATCTCCGAGTTCGACGACGACGTCCTGGTTACCATATTCGGCAGGATCACCGCCTGGCATTTTGCCACCCGCGGCTTCCCGGAGTTCTTCGAGCCGTGTATCGATCAAGTGGTTCACGCCACTCTGGACGTGTACAAAGAGAGCAGGAAAAACCTGCTACCGACCCCCGCGAAATCGCATTATCTGTTCAATCTGCGAGATTTCTCGCGGGTCATTCAGGGCGTGCTACTCTCCACTCCCGAAGCCATTAGCGATCTGGTACGGGGCAGAGTTAATTATTAGAATGGAAGTAATGGAAAGTGAAGTCATCTTCTTAATTCGTTTCTAATTTCAAAAAGGAAACGATTGTAAGATTATTGATATTAATTCTTCTTGAAAAAATTCCGCGCGATTGTTTTTTAAAAATATATACCTATATTAGTCCTTACATTACCCTGATTTTACAAAAAATTAATACACTTTGTATCTCACGAATTTTTCAGATAAGCATGAAACGTTTGTGGGTCCATGAAGTGCTTCGAGTTTATGGGGACCGGTTGGTGGACGAGGCCGACAGCAGGTGGCTGGTGGAGCAGATCCGGAAGACGATAAAAGAACGTATGAACGACGATATGGAACACCTTTTCCAGAATCTACAGGATAAGCCCGGCGCAGAAATAACAGAGGTGAATCTGCGAAACCTCATCTATTGCGACTTCCACGATCCGATCGCCGAGCAGAAGTTGTATATAGAGATTCAAGATTGGGACGCGCTCGCCGAAGCGGTGGAGGAGTATCTCACAGAGTACAACGATATCTCGAAGACGCCGATGGATCTGGTGCTCTTCAGGTATGTTTTTAATCGATCTTGAAGGAAATCTTAAACTCGTTGAATTTAAAACTATAAAAATATTAAAACTACAAAGCAAAGAGAAATATATATTCTTCTCCTAATTTAAAAAAATTATTAAAATAAATATATACTTGAAAATATTACATCAATCACTGTCAAGAAAATTTAAGAAATAAAATAACAATTAATATTAATTCCCAAGTATTTTCTAAGATCACGAATCAATGTACATATAATTTTTTTAACCGTGCTGTCGACAATTGATATCAATTTAAAATCTGTTTTGTTTTTTCATGTTACGGTTTTGATTGCTAGAGATCTCGAGATGAATTTCATTAGATCGAGCAGTTGGACAATTAATTTAAAAAATAAATCTCTTCAGATTTGCGATAGAACATCTCTCGAAGATCTGTCGAGTGATGATGCAACCGCGCAGCCATGCTCTTCTAGTTGGTATGGGCGGTTCCGGTCGGCAATCCCTGACGAAGTTGGCGGCTCACATATCCGACTATGAGCTCTTCCAGGTGCAGATATCTCAGCAGTACGGCATGTTCGAGTGGCACGAGGACCTGAAGAACATCCTGCGGAAGAGCGCCGCGAGTGATCTTCACACGGTCTTCCTCTTCATGGACACGCAGATTAAGGAGGAGACCTTCCTGGAAGATATCAGCAACCTCCTGAACTCTGGCGAAGTGCCCAATCTCTTCGCGGCGGACGAGAAGTCTGAGATCTGCGAGAAAATGCGAATCATCGATCGGCAGAGAGACAGGTTTATCTCATTCATAAATATAGAATATTGAAATCAATTGAAATCGGATAATTAAATTGTTTGATTAATCAGCGATAATATTAATACGTCTTTCATGACGCGGCCCGTATATTTATTAAATCTGTATAATAAGAATGAAATTGTTTGAGTAATATTAATAATTACGCTGTCGCTCTTCGCGTAATAAGATATGGAAAATGCTTTTGAACAATATAAAATATAGAGCGAACGTAATAATCTTTTAATTATGATTTTGTAATTATTTTTCAGGTCAATTTCTCAAATACTTTGCATCGTGTAAAATGATATTTATTTAAAATGAATTTAACTTATATTAATAAATATTAGCATTGACTGAAAGATTAAAGTTACACCGAGAGATACATTTTTTTATGTTTTAGAATTTTTCCATTAATTAACGCATTTGATGAAACTGACTAATAAACTCGGAAGATCAAGATTAAAGTTTAAAACAAAAATTAATTAATATTTTATAAGTTTGGTAAGATTAAAAATCAAACCATTATAAGATGATAAAAAATTTAAAAAATACTCCAGGTACATGACAAATATTCGGTCAAAGTAATATCTTTCAGTTTTAAAATTAAATAGTTAAAATAATAATTAGTACAAAATAATTGATATTAATTTTTTTGAATTGTTTAGGTCCGTACAGACGGACGGCAGCCCGGTAGCGCTCTTCAACTTCTTCGTGCAGACGGTGCGCGAGCACCTCCACGTGGTGGTGACGATGTCGCCGATCGGCGACAGCTTTCGCACCCGGATCCGCAAGTTCCCCGCGCTGGTGAACTGTTGCACCATCGACTGGCTGCAACCCTGGCCCGAGGACGCCCTGCTCGCGGTCGCCACGCAGTTCCTGGGCGATATCGACATGCCGGGCGACGAACGTCACGCCTGCATCACGATGTGTCAGTACTTCCACACGTCCACGCAGGAACTGACAAGAGACTTCCTGAGACGGCTGAATCGTCACAATTACGTCACGCCTACGTCCTACCTAGAGCTCATCAACACGTTCAAGGATCTACTAGACCGGAAACGAAAGGAAGTACTGCGGGGCAAGAAGAGATATGAGGCTGGTCTCGGCAGGCTGGACAACACGCGCAAAGAGGTCACCAGGATGCAGCAAATCTTGGTAGCTCTTCAGCCGAAGCTGCTGGTGGCTGCGAAGGACGTGGAGGGAATGTTTCTAGATGTGCAGCGGCAGAGCGAGGAAGCCAGCGAGATCGAGCAAGTTGTTAAGAAGGACGAGGAGGCCGCTATGGTGAGAAGAGATTTTACAATTGAATTATATTTATCATTTGCATTGTCTCCATTATCGATATTTTAATTATTATATTTTTATTAATTTAAATTTATCTTATTATAAAAAAGATAAATTCGAATTTTTGATACTTTAGTATGTGAAACATTAATCAATCTCCATATTTTAAATTTCAGCTTTAATTTTTTAAGTAAATTAATCTATTATTATCTAAGTAATTTAATTTTTAATATTGCACACGGATTTGATGTTTGTTAGAAATTGATCAATTTCCGCGTTTATTTTAATTTTAATATCTTCCGAGTTCGATTTTACTTTTAATATATTAAAATATTTTGGTGATTAATTTATTTCGTGTTAAAATATTTGAAATAAATTTGAGGGATTTAATGGCCAATTATAATTTGCATTATGCCGTCAGATCGTCGCGGCGGAAGCCAAAGAGATCCGCGTTGAATGCGACGCGGACCTTCGGGAAGTAATGCCGATACTAGACGCGGCGAATGCTGCACTGAACACCCTGACATCGCAGGATATCCAGATCGTCAAATCCATGAAACGCCCGCCGGCTGGCGTGCGATTGGTCATGGAAGCGATTTGCATACTGAAGGTATATTAAATAATTATGCAGGAATAAACGATATGTAAATAAGTGTATCTTGCTCGTTGGTTGAAATAGAAAATTAATCGACGTCAAATGATATTTAGTTTCCAGCCTGCATGAGTAATAACACACGTTAATATTAATATATGTATGAAACACATATTTATGTAGCACCTAATTGCATGTAACATTAATGTGTAATAAAATACCCGAACCGGCTATATATGTAAATTTATAACACAAATATAAATTATAATATGTAACGTGAATATTATAATAATATAAATTTATGCGTCAAAGTTTGCTCTGATTTCCGTTCGCTTAAGAATCTCTTTGAAAATCATGCAGGACGTAAAGCCGGAGAGGGTGCAAGGTCCGGAGGGTCCGATGGACGACTATTGGAAGCCGTCGCTTCGCATTCTGGGCGACATACATTTCCTGGAATCGTTGCTGAACTACGACAAGGACAACATCCCCGAACGTATCATGACCAAGATTCGCACGACGATCTTGACGAATCCGAACTTTGATCCGGAACGAATCAGACAGGTGTCGACTGCCTGCGAGGGTCTTTGCCGTTGGGTGTTCGCCTTGTCGGAGTACGATAAGGTCGCTAAGGTAGTAGCGCCGAAGAGGCAGGCCCTAGCGAAGGCCGAGGCCGACTACTCCGCAGCGATGGAGCAGTTGACGCTGAAGAGGAACCAGCTGCAGGAGGTGCGGAAGAGACTGGCCCGACTGGAAACCTTGTTGGCGCAACGAAGGGCCGAGTACCAAGCGATGACCGACGAGGTGAAGGAATGCGAGGAGAAGTTGAGGAGGGCCGAGGAGCTGATCGGAGGTCTCGGTGGCGAGTACACCAGATGGTCCGAGACCGCCAAGTAACGACATTTTATGATCATTTGTCACTTTGTTATAAGATCTCTTTCTATTTTCTTCGAATAATCAAAAACCAAAATTTAATACATATAGCTTCTTTAATATTTTAATTTTGTATCCTTCTTCTTTTCTTTAATTTCAAGGATTAGTGATTATTAGCTCAAAATTCATTTCTTGAAGATTTTAAACTTTGAATAGCTATAATTAGCATCTAGCTGGCAGGTCTATAAGACTATTTTATCATGCTTTTAATTTTAATCTTTTATTATTTTGTTTCTTAATTTTAATTTTTATTGTTTATTTATTAATGGATTGCAATCTGAAATATTATCATGACTTGAAATCTCATGGTTACTGACAGATCGCTCGGAGAAAGCTACCACAAATTAACGGGCGACATTTTAATCGGTTCCGGCGTAGTGGCCTACCTCGGCGTCTTCACGACGCAGTATCGGCAGCGGCAAGTGGAGAACTGGGTGGAGTTCTGTACCAGACTGAATGTTGTCTGCACTCAGGACTTCCAGCTCACGCAGGTGCTGGGCGATCCGGTGCTCATCCGCGGCTGGAACATATTCGGCCTGCCGAGCGATCTGTTCTCTATCGACAATGCCATAATCATCTCGAACTCGCGTCGCTGGCCGCTGATGATCGATCCGCAGGGTCAGGCAAATAAGTGGGTGAAGAATATGGAAAAGGCATCGAATCTGCACGTCGTCAGACTGACGCAATCGGATTACATGAGGATCCTGGAGAACGCCGTGCAATTCGGACAGCCGGTGCTGCTAGAGAACATCGGCGAGGAGCTGGATGCGGCCCTGGAACCGCTGCTGATGAAGCAGACTTTCAGGTCCGGCGGCGCGTTGTGCATCAAGATCGGCGACAGCATTATCGAGTATTCCGATAAATTTCGGTAAGTCGATCTGCTTGAGAGAATTTCTTATTCCATTTCAAATACACTGGATATAAGAGTAATTTATAAATTCTTTTAATAATGTCTGATAATGAATTTAAAATTATGAGAAATTTGACAAACAAGAATGTATTTGATATAAAAAATTCTTATTAACCCTTTTCGGTCACACTGGGTAAAATACACCCCAGCGTTTTTTTGACTTCGAAAACGACCCAATAAACCAATGGAAATGGGCCTTGTGCCGCCATCTACAAGTAGTTGGGACCTTCAAGTTACGATCCCCGTCGGTGGTATATTTTTCGGCCCGTTATAGTTCTCTCTCGGCATTTCTTTTCCGCAAAAAATCGCACTTTCATACCTCAAAATAAATAAATTTTTTGGAACGGCCGCATAAACTGCAATAATCAGTGAAAAGTGCATCATCTGAGGATAAAAAAACCGTTTGAAAAATTAAAATATCTTAAAAATTGAAAAAGTTACATTAGAGTTTTTGTGAAAAAGTCACTTTTCCGACTTTTTTTCAACAATTTTTTTACATATGTTAAATTAATTTTTTGCAGATCAAATTTATACAGTCTTTTTAAGGAAGACAACAGGATATTTTTTTTTTTAATTACCTACAATTTTTTATACACGTGCAAACACGCTGGGGGTGTATTTCACCCAGTGTGACCGGTACGGGATTCTCGGGAAGTGTGACCGAAAAGGGTTAATTTGTCATAAAATGTACGTGAGATTTATTTATATACTTTGATGGTAGAAATTTTTGTCTGTAATATCCATAGATTTTATATCACTACAAAATTGCGGAATCCACATTATTTGCCGGAAGTAGTGGTAAAAGTCACTCTGTTGAACTTTATGATCACTCCGGTCGGTCTGGACGATCAACTTCTGGGAATAGTCGTTGCGAAGGAGAAACCCGAACTCGAGTCCGAGAAAAATCAGCTGATAGTTCAAGGAGCGGCTAATAAAAAGTATAACAAAAACATCTTTCTATTCTATCTCTTAATTTCTATTTCTTATCTTTTCTATTCTTATTTTAAATAGAATATTAAATAGTAAATTAAATCATCGTAAGATCATTTGATTGAACAATTATTCTGCATTTATAAAATTATTAAAAAATATATTTATATTGCTGAGACGAATAAAATTGATCGTGAATAATTATCGTTCAATTTCATTCTTAATTGATAAAATTAAGTACCGAAAATTCCCGAAAATGACAAATAAATATATATATTAATATGTATTAATAAAATAGAGATTTTGTATGTAAATAAATATTAATTCTGTTAGAGCCTTGTTAGTTTGCAATTCGGGATTATCGTTGCTCCGTCGCGTCGGGGGCGATATTTCACACAACGTTTTTCCGCAGGATGTTAAAGGAGATAGAGAATAAGATCTTGGAGGTGCTGTCCGCGTCCAAGGAGAATATCCTCGAGGACGAAACTGCTATTGGTGTGCTGAGCTCATCGAAAAGTCTGGCCAACGAGATTCAAACTAAACAGACTGCTGCTGAAATTACCGAGAAGTCGATCGACGCGGCGAGATTGCAGTACACGCCAATTGCAGTCTATAGCACCGTTCTCTTCTTCACAATTGGCGAGTAAAAAATGCAAACCAAACTAATAGCGTTTAGTCTGTACAGAAATCGCTTGATTTAAACCAATCGTCTAGTTCTGTTAAAATATATACAAAAATGAAATATACAGTCTAAGTGTAACATAAAAACAGCGTCTAAAATTCTATTAATTTACAGGAATCTTAGTTTTCTTAAACTATCATAGTACATATTTAAAATCTTTAAAAATAATATATAGATATATATCTAAGGATAAATAAAAAGTAATAATTTTTAAAAGCAATATATAATTAAAATATATTTAAAGTCATAAAAAATCGTATGATAATAATTTATAATATATTTTTTGGGGAGGAAGACATTATTTATCGATAGTTATTTATCGTTCGTTAATCTTTCTCGCAGCCATGCTGGCAAATATCGATCCGATGTATCAGTACTCCCTCGCTTGGTTCGTCAATCTCTTTAAAAATACGATCGACAACACGCCACCAGTGGAAGACATAAAGCAGCGTCTGAAGGATCTCACCAAGTGCTTCACCTATTCCCTATACGTCAACATATGCCGCTCGCTCTTCGAGAAGGACAAGCTGCTCTTTTCGCTCTTGCTGTCCGTGAACCTGCTGAACAAGCGGGGCCAGCTCTCCATGGCCCAGTGGATGTTCCTGCTGACCGGCGGCGTCGGCCTCGAGAATCCCTTCGCCAATCCCACCGAATGGCTGCCGGCGAGGTTCTGGGACGAGCTTTGCCGATTGGACAGCGTTCCAGGATTCTTGGTAAATTTTTCGGAATGGTGCAAATTAACATCAAAGTTAATACAAACGTTCTCTATAAAAAAATTGTTAGTTTTTTTTTTGAGAGCCAATAAAAGTTCTTCGTAAAAATCGATCGAATATTTTCCACGAAATTTAACGGAATTTTTTAAATCTATTATTAGTTTATTGAGAAATTTATTACAAAAATTTATTAGGACGTAAAGTTTTACTTATTGCAACAAAGTTGTTTTTTGTATTTTGTTATTCAGGAAATAAGAGACTCCGTTATGAAAAATATCGACGAATGGAAAAAGATATTCGATCACAAAGAGCCTCATACTTCGTCTTTTCCCGCTCCTTGGAATAAACTGAGCAGCTTCGAAAAGATGCTGGTGCTTCGTTGCATTCGTCCTGACAAGATAGTGCCGGCGGCACAATTGTTCGTCGAAGGTAAAGTTGTTAAAAAAGAAAGGAGCTAGGCCACCCCGAAATCTAAAAATAGACCGACCCAGCTGAAAGGTACGGCGCGGGGGAAGAATCTAGAACAGGCCATACATTTCGGAGCGAAAGGGCGAAATTAAATTCTTTACGACAATGGGAAGTAGATCCTTCTTCGCCGTGTAATATTATCCCTTTGTATCTTTCCTTATAAAATACGAAAAGAACTCGATATATATAATGTAGCCAGAAATTCGTTGGACCGAAATCATCAGGTGTTGCTACTTATTTGCTCGCCTAAATTTTCCAATCATCCGATAGAACAATTAGGGCGTCAGTACATCGTGCCACCGCCCTTCGATCTGGCGGCCTCCTTCGCGGACTCGCACTCCTGCATCCCGCTGATATTCGTCCTGACACCCGGTGCGGATCCCATGGCGATCTTATTGAAATTCGCCGACGATCAGGGTTTCGGTGCCAGCAGGCTGTTCTCCTTGTCCTTGGGCCAAGGTCAAGGAATTATTGCCGAGGGTCTCATTGACGAAGGCGTGAAGAACGGCACCTGGGTGGTGTTGCAAAATTGTCACGTCGCCAAAACTTTTATGGTCACTCTGGAAAAAGTAACTTCTCGCATAAATTCAAATTTATTACACGACTAAGATTAACGCTAGAATTTCCAAAGTAATTAAAATGACTGCGATTTGTAATTTCTTATCAAATTTATAATGGTACATTTTGTAAAATTTTCTGATTTTTGTTGCAATATATAAATAATTAAATTGATTAATTTAAACTTCCTTCCTTTATCCCTTTTTTTAAAGTGATTTATATATATATATATATTAAATTATTGTTTTTAAAAATACATTATATATTACATTTAAATAGTAAAAATAGGTATACGTTAGTTCTAGGGTAAAAGAAAAAGAACATTAATTTTTACATATAATTTTAATTAAGATTATTAAACATTTATTAAATATTTCTAAATTTGAAAGTCAATTTTAAATTCGGGAAGCATAAAAATTCATTAAATTCAATAATTTAATTTATAAATGTACATAAAATCTTTAAGTGCAGGATTATTTAGTTTAAAGTATGTCACTTGAATCTAAATGTAAGATTATTACAAACTTTTTGTTACTTCTAACTTGAATTTTGAGCAGTTTAAAAAAAATGTTTAACGAGGATCTTTTTGTTCCATGCATTATTTGCTATCTTAATATTTTCATTTCGTCATATTTAGATATGCGAGAGCTTCACGAAGGAAACGGTGCACCCGGACTTTCGTCTGTGGCTGACGAGTTATCCGGTCGAGCACTTTCCGGTCAGCGTTCTGCAGAACGGCGTGAAGATGACGAACGAGCCTCCCAAAGGACTGCGCGCAAATATTTTGCGATCTTTTCACCAGGTAGATGCAACTTCCCGTTTCGTTCACCAAAGAGACAAGTTGCTCTGAAAGATTCGATTAAATCTCGTGGCAGGACCCGATCTGCGATCCCGACTTCTTCGACAAGTCGAAACAGCGGGTGACCTTCAAACGGCTGCTCTTCTCGCTTTGCTTCTTCCACGGCATCGTGCAGGAGCGACGGAAGTTCGGGCCGATCGGCTGGAACAATCAGTACGAATTCAACGAGACGGATTTGCGTATCAGCGCGCTGCAGCTCAAGATCTTGCTCGACCAATACGACGACGTTCAGTTCACCGCATTGAAATACCTGACCGGTATTCGAATGAAATTGCTTATGGTCGCTCTGGAAAAAGTTACTTCTCGCGCGTTGCTCCTCCTTTGTCTAAACTTTTTTTACCACCCTCAATTGCGTGTGCGAATGAAACTTTTACGTCAAAAATACATATAAAAATAGATATATTAAAAATAGATAACGTTTAACGTATTTTTAATTAGATTCGGAATTAAGTTAAAAAGTTAGTTAATGTTAATAATGGAACCTGGATTAAAAACAAATATAGAAATGATAGAAAATGATCTTTTGCTTCGTCAATAATAACTGACAAAAATGATTGTTTAATTCGGCCCAACTGACCACATTTATCGAATCAATTCTTTGCGAAGAGTCGATAAATGTGACAAATGATTGTTTAATTGTTCCCAATTGGGTCTATTAAGCAATCACTTTTATTCACAATGTTCTCATCTCATATAAAAATATAAAAAATCAATAAATAAATAAAAATTATATTTATGTTAAATATATATCTATTAATATCTATAAATATCTAAAAATAATGTATTTATATTAAATGTAATTTGTGTGTGTGTGTGTGTGTGTGTGTGCGTCTTCGTATATTACAGATTATAAATTTTGATTGACGTTAGAAACAAGAAATTGTAGAAATGAAATGTCGTGGAAAGAAATATTCGAAGCGATAAGCTATGGTAAGCAACAAGTTTTCGTCAGCGTGTTTCTCAATCCTTTTTTCTTCAAGGCGAATGCAATTACGGCGGTCGCGTGACCGACGAGTGGGACCGACGAACCCTGAACACGATCCTGATGCGATTCTATCACGAGGACGTGGTCGTGGCTGATCGGAAATATCTGTTCGATCCCAGCGGCCTTTATTACGTACCGTCGGTCAGCGAGTACGGTCAATTCTTGGATTACGTGAGAGAATTGCCGATGACCACCGCGCCCAGCGTCTTCGGTATGCACGAGAACGCCGACATCATCAAGGATCAGCAGGAGAGCTACTTGATGCTGTCCTCCATCCTGACCACTCAGGTATTAAACCGAAACATCGAGATTGATTGTTACGCTTCTACGTGGTTCTTCGGTAAAGAGGATTTATCGCATACACGTGTTCCGGTCGGTTCGAGATAAATTACAAATTATAAAAAGGCGCTGGAATGTGAAACGAGGAGGTATAGTTACATGATTTTCCGAAGAGGTGTTTTCTCCAGGTGAAATTAGGAGAAAATGGATTATATGTCGAGCTATATTGTACCTGTAGTAAAAATTGAATGTTTTTTTTATATTATTTTTTAGCTGTCGGCTTTTTTAATCGAGCGAATCGTAGTATTAGAATCTTAAAACTACGACTTTTTGATTTTTTAGAATAAAGTTGTACTAATTTAACTATATATATTAATATATATATATATATATATATATATATATATATAAATTATATATAAATAAGTTATATATAAATAAGTGTGTTTTATCATAAAATATATTATTGTGGTTTTGTTTTATCGTTAAAATAATAAATTATATATATATATATATTTATAATTTATTATTTTAACGATTCAACAAAACCGCAATATTATATTTTATGATAAATCAGGCTTATTTATATATAACACGAATCTTAACTGTTCAAAATTATTTTAATTAATTATATAACGATAAGCTAACAGTACAAAAAAGCTCTTAAATAAGGTAGAGTGTTTTATTTTCCTACAAAAATGATACATTAACGATATATTTTATTAAATAAAATGTTTTTAATATAATTTTTTAAATTTAATATTGCACTCTCAACTTCAGGGATATTTTTCTTATAAAAGTTTTGTTATTGTTCCGGTGACTGGTATTACATAAGAATTAAAGTTTCCAATATAACAAGGTAAACGATATCCATTCTTATATAATAAATCTGGCGTTACTACCTATTGATCTAGAGGACAAGATGACGCAGCATAATATATTGATTTTTTTTTATCTTTGTTTAATTTCTCGATTCCTCCAATATGATGGAATAATGATAATTTTTTGTTGTCTTTTTATCTTTACCCAGAATGTAGAGGAGTTTAAAGTAATTAAGTAACATTTATTTAAAGAAAGAAATCTTATGAAAAGTTGAAATAACTGAAATAATAAATGTCGTTTAATTTTCACACGAGTGTCAAGGAAGAAAATAAAGAAAGACGATATTCTATAATATCGTTTCTATTCATTTTTGCAATCCAAAAATTGCATTATTAAATATAGAATTAATACTAGAAGAATTATCTGACTATAGAAAATAATATTTTATTTGCTACCATTTTGTAACATCAATAATGACTGAAATAAATTTGAATATGTACATGCATACATACGATAATATTTTATTTTTTACTATTTACGAAAAGACCTGACGTTGTTATTTAAAATAATAAAGGAATGATAAGTTAGACTCAGATATAATAATGCGAGGAAAGATTTCTCAGACGTCGCAACCTCTATTAAAATTAACAACATTACACAACAGCATTATTAAACTCGAGTCTCCGTTCTTCAATTTAAGTTGAACAGAATCTATTTACTTGTCAGAGATAACAGAATTAAAACAGCGCGGTGCAGGCACCCTGTCAAAAGTTTATACGAAAACTGATTTTTCAGGATACCGGCCAGGCAGAAGTGGACGCCGAGAGATCGCCGGACGAGGTCGTCTACGGCGTCGCGTCCGACATCCTGTCGAGATTGCCGCAGGACTACGATCTCGCGGTCGCCCTTGACAGGTATCCCACGCTGTACGAGCAGAGCATGAATACCGTGCTGGTACAGGAGATGGGCAGATTCAACAGACTCCTGCAGACCATCCGCAGCAGCCTCGTGAACATCCAGAAGGCGATCAAGGGTAAAGAACAAACAAGTCCTTGCGCGCTTCGCTAGAGTCTTACGGTCCTTCCGAATTCTATTTATAATCCGTTTAGGCCTGGTGATAATGAGTCCCGACCTCGAAGAGGTCTACTCGTCGATCATCATCGGCAGGATACCCAAAATGTGGATGACGGATTCTTACCCTTCTTTGAAGCCGCTCGGCAGTTACATACACGATTTTCTGAAGAGGCTGAACTTTCTCCAGGTGAAATTAAGAGAAAACGGATTATATATTGAATTATTTGCTTTGTCGTAAAAATGAAATTATTTCGTAGTTTTTTAATTGAGTAAACCATAGTTTTAGAATTTTAAGACTATCGCTTTTTGATCAAGTTACGCTAATAGTCTTACAATTTGTTATATTTACAATGTGACACCTACATAGCTTTATTTAATATTATTTTATCAATACAATATAACCGTAGACATTATATATTTTATAATATAATAAATTATATTTATTTATATATATAAAAGAATTTTTTAAAATTATCTTAATCAATTACATAGAATCTAAACAGATTGTAACTGGTTTTTTTTTAGGCTTGGTATACGGAAGGACCTCCCACATCTTTCTGGATTTCCGGTTTCTACTTCACGCAAGCGTTCCTCACCGGTGCCCGTCAGAATTACGCACGAAAGTATTCCATTCCCATCGATTTACTGATCTACGACTTCGTCCCTCTGAAGGACACTGTTTTCGAAAAGCCGCCGGTCGACGGGGTATACATTTACGGGCTATTTCTCGACGGAGCTCGCTTCAACATGAGCACAATGAAGCTCGACGAATCCTTCCCGAAGATCCTTTACGATACCGTGCCTTACGTAAGTGTCAACACAAAACAAAGTTCAATCTCTTCAAACTAAATTCGATGTTTTTCCGAGTGGTGCTTAAATAATTCAGAAATTTCTTTGTGGAAGGGCGCAGAGCTTCCTGCGAAGGACCTTCTGGAACTTTTCCAAAAATGCAACATGTTCCGTCGTGGCTGTTCAAACTTTGAATCGAGCGACAGGACAGGGGCTTTAGAACGCGCGCTGACTCCCACGCGTTATGCTTTTCAGATTTGGCTGATCCCGGTGACGAAGGAGCAGGTGCAGGACAAGGATACGTACACGTGTCCGGTGTACAAGACCAGCGAGCGGAAGGGCGTGCTGTCGACCACCGGCCATTCAACTAATTTTGTCATCGCAATCTGGCTACCGACGTCGCATCCGCCGGAGCACTGGATCCTGCGTGGCACCGCCATGCTGTGCCAATTGTCAGAATAACATGGGGATCGATCTCTTGATAAACGGGAAAATCCTGGACATTTCTCGCTTTGGAAATTATATACGTCGCCGTAATTGACTTCCTTCAGCGATTTAAATTTCTCGAACTGTTTCAATGGAGAATATTCAGTTATATCGGTCTTTAAAGAACAGATTTACTTCAACAGATCTGAGTCGCAATAATTAATTTCTCTTCAATGTTAAGTTCTTGGTGTTCGTGCGATTGAGAAAAGAAAAGGCATAAGTATAAACTTAGCTTACTTAGCGATGCGTTCGGGAATTTCCGTCTCGTAATACGCACATGCCCTGCCTTTCACGTAACATAGTAAACATGAGAAAATAGAATACATAATGATTACAAGTCAACCTAAAATTACATTAATATTTATTTGAAATACATAAAACACGTTTTATGTATTTAAAATGCTGCGTTTTATAATAGAACAATAATTCTATGAAACTCTTTCGCTCGAGAAATTTTATGCCAGTGATAAACAGCGTCGTAACAAACAATAACTAGGACATGAAATAAAATTTAAAATATTGTCTTTTGTACCTATGAATAATATCTAAATATTCTAAATACATGAAAATTTAAATCTTAGATTGATTTTTAAATTCAAGTATTTTAAGAACAATTTTTATATATATGAATAGCATCAGTCCTGTTACTAAACAACCTTGAAAGGAAGATATCGGCGAAAGTGCCGTGGGAAATTCGAATGAGGTGAGGGGGGGGGGAGACTGAAAAGCGTACGGAAACCGCCCGTTAATTAAACTCGTCAGAAATTCTCGTCGAATTCTCGTTGATCTCCTTTCGTCAACGAGCACCACTTTCGCTGGGAAGCGCTTGTCTCCTCGTGTCATCCCGCGCGCCGTGTTGCACAATTGCCGGTATTTATTATGTGGAATATAGGCGCTTTTGGGGATGGACCAGTGGGGGCGATCAGGGGAGAGAGCGGGGTCGAGCCGCCATGGGGGTGGCGGAAGGTGGCTATACAGCGGCTTGCTTGGCGGCACCCTGTCTACCCGGACCGAGATCGCCGGAGGCTCGTTGCCTAGCGACCCCGTATTGATCTCAGCCCGCGTATCTCCCGTCCCTACCCCCTGTTCCAGCGAGCATCCTCGCATGTCTCCCTTTTCCTCTTCGCTCGCTCTCTATCTCTCGCTCTCTCTTCCTTGTTTGCTTTCTCTGCCCCCCCTCTTTCTCTCTCTCGCAATTATTATGCGAAACGTATTTCTCATTGTATAATTTTACGTCTCGCATATGTGAGACGTAATCGCACCATGTTCCTGTCGCGCGAACCAGGCCGAAAGTTTCCTCCCGAAGAAGCGCTGGATTATTTCTCTCCGTCTGTCCCCTCTGCCACCGCCCTCCGCGTTCGCGCGTGTCCCACCTTCTCCTCACCCTGAAACTTCTGCGTCTTTCGTGTCAGTTTCCGCGAAGCTTCCTTGACCAGGTGTTCTCCACTTACTTTTACCAAGCGACCCTATCAATTTGCAGTCATTCAATTTGGTTTATCATTCACAGCTGAAAGATAGATGATCAATTTCCATCAATTTGTCTAGATAAAGTTTACTTACTTTATTTCTTTTTTCCAATTTACTCAGATTCTGTTATCTTCCGTCCACCTGCGACCATCTCGTTCTATTTCTGTTTTATTTAACCGTTTTTTTTCTTCTTCCCCCGTTCATCTTGTTTATTTTCTATTTCGCAGTATATACCTTTCCCTAGTTTCTCATCCTTTCGCTCGCGTTCTTCGTGCGAAGTACCATCATTCGAATTAAGCCCGCGACGCGAGCCATGAAGAAAATATGTGATTATACTCGATGCAATTTCATAAAGTGCACCTCTGCTCTCTCTCAATCTCTCTCACTCTCGCCCTCCATCCCGTCGTACAATTTCTTTCTCGCTTCGCGATATCTCGTAGATCCGAGGTCCAATTAAGTCAACTGCGGGGCGAATACGAGCCGTTTCTTACGAGGCACGCAATAACGACTTCAATTATCTTAGATTCTTATATTTAGTCGATCTATATATAGTCGTCAAATATAATTCGAAGATCATGCACTCTGTGTGCAAATTAATGCTTATTTCTATCGATACTTCTGTCGATCTTATTCTTGATATGTTCATTGATAATTTTGATTCTATTTATTAAAAATCCAAGAGAACGATTATAAACAATTAAAATTAAAATCTGCAGAAATTACGAAGTATAAATAAGTTAGCGAATATAACGAAAGACGACGAATACATTAATATTTAATCTTGTAACATACAAAGTGATTAAATCTAGTCTTAAATAATCTCTCGACGTAATTTTAACAAATGTTTTCCATAAATAACGAGCGAAAATATATTTGCAAACTTTAAAAAGCAATGTTTGCAAATTCTAGTCCGATGTTGGGACGGGCCGGCGCGTTAACAGCTGACTAATGCGATTGGGATCGGCCGTGGTCACCTAAGAACACATCGCTTGAATGGAAGTCAGGCTCCCGATACAAGCCGCGGGAGGGTCGCGGAGGGTGGAAAACTCACGGCGAGCGCGGCGAGCCTCTCCTCCCCCCCGCCGTTTCGCGTGCATGAATCCTCTTCGCGAACCCTCCCCTCGCCTACCTCCGTAACACCGTTCGCCATTAGACTATCTTCCTATTGGCAAAGTGACCTTCATCTGCAGAATTTCTTTGTTGCGCCTACGCTTCACAGGGTCGATGGGGCGAGGAAATTTACGACGGGATATGGCGACGGAAACTGAGGGGGGGGGGCACGCGCGGGCGAGAGAGACCGTGTCAGAAATGGCGGTCCCTTTTATTTTTACCTGCGACAATCGTCACGCAAGAAATCTCGGAATAGCAAATCGCGGCCGCTGGGATTGGATATAGGATTGTTGCCAATTCTTGCGGCAACAGCTGATTCAATAACATTAAGTTACAATCGAACAATTAGGTAATGTCTCTTTTGCTCGAGGAGCACTTTATACCATCTTTATATATATCTTATTCATTTTCTATTCTTGTTGTTTCTCATTATCATCGAGTATATCGTTGGGGCGTTGGGGACCCAATTTACCTTTGGGTTTGCCGGGGATTATAAGGGTTCGCAACAGGTGGCAAAATAATTATCATTACCGAAAGTTCGCAAGATATTCGCACATACAACTCCTTGCGTGGAAAGTTCGCGGTTTAATTGGTATTCCCTACCGCCAAAACAATTGGCGTAACTTCCCGAAAGCGATAAAGCTCGCGCAATTTATGTTGGGAGATGTGGAAAGAGAGAGATTTATCTCCGGCGCGATTATATCGTTTTTCTCGGATATTACATAAAGGAATAATATACGGATACGGAAAAAAGTAAGTATAAAAGGATCGCTAAATTAGTTTTCATATAACGATCAATCTCTCTGTCACTTAGCTTCTTAGGTCTTTGTCAAGAAAAATAGCAGGGGAATTTCATAGACAAAGCTGAAAGTTTTTATTAAGATGAATGAATGCATTAATAAAGTTAAACAATACATTTAGGAATTAGATTATGATATGCTTGGGAATATATTTTTTTCAACGTTGGAAGTTTGTATGATAAATTTATTTTACTTAATTAATTATACAGATTATTTGCAAAATTGATTAACAAAAAACTGAAACTTTTGGTATTCATTGATACTGTACATTGCTTAATTTTTGTTATATATTTTGTTAATATTTTTGCAATAAATTAATGTATAAAACAAAATTAGAGCAAATTAAATAAATGTGGCTAAGAGAGTTTATAATGCTTTCTTGAATATTGCATTTTTGCATAACTTTGTTCGAAAAGAAAAGCAATTATATATTTTTAGGATTAATTTGATATAATTTATAACAGTAAAAATAATATCTACAGGATTCATATGAGGAAATGAGGACGCAACGAACTGATTGTTCCATGCATACACATTTTATTTTTCACGCGCGCACACACACACACACACACACACACACACACACACACACACACACACACACACACACGCACGCACGCACGCACGCACGCACGCACGCACGCACGCACGCACGCACGCACGCACGCACGCACGCACGCACGCACGCACGCACGCACGCACGAACGCACGCACGCACGCACGCACGCACGCACGCACGCACGCACGCACGCACGCACGCACGCACGCACGCACGCACGCACGCACGCACGCACGCACGCACGCACGCACGCACGCACGCACGCACGCACGCACGCACGCACGCACGCACGCACGCACGCACGCACGCACGCACGCACGCACGCACGCACGCACGCACGCACGCACGCACGCACGCACGCACGCACGCACGCACGCACGCACGCACGCACGCACGCACGCACGCACGCACGCACGCACGCACGCACGCACGCACGCACGCACGCACGCACGCACGCACGCACGCACGCACGCACGCACGCACGCACGCACGCACGCACGCACGCACGCACGCACGCACGCACGCACGCACGCACGCACGCACGCACGCACGCACGCACGCACGCACGCACGCACGCACGCACGCACGCACGCACGCACGCACGCACGCACGCACGCACGCACGCACGCACGCACGCACGCACGCACGCACGCACGCACGCACGCACGCACGCACGCACGCACGCACGCACGCACGCACGCACGCACGCACGCACGCACGCACGCACGCACGCACGCACGCACGCACGCACGCACGCACGCACGCACGCACGCACGCACGCACGCACGCACGCACGCACGCACGCACGCACGCACGCACGCACGCACGCACGCACGCACGCACGCACGCACGCACGCACGCACGCACGCACGCACGCACGCACGCACGCACGCACGCACGCACGCACGCACGCACGCACGCACGCACGCACGCACGCACGCACGCACGCACGCACGCACGCACGCACGCACGCACGCACGCACGCACGCACGCACGCACGCACGCACGCACGCACGCACGCACGCACGCACGCACGCACGCACGCACGCACGCACGCACGCACGCACGCACGCACGCACGCACGCACGCACGCACGCACGCACGCACGCACGCACGCACGCACGCACGCACGCACGCACGCACGCACGCACGCACGCACGCACGCACGCACGCACGCACGCACGCACGCACGCACGCACGCACGCACGCACGCACGCACGCACGCACGCACGCACGCACGCACGCACGCACGCACGCACGCACGCACGCACGCACGCACGCACGCACGCACGCACGCACGCACGCACGCACGCACGCACGCACGCACGCACGCACGCACGCACGCACGCACGCACGCACGCACGCACGCACGCACGCACGCACGCACGCACGCACGCACGCACGCACGCACGCACGCACGCACGCACGCACGCACGCACGCACGCACGCACGCACGCACGCACGCACGCAC